>NC_137461.1:69894192-70494192 GCF_964235325.1 Thermobia domestica
AGTTGGCTAAGGATAGAAGTCAATGGACAGCTTTTGTGAACGCAGCATTGAACGTTCGGGTTTCATAGGCCAGTTAGTTAGTTAGTTAAGTTATTATTATTATTATTATTATTATTATTATTATTATTATTATTATTATTATTATTTGCAATAATAATAATAATATCTAATTATTGACATTTTCTAGTACATTGGCCACAATCCAAACAAATAATTTGAGTAAAGAGGGGTGAGATATAACAGACCTAGTAGACTTCCCAAGAAATATACTTTTAGCTAAAAAACAAAAAAAAGTCACTTGTAGCTGCCCCACCCTGTGTAGATATATTATTCATAATCCCAAAGAAAATACAGGGGCTGCTAAATATGCGATTCGAACTGGGATTGGTCGCTGGAAGTGTGACGTCACGTGGAAGAGAGGAAATCGCGTCTTCTGCTTTTAGCATATAATTTTTGTATACTCCGAGCATATTCTAACTTCATTTGATTGTTGAAACTACATAGAGACAAATATATTACTAATTCTAACACTACAAATACGGAGGGTAAATTGCTATACTGTAAGAAATTTATATTAATGTTATCATCCACTCATTGTTATTGTTTTATGAATATTGATAGGAAATGTTAGTGATAATTCTAATTGCAGCCCTCAGTCACAGAACCCGGAACGCATTAATTGTGTTTCCTTGCACTGTTTTTCTTCATTGTTTGGGCTTTATTTTTTTAGGTTGAGATTGCTCAAATAAATGTTCTTGCTTTTACATGTGTTTTTACTATATTTTAGGTTTAGTTCGCGGAAAATGTGACCGAACTAAATTCTTAGAATAACTTCATTGCAAATCTCATTAAAGTATCTGAGCCAGAACTTGACTAACCACGAGCCTGAATGAAGGATGTGAGCCCAAGCAAAAATGAGTACAAGCCCTATTAACGCCAGTGAGCTCGAGTCCCAGAGTGTTGAAGTCTGAGCCGAAGTAAGCGCTTGCCCAAAAGAGATCAGAGAGCACGAGCTCCAACGAACCTAGTTAGTGCAAGCCTTTTTGAAAGATATGAGCCCGGGCCCGGGGCACGAGCCCACTAAAGGTAATGAACCCGAGTCCACACTAGTGAAAACCGCGCTGGTATCAGTGAGCTCCAGTTATATTGATGATAGTGAGATCGAGCCTAGCTGACGGAAGTGAGCCAACACAAGTGAGCACGAGTCCAATCCAAATTGGTGTGCCCGAATCCAAGCAAGTGCGAGACCGAAGGAGACTAGAGAGCGCGAGTTGTAAGGAGCCTAGTGAGTTCGAACCTCATTAAAGAATATGAGTCCTAGACCAAAAAAGTGCAAGCTTCAACGAGAATAAATAGCGCAAACCCCACTGAAAATATGGAACCCGAGCCCACACTAATACACTCTGGTGTCAGTGAGTTTGAGTCTCATTGATGAGCGAGCTCGAACCCTGTTGACGGGAGATAGTACGCGCGAGTAAGCAAGAGTCTAATTAAGATTAGTGACCCCGAACCTAACTAATCGCGTGCTCGCTTGAAATAGATTAGGGTGCGCGATCGCCAAGGAGCCTAGTGAGAGTGAGCCCCACTGAAGGATGTGAGAACGAGAACGAGTAAACTCGAGCCTCATTGAAGGATATGAGCACGAGCTTGAGTAAGATTGAGCCTTAACGAGAATAGTGAACGCTTTTTCCACTGAAAGTAATAAACTCATTGCAAGCCTCACTGACGTCATTGAGCACGAGCTCATTAATGGTAGTGACCCTTACTCTAGTTCAGATTTGTAAGCCCGAGCTTTATTGAGTGTAGTGAACCCAAACCCAATAAACGTGTACCCCAATTAAATTAAATGAAAATGAAATGAAATGAAATCTTTAGGTTGTACGTCACATGGTTATGCCGGTTAGGCTAAAGGAGACGGTGATATATATATATATATATATATATATATATATATATATATATATATATATATATATATATATATATATATATATATATATATGAGAAATGAATGAAATGGTGGAATGAAGAAAGTGAGAGGAACCGGAAGAACCCCGAGAAGCCCACGAACACGGTGTTTGTCCACTACAAAGTCCACACGGCGCGAGCTGGGATCGAACCAGGGACTCCAAGCACCGGAGGTGAACGATCTACCACTGAGCCACCGCGCCTCCACCCCCAATGAAATTAGTGAGCACGAGCTCCCAGCAGTCTAGTAAGTGTGATCAGGGCCGGATTTAGAGGATGCACCCATTCGGTGTAAATATACACTATCTAAAATGAGAAGCTAGCAGTGAAAATAGCAACATTTTCCAAAACTTTCTGCCATTATTTTTCCGTTTGGGGCTTAAAAGAAAGCAGAGCTTCGCAAAAGCAATACAATAAGTCGATTTTCTGAAGGTTGAAGGAAAAGGATTCACCAAGCAAAACAATATAACATTTGTCAAGTAGGACAGAAAACATGCGATCTTCTTTAAAATAACCGTCCCCCCTTCTATGTATCAGCGTTGTCAAGGGTAAAAAAATATTGTCACATGTCACTTTGAAGAGTTTCAGTGTGATTTGTTAGTTTGGTAATTATTGGTGCACCCCGCTCAGAAAATCGTGGATTCCACCCTGAGTGTGATCCTTATTGAAGGATAAGTCGAGCCCCATTGCCCCAAGTGAGCACGAGCCTCAACGGAAATAAGAACGCAAGTCCCATTGAAGGTAACTAACACGAATCCATAAGCTGCGTATGTAACCATTTTAAACGTTAAAGCGAATATTTAAATAAGAATAAACGCAATGAACACTACATGTTGGCATACGGAAAACCTAGTTTTGAGCGAACATTACTGGCGGAAAAGAGAACAGCCAATCAGGTTTGTCTCGATTATGTTTTTGGCTTCACCGAGTTATGTGGACAAAATGGACAAATCCTCTTTTCCAACATTTTTGCTCGTCCTACAGGATCGGCATCCATGACTCTAGTTATTTAAATTTCTTTCAAGTTCTTCAACTTCATATGTTTGAAAAATAAATTCTTTCTCTTAACCTTTTACTTCTGTTCGTTCTTAACAATTCCATGCCAATTCGATATATGCAGAAATGAAATTGCATGAGGGTGGAACTTTTTTTTTCTTACAGGTAGCTTATGAAGTTCGTGTTGTAAGTCTGTCTCATAATCTTTTGGTAAGAAATGAATAGAATAAATATTAGCATTGTTTACATCGATTCTGTCTGCGCGTAAACACCGAGAAACTCATTGTCGTTGTACCAATAACATTTTAGAAAAGGGGTGCTATGTTATACATGGAGTCTTCCTTTCTCAATTCGGACATTGAGCAACAACGAAGTTATTTTTATTCATTTTTGTCTCAACAATTATCCATTCTTTATAAATTTCACGCATCGACACCGCTTACTGTATTCCCTACAATGTATTTGTTTCGTACTCTCTTCCACGTGACGTCACGTCGCGCAAGAATTCTGGGTATTTTTTTCTCTCGATAGCAGAAAATGTGCTACCTGTAATACTCTATATACATTGGAGAAAATGCATATACGGGAGTCGTTATCATTAACTGATGAATAAAACAAAGAGAAAATAGGATATTCTAGCTTCGTGTGCATACATATTTATTTAAGCAACAAAAATCACTTATATTTATTAAGCAGTTATTAATTTGTGGTATTGATACAACTAAAAGGCTACGAGTACTGCTAGAAATACCAAACGGCAAACCATAATTTCTTTTAAAATTAAATAAAGCGGATTTTCTGGCAGCATAAACAATGTTGAAAGATATCTACGATGAATATATGGTACATTAAATATCGCCATCCATATTGGAAACACTGAAATAATTAGCTACTAAATGTGCAATATCTCTGAGCAGAAATTTCCAGTTTCCGTTAAACAGGATGTTTTACTTTTTAGACTTGTCACGGGAAATCTTGCTTTTTTTTCTATTAACAATCCTTATAAATTAAAAAAGTGGTATTTTTGTAAGCGATCTCATATCCTTTATAGGAGAACATGAAAACATTTCTTTCTTCTTGGGATAGTTCCACTGGAGTTAGTTTAGCTTAAGATTACCTCGTAGAGGGGTCGTTCAAGGTTCCCCGGGATTTTCGTACGTAAATAATCGATGAATACCCGAATCATGATGGAACTTGCAGGTAACGTAATGTATTCCTTCTCGAGTAACTAGCGCCCGGCATCAGTATTCGAAGTGGAAAAAAAAAAAAAAACAAGAGGCGGTATGTTTTACTACGATTTTGACTTGACATACCGGCTACCTAAATGCTGAAATGCAGTGAGGGAATGTTGCCTAAAAGATTGCATTTATATTTATATAATGACTGCAAATCATTGGAGAGCTTCTGTGTAGTAACGCGGGGCAGGGGAAGCATGGAGAGACAGACTCTGATCCCCTCCAACTTTCTGAAAAAAAAATATCCCCTTATGTTGTATTATAGAGAATTATACACGAAAATGCTCAAAAAGCCGAATGAGGATATTAATAATTTCCTGCGGGAAAACTTCCGGTCCCCCACTCGACTGTGGGGTATTCCAAACACCTGGAAGGTCCGCTCCTACAGTAGACAACTCCTAAACCCGCCCACGCTCAAAACACGGCATTTATTTGCATTAAGACAAGAAGACACACACATACACACACGTATAACAAAGGAACAATTCAACATGGCACATCAAAATATAAACTAGTAGGTGAACTTCTTTGCAGACACCTCATTTTTAAAACAAAAGATAGGAAAAAAGTAAGAAAAATGTCGGTGTTGTCACCTTCGAAATTATTTCTACATAAGAAATAAAACCTTTCATGTGCAAAAGTATTCGTCAATTACTGTGTATAATAATAATCATCACCATAGGTATTCTGCCCTTAGTGGCAGGTCATTTGCTGCAGCTGAGAAGCTTCCATGCTCCACGGTACTCCGCTAACCTCTTCGTCTTCACGTATGATCTTTCTGTTTTTATATAAAAATAAATTTATTAAAGGTATTTAGCATCTACATTCCAGTGACGGTAAGTTTTAATCATTGAAAAACCAGAGACAGTATGCCTTCATTACTGAAAAACCAGAGACAGTATGGCATACTACCGCATACCGTCTCACTTCGACCACTGCCCGGCATGACGTATTTGGCGCATGCGCAACAGTTGCAGCGAACATGGCGGCAAGCAGTGTGTCTATGACTGTGGAGCAGCGGTGTGTAATTAAATTTCTTGTGAAGGAGAAAGTTAAACCAGCTGAGATTTTCAGAACATTGCAAGCACAGTATGGTGAACAAACGATGTTACGGACAAGAGTGTACGAATAGTGTGAACAGTTTCGCGAAGGACGGGAGCTGGTGACAAATGAAGCGCATGGAAACATTCGCCCAACTGCAGTCACACCAGTCATAATCGCACGTGTTGAGCAAATGATTCTTGAGAACCGGCGAGTAACAGTGCGGGATATTGCTGCTGAGGTGAATATCAGTGCCGGGGGTGTTGAGACAATCATTCACGACCACTTACGCTTCCGCAAAGTCCGTGCAAGACGGGATCCAATGTGACAACAACAACCTTGGCAGAAATGCGCTAGGAAGTTCTGCCACATCCCCCTACTGTCCAGATTTAGCGCCCAGTGATTATCATTTGTTTGCACCCCTTAAAGACCATCTGGGGGGAAAGAAATTCACGACAGATGAAGCACTGCGGAACGATGTCCTCCAGTAGCTACGACAACAGCCAAGTTCTTTCTACGGCAAAGGAATCAGGGAGCTGCCACAACGATGGTAACGGTGTCTCGACGCGCACGGAGAATACTTTAAAAAGTTGACATAGTTTGGTGCTTCTTGTGCTATCTGTTCCCTATGAAGAAATAAAAGTCCTGGTCAACCTTGAACGACCCTTCTATATAAGTTGGGCTTATCTCAGTTCAATATATCCCAGAATATCTTAGCTTGTAAAAATGTAGTTTAGAAAAAATGAGTTATTCAACTTTTCCCGAGGGTTACACCCCTTACACCAACGATGAAAGTATTGGTGAGATGACAATGTCAGAGGAAACGAACAAATTCGAGAAAATCTATGAACTTGACGTTGTTGGTAATATACATACATGGGCTCGGATCGAACCAGGGACCCTTTACGGCAGAAGTGAGCGCCCTTCCACTGAACGAAATTTCTCCCCAAGTCCTAGCTTAGGTTAGGCTCCGTTTAGTTTATAAAAGTACGATAAATTAGTTTCGATTAACTAAGTATAGCTTAGTTTTGAAATGTGCAGTTTAGGGTAGAATCCCTTAGTTTAATTGAGAGATTGGTTTAATTTAGCTTCTCTTAGTTTATCTTAAGTTACATTCTGTTAATCCATTTTATCTTAGGATAAACGGGATGATGCTGTATTGGTATTGCAGTAATGCAGAAACGCTACATAAGAGTGGTGCTTGGGGCAAGACCCTTCGCCCCGCACTAAGCAAATTTTCACGTTTTTCATTAGTATATTATTATCCGATTGATTAAAATACATACAAATCTCAAACAGATCACTCCCTCTCCCTTGAGTCCCAAATAACACCTCTTAGTAAAGTTAAATGGCGGCATTCCGTAAACGCAGCTTTACACGAGAAGCTTTACGTAGAGTATATCGGTCATTTTCAATTATCTTTACATATCACCATTCCCCTTAGCGATAGTAATAGGGCTGAATTTGGATTTAAACGGCATCGGAAGTGTCACTGTTCATCTCAGCAAAGCAAAAAATTATGTATTCGACACTAATATCGGTTATTTTCGATATAACTCCCCCTCCCCTTCTCTCAAGTTATATCTTCAAAGTGAAATGATAAAAAAAACATCCCTAACCTCATCTATGTTGAAAATTTTATCGAATTTGGTCGCGTGGTTCAAGATTTATTAAGTTACAAACATAATCACTTTCATTTTTATATATACAGATAATTTGTCGCACTAAACAACAAGTATTTGTTTACATACAGAATTTTCTACATAAAGTTTATATAGAAGTCTATATTAGAATAATAAATAATAGTAATTATATGTTTTAGTGCATGAGTATTAGTGAAATTTCCCTACTGCTCTTTGTTTTAAAAAGTAATTTGATTAAAATTAACAAAACTTCACCAGATCAAAGAGCATATTAGGAACTCAATGTCATTCAAGAGACTTACTTGTTGTAACAGAAACTCTTCATGATGGTAGGCTTGTACGTAACTGTAAATGTTCTGTAACTAATTCACATCCACGAATGAACGACTAAAAAGCATATAACGGAAATGAATGCAAACTATTAATTTTCAAGAATAATTGCAACAGTTTTATTTTAGTTTTTTTAAAATATTCGCAATATTGAAATTTCTCAACTTACATTTTTCACTTGTTCGAAAAAATCTGTTTTATTACTAGTAAAATTAACTTAATACAAAAAAAAATATTTTTCCCCAATATTCCCGGAAAGAAACCGAAAAAAACGATTTTTTTTAGAAGTTTCAAACTTTCTGGAAATTTTTACAACACTATGTCCGAAATCGTAGAAAAGTTACATTTCAACATGCGCTGTTTTGAATTCAAGATACTGTGGAGTAGTGGCCCATATCAGCGTAAAGCAAGTCGTACATACGCAATCCAAAAGACGCATATTTCATCAACATACGTTGGTTATGCAGGGGATTTCCTACAGGATATAATTCTCAGAATGCTCTCAACAAAAGTTTGAAATATGCTCTGATTTTAAGGTGGTTCCGAAGTAGACAATAGATAAGGTTTAAAAGCAGTGAACACAACTGCTTCGGTGAGAAGCCGAAAGTGTTAAGGACAGCCAACAGGACGGTCTCTCCTGATCGGAATAATGTGTGCTGTGATATTTTGTTTCAGGTTTATAGATGAAAAAACGTGAAACATACCGTGAAACACATGTTATTGCGAACACAAGGAACCGTGAACTTGGCCTTTCCTAACACTTCCGAAATTCCGTCGAAGGATCTTGTCTCCACTGTAGTAATTTGCCCACATTAGACCCACCTTGAAATCAGAGCATATCTGAAAATTCTGTTGAGAGTAGCTATGTCTGGGACTTACACCCTGTAGAGAATCCTCTGCATACCCAGTGTATATCGTTGAAATATGTATCTTTGATTTGCGTATGTACGATTTTCTTTACGCTAGTATGGACCGCCACTTGTTGGTTTCTCGAATTCGAAATAGCGTGTGCTGAAATTTAGCTTTTCCACGATTTTGAACAGTCCTAACTCTGAAACATTGCACTTTTCCCCAGAAGTGAATATGAACTTTTTATCTTATTTTGATGTGAGGAATCACCTCTTTTACAGTTTGTCAGTCATTAACAGCCTGTATAATACAATATAATGTAGAAATTTCATTTACATTGTTAGATAAAGAGCATGGTATAAACTGGGAATAAACATTCAAAACTCAATACATACAAAGTGGCATTCGGTGCATTCCGAGTTAGCCAACTAAGTGCTTAATACTAAATGGAAAGGTCATGCTTCATCACTCAGACTGGCCTTAACTAGGATATTATGTTTGATAATTGTTGTTTAGAGTCTCTTTTCGGAACGAGGGTACATGAGAAGTGGACCTGCAATTTATAGTGAAGTCGAATCAAAATAATGCGATGTTTAATGCTGTTCGACTTGAAATCGAACCTAGAAGCTCGTGCACCAAAGGCACACGTTCTAGTCACTATAGATCAGCAAGAGTAAGGATATTTTGGTAGGGGCAACCAGGGCCTCTTACTTCTGAGAATTGAAAGAACCTTTCACTTTTAGCTTGTAGTCCAACTGTGTACTAGGGGGTATCAACAGTGTTCAAGGGGACCCTTTATGTACGCCTAAGATCATTCAATATCGGAAAGAGAACATAGTGTCACTCAGTGAAACATAACTTGATAACCCCAATGATCATGATTTTGAACCTTCAAAACTACAGTATTAATCAAAAATGTACAGGCAAAGTACCTAAAGATTATACAGGGTGGTCCGGAAGTGGGCGTACCCCACTTTAGTTTCAACAGTATAATGTTAGTTATGATAGAATGTCTGTACACAGCTACCTTGAAGTCTTAAGAGTCATAAACATCGGTATGATCACCATCCATATGGTAACACAGCTGAATTCTGCGTTAAGTTCTCGCAAATGTTCTGCAGAGACACTCCGGAGTCACGAGTGTGAAAGCGTGTTCCGCAGCTGCTCGTAATTCCTGCGTTGTGTCATATCGAGTGTTTCTTACTTGTTGCTTTATGAAACCACAGAGAGCATTATCTAGTGTCGTCAGATCGGGACTTCTTGGAGGTCAGGCAAAGGGAGCTGGTGAAGATGCACAACCTCTTCCAATCCAGCGGCAAGGAAACGTCTGATTCAGGTAATTGCGCACGTGAATTGCAAAGTGTGCTGGTGCTCTATCCTGCTGTATCACAACAGGTCCTTGATACCATTTTCTTCCAGTTGAGGCACCAACCACTCATTAAGCATCTCCAGGTAAGAATGTCCATTAACATTGTCTTCGAAGAAGTAAGGCCCAAAAATATGTGTTGCACTTATTCCAGCCCACACCATCACGTGTGGTGGGTTTTTCTCCATCTCTTTGTAAAACCGGGGGTTTTCCTTACACCACATTACAACGTTCCAAGAATGCATACACCGGTAGATAGCACACTCGTCTGTGAAGAGGACTGCACCACGGGATCGTTTGGAAGGCAATGCCTTAAGGAGAGTTCTGCATGCCTATTTCCGCGCAGAGGCATGACTTAGTCGGCGGCACTCAGTTCATTCACATGCATTGGACGGTAAACCTTCAATTTTAGATCTTCTTTCATGTGCCTCTTTATGGTGGTCTGAGGAATACCAAGCTCCGAAGACCTTTTACGTGTTGATTTTGAAGGCGACTGCTGCACTAATGCTTTCACTTCACGGCACTTTTCCCTCCGTTTTATTGGTCGACCGCCTCGGGGAAGGCCTTTCACACTGCCCATAGCAAATGCACGTTTTTCTCACCCCAACATTGTTGCTTTTCTTGGTGGATTAATACCAAAGCGGTCTGTAAATTTCACTTTAACACTTTCCACGGTGTCACCTGTGTAACGCCTTTCGTGAAGTCAAACTGCAACAACTAATCTTTGTTCAATGCTATATGGACTTTGATCATATATTGTTGATTACTCCAACTTCACTGCAAATTAGGGGCCGCGGTGGCTCAGTGGTAGAGCGTTCACCTCTGGTGCTTGGGGTCCCGGATTCGATCCCAGTCCCCGCCAAGTGAACTTTGTGGTTGACAAACACCGTATGCGTGGGTTTCCTCGGGGTTCTCCCGTTTCCTCCCACTTTCTTCATTCCACCATTTCATTCATTACTCACCATCGTCTCGTTTAGCCTAGCCGGCATAACCGTGGGACGCAAAACTCAAAGATTTCATTTTTTCACTGCAAATTACTGTTACCAAGCAGAAAACAGCAAAAAACAAATGAACATGGATAGCAATTTGCCAGACAATGCTAAGAAATATTACAAAACAAAATGTGAGTAAAACTAAAACCGTTAGAAAACACCAATTATGGTACGCCCACTTTCGGACCACGCTGTATATATTTGCTATCGACGAAATGTTTTTCTTCAGTTGTCAAAGTAAAATTTGTATTACTTCCTTTTTTCAAAAGATATATTGTAATATGACACAACTTGACAATGACAATATTAACTTCCTTTCATGCATGTCGATATTACGTGAAGCTATGCCGTTCTTTCTTGAAAACTACATTAAGTAACCCTTAGTTCTCGCAAAAATTGTCACATTGTGATTGTTTCTTTCCTGTTTTATCGTGGCTGAATGTTTATGTTCTTTGATGCAGTCCATTCATATAAAAATAAATCAAAATTCTGAATATGTATTTGTAAAATGGTACGAGTGCGAGTTTTAGAAACATAATGTCCAAAACTCTTTCATTTCATTTCATTTTCTGAAACTTTTTAATGTTGCACTAATTACATTAATATTCTCCAAATGCTAATATATCGTTCTTGTTTTACAGTTATCTTGAAAGATTTCAAGCGGCATGTTTTATTTCGTATTCTCTGCAGTTCGTTCTCCATATCGTTACAAATAAAACACCTGGTTTCATTGTAAAACCGAATATAACCTCTTTGCACACCTGGTGGATATAACACACACCTATGTCATATATATACATGTTGTAGTGTGAGTTGAACTGAGGTGAGCGTAAGCTATATTTCTGGAAAGTGTCAGGGTTGCTAATGAATTTAGGTGAAAGTTTGGAATCTTGTTTCGCTGTGAAGAGAACTCCCCATTAAGCTTCAGAGCCAGCGGACATTAAAGACCTTCTCGCAGAGACGAAAAGTGGGTTGGAGGGGGGAAAGGGGGAGCGGGCAGCTTCAGTCAGTATGTCGCAACGAACGTTATGCATAACACATGCACTCCCATTTTACGCAAGGCTTAAATACTGTTATACAACATGGGAGATTCACACGAGGTAATTTTCTTAAGTTACAATTAGAGAAGATGGGGCACGCATCTTAAAGAACATAGTAACTTTAACACAGAGTGTTTCTTATGTTACCTCTAGACGCGCCTTGTAGCTAACACAGTGGTGTTTTATAGTTTGTTTTACACCGTTGGAAGCATACAAATTCTTGTTTAGCCTCTATAAATATATCCAATTTATTCGTCCTACTATTTTAACATACAAAACTCTCGGAGTGTCCACAGAACGTTACAGAATATACAGGAGAATTTATGTTTACTTAAAATATACATGTTAAGTTTGTTGATGTACAACTAGTTTATGGGATTTTGCTGAGTAAATGTTTATCTTCATTAGCTTCTATTTCCACTGCTTTTAAGTCTTTGGTTTACCTTCTCTCAAGAGAGAGAGAGAATATTTGTATTTTTTTTGCCCCTTTTCTTTTCCAGTAATTCATTCTGCAACTTCTATTAAGAAAAACGTCTGGAAGGTTAAGCTCTTATATACATTTTGAATTGAATGTCACAACAAATTAAATTTTGAATTTGGATGTCACAATAATTGCCCTGGATGTCTATTGCAAAAACAGAATTTTAAGACAACACGCTTTTGTTCAAGAATTATACGAGATTTGATCAAAAAAAATATGGTGAATAATTTTATTACGAACAAAGTAATAAGCTTACATGGAATTTCATTTAATATCCTTCAAAGTACTGTCCTTGGCTAGAAATACACTTATCCCAATGTTGAATCCATGACTGGAAGCATTTCTAGAAGGCTTTATTTGGAAGGGTGTTCAGCTGCTCTATCATGGCCCTCTTAATGTCAGGAATGGTGTCAAAACGTTTTTCGTTAAGCACGATTTTAATTTTGGGGGAGAGCAGAAAGTTGCTGGTGCTATAGAGGGGCGGATCCAGGACCGACTTCTTGGGGGGGCGGTGGGTTGTCATAATGCTACTTTTAAGGGCTCCAAACTCTGGGATGGATTTTATTTATATATATAAAATAGGAAAGTTTCCTCTTCTGAGGGGGCCGCGATCGCCCCCCTGGATCCGCCCCTGGTGCTATATTTCGATAGCACAAAGAATGTAAACAGACAGGAATATTTCTTCAGCCAAAAGCTCGCAGATCAAAAGTAAGATGTGTCACGGCGCGTTTTCATGATGAAGAAGGAAACCATTTGCCCATTTAATCGGTGGTTAAAATGCTCTTCATGCACCCATACAAGATATTTAGTTCTTCGGAAAGCTGTCTGATAGTCATTCGCCTGTCTGAACAAATCATTTGTGTCACTTTTTGCACGTTTTCATCTGTTTTTGACCTCGAAGGACGTCTCGATCGATACTCGTTTTCAATCCACTCCTTGCAACTTTTGATTCGCTCATACCACTCGTAAACAGTCTTCAGCGCCACCGCTTCATCTCCATACACACATCTTGACATTTCGTGAATTTCTTTGATAATTTTTGTGCAGCTTAGAACAAAACTTAATGTTGGCGCGCGACAGACACTTTATATACGTCCTCACTCTTCTGCCTCTAGAAGCCAACTAACATGTCACAACTCGTTTAAACTCGACACTGAGTGTACCAAAGGTTTAGGCTACTGGGATTACTAGTTGAAATGGATACATTCATAGACGGCACTGTGCAACTACAGTCAGCGTACTTCTTGATCACACCTTGTATCGTGTGGGGTAACGGACGGACGGACGCATGGACAATACAATCTTATACGGACAGCTGTGCGATCCTAATATCATGTGAGTGTCATCTCACCTTGTGAACTTATGATAGATTCCCAAACTACAGATAGAGTCCACAATTCTAACCACAAAAGATAGTTTTACCACTTCCAGTATCAATAGGCAAGTAAGAGGAGAAAGAATCTCACTTAGGATGCCGAATCTATACTAGGGATGGGCAAAACCGATTTTTATAAAAACCGGAAACCGGTTTCTAGAAAAACCGACATTTCGGTTTTCTCCAAAACTGGTTCGATTTTCTCCAAATACCGGTTTGGAAAAACTGTTTTGAAAAACACAAAATTATTTATGTGGAAACGGAATCGGTTTCCGGAGAACAAGCACTATTCTGGTCAGAGATAGAACTCGTTCTGGAAAAACAGAACCGGTTTTGGAGAAAAACGATAACCGGTTTCGTTGAAAACGAACCGGTCTTGGAAAAAACGAAACCGACTTCGGCGAAAACCGGTTTCGGCGAAAAAACGTTTTTTTTTTAAATCTTCAAAATCCGGTTTCGTTTTTTCTAAAGCTTGAAACCGAAACCGGTTTCTTGCCCAACATTAATCTATACCAAAAATTAATTTCTTGCTCTCTCTTACCATTTTTGCTTTACGAAAATTTATTATTAAAACCGGAAGTGATAAATGTCTATATCTTCTTGTTTCAACAAAGGGACACAAACGGGAAATTGAACGTATTTTTGGGACTCGAAGTTCATATAAAGAAAAACTCTTGGTCGCTATTTTTTTACGGTTTAAGCTCTATAGGAACCTATATTGACCATATACCAAAATGACACAGTTGTTGGTATGTAGGTAAAGTCACCATTACCCATATTAATTTAACCAGTGCCAAAAAGACACAATTTCTTTACCAAATCAGTATTTAAAAAAAAAATCTGTGCATCAATCCTGGCAAAATAAGACATTTAACACAGATGCTCGACTTACAATTGATTTAGTAAACATCGATACAATGTGGTGTGTTTGTTGTGCTGTCATGAATTGTGTATGAAAGAAACATATTTATCTCACTGACCTGCGCTTATAGATGTTGATGACTTTCTTCTGAACCTGGAAATGGTACGTCCTGGTGTGCAGATCCGTTGAGTTCGCTGGAGTCGCTACTTTCCAGACAAACTGAGATTTTGAGTTGGTGATAATTACAATTGCAAATGGAAGAATTATTTAAAGAAAGGTTCAATAAGATTCACCTTGGCGTGCTTTAGCTTTTAGCTCTTATGGGAAAGGTACTAGAGACCACCACCAAACCTACTAGAGACCAATTAACTGAAATTTCTTTTTTCTTTTTCTTTTCGTTTCTTTTCTTTCTTTCTTTTTTTGAAAACCTTCAACTTACGTATTACGGAAGAGATAGTACTGTAAACATGAACAAATTCTACTTCTTGTGTTTCAAATCCAAAATAATCAAAGTTCGTAGAAAACTGTCAGATTGAGAAATCAATACGTTGGTAGGCATTACGTAATAAAATGAAGTGAAATGAAATCTTCCAGTTTAAACGTATCACGATTATGTTCTTCAGGAGAAGAGAGATGGATGATTAAGGCAAGTGAATAAGTGGAATGTGAATGTTGTAGGAATGGAGAGAACTCACGAATACGGTATTATCCACTACAAACTTGGTCGGGGATCGAAACAGAAACTCCACGCACCAGCGCTCTTCTACTGAGCGACCGTGTTCCTCGTCTTTAGGTATTAGGAAATCTTGTTACAGGAACAGTTTCTTACAAATTGATGCATACACAGTATTACGTGACACACATTTTATATAATTGACATAAACAACATTAATTCACATTTGTAAACACAATGTTATTCTTTTTCCGCCTTATCTAGAAAGAATTGGCAAGTGGATTGAAAAAACCGGAAGTTGTAGTAAATTTGTACTATTTCCGGTTTCAATAGAGGTATTAGAGTCAAGATTCAATGTATTTTTGGAAAACTAGATTCATATTTTTTTTAAAAAAAAAAGAAACGTTTTTCTATCTATTTATTACTATTTTTGCTCTACGGAGATCAATGTTGAAACAGTAAGATGCAGTGAATTTTATTATCCATTTATGATTTCAGTATACAGGTACCTTTTATGACAAAGAAAGTGTTTATTCCTGAAATATTGAACCTACATAATAAAGAGCTTCTTTCTAATATACTTAACGATTTTACTCTATTACGGTTAACGCTAAAACCGGAAATGGAATATTTCTATCACTTCCGGTTGAAAGAGAAAAATAGGAACAGAGATGGAATGTATTCTTAGAACCTTAAATTTATTTTTTAAAAAAAGTTTCTCGCTATTTATTACGGTTTTCTTCTATGAGGACCATTATTGAAACCTGAAGTTACAATAGATTTCTAGTACTTCCGGTTTCGGTAGAGGGATCAAACGATTCCCAATTACTGTCCTATATATTCCATTCACATTCCTCATACGCACGACATGTAATGCCTATTCTACAGCATTGTTGCACGTTGTGTAGCTTATTTTCTTTATTCATTTGTTTGTTCTTTTCTTCTCCAAATATTTTCGTCTAAAGCACTTTTTTTTCTTCTTTTTGAAAATTCACAGCATCTGTGTGTATCTCTTTGAAACTTACAGATCACCGTTCATATCCGCACACTACGGCAGGAAGAAGAAACAAATTGCTTTAGAGTTTTACTTGTTTCTGTACGGAATAATGGTTCTTGCCCGCGTTAGACAACCTGTTAGTTTAGTATTATATGATAATGCAATGATTGTCCCTTACCGCTATTTATAGTTTTTTGACTGAATCCGCTACTTCTTAATTGAGAGAGCATCCTATTTTGCAGTCTTCTGGACTTTACTATAGGTTGATATGAACATTCTCGAGGTTTACCAGGGTAGGGTAGAGCGTTTACCTCTGATGCTAAAGATCCCTGATTCTATCCCAGGTCACATGAGTTGTGATCAACATCGTATTCATGGGTTTTCCCGGAGTTCTCCTATTTTCTTCCACTCCTCATTCTTTTAATTGATTGATAATCATTTACTTTCATAAATCATCCTCTCGTTTAGTATGTAATACATAATTGTAGAGTATACAAGCCAGGCTCTATTTTTTCATATGTTGTGTGAAATACAATCTCATTTGAGAATCCATGCTTTTCGTATTTTGATCTTCAGAACATTGCAATGGCAAACTCATAGATCCACCCGGAGCATTTTTGTTGTGAAGACATTTTAGTGTTTATCTTGCATCGAAAGTGGATATTAGGGTATGAGATTGATTTTCATTCTGGGATGTTAAAACTATAATCAAGGTCTTATTTAATTATTAACTAAATTACACATTTATCCAAAAAATACACAATTTACAGTATAACACTTCAACAACTGTAATAAAATTTATAGCAGTAATGTAACAAAAACCATAGAGCTACATAGGAGACATCAGGGCAGAACTTTTTGCATTAACACGTAACACTAAATAATATTTAGCTTCAGAACTGAATTTTTCAATATGTGTGGGAGACAAATCATTATATCTATAGCTCGGGAAGTCTATGATTAAAAAAAGCGCTAGGTGATTGATGGTCTAGGTCAATCTATATTGAAAAGATTGATGCTACGTGTTCGTCTGGTAGACACTCGAAAATATAGTTCTGGAAATAGTCTTTCAGATCTGTGTGTAAGTTTAAACAAATATTTATGATCAATGCTTTTGAAATGTATGTTCAGAGTAGTTGAATATTCAAGATCTATTTTTCATCATATATATGTGTGTAAAGTTTCTTGTACTTAATATTGCAAGAAAGAAGTTCTTCTGAATTCAGTATTGAGACATTTGTAAGAACTGTTATTCTTAAGGCAGATAATCTTTTTTTTTTCAGAATTTACTGTTAAATGCTGAAGATAATTAGGAAAGAAATACTTTGAATTTTTGTTAATCTGTATAGCAGGAGTGTCCAACATGTATACCGTGCTCTACTGGTCGACCAGCAAGTCATGAGAGGTAATTCGCAGTAGTTTGTGTTATACTGTTTGTGTGGATAATCTCTATTGTTTTCTGATTGTTTTATGCAGGAGTGATCACAACGATTCGTGAAGCCTGGACTTTACACCAATTACAGAACTACTTTATTTCACTGATTCATTGGAATTATTTTTAGTGTTTTTATATTTTTATTATTTAGTTATTTATTTATTTACTTATTTTTGTAATTGGTGAACCATTTACACTCCATGAATTAATTGTGTATGATATTCATCGATAAAGAAATTCTTCATTTCTCGAGATTCAATTATAGGAATCATATGACATCTCAGGATGTAAAAGTATAATCTCTTTCTGAATTAGCTTTAAGTGAGAACCAAGCGCACAGAACTATTACTGTTGTCGTTGAAGAGGTAAATCGGTCAGTATTCACTAAAGATATAGGCCTACCACATTGACTTGACACAGTCTTCCATTGGAAGCGCTGCTATCAGCTAAAGGAATTCCACTCCCTTTCTGTCGCGTAGCAACAGCTGAACCCTTATTGGCTCAAGGCGTGGTTATGTGAGGGTGTGAGCTTTTTTAGTTTGCATTTTTGCCACGAATCAAGATATTTTGGCAGCACAATAGTTAATTCCAAAATACGAAGTAGATTTGTGTATATTAAAATATAATGATTTAGAAGAAAAATTTTTGATAAGATTAGAGGATTAGAAATTAGGTCGATAATCTCAAATATTTAGGAAGTATTTTGACGAGAGACGCTTACTGCATCAAAGAGATCGGGTCAAGAATTGCCATAGCGAAAGAAGTATTCAACAAGGAAAAATCACTCTTAACTAGCAGTCTTAATATTGGACTAATTAAGATTGTGGTCAAGTTCTATATATAGAGTATTGGACTGTATGGTTCAAAAACTTGAACATTAAGGAAGTTAGAGAAGAAAAATTTAGAAGCTTTGAAATGTGATGTTGGAAGAAGAGGAAGAAGATAAAATGAAGAGAGAGTAACAATTAATCGATGATTTGAAAAATAGAAAAAAAAAACAGTTGAGAATGCTTGCATAGATTGCCAGAAACAACTTTTAAAAAAATTAATATTTTCGAAATTTATGTGAAACTGTATATTAAATGTATTTTATTCAATTCAATAGACAATACAATATAGATAATTATGTTAATATAAATTATAATTGTAACAAAATAATTAGAAAATAATTATAATACAAATTGTAGGCAATTAATTAAATAAAAAATATGCAAATATTATGTAATGTTATTGAAATTATTTAAAAGTTTAAATTGAAATATCTAATGACATAATAATTATTGAATCAATAATTAGTATTAGTATTGAATCACTATTGGTATTGATCAATATCAATAACATTTCTCTATGACTTACGGTTCCCAAGATATAGCTTCTTAAATGTCTCGAAACCGGAATTTCTTTGGCCAATATCTGGGGAACGTTAAGAAGAGTGACGGAAAAATTCTATCCCTTCTTTCAGATAGTTTTTTATGCTCCATCGAATGGAGGGCTCAAAATCAAAACAAAATCTCAAATAACAGAAAGGCACACACAGAGACAAACATAGAGAATTCAGTAACGAACTTTTAAAGTTCGTTGAATATTGGGAGTTAAAAGAGAAAGCTGAAGCTTAAGAAACGTGGAAGAAACATTTCCAGGCCCAAATTTAAAATTAAAAAACTCATTGGTCCCAGGAAATACCAAAAGGCCGAATATTTAATAATAATAAATTGCTCTGCTCAATGAAAATTTTGCATTTGTAATCGAACAATGTAATTCTGCTGGAAGTTGTATTGATGTAACTAGCCAAATCATCCCTAACCCGTTTTACACCTAATGTCACAAATAGTGACCCAGACAATGTTGAAATCAATGCGAACAAAATTTCTCTGAGTGCGGGTTTGTAGGTACGATCACGAATACTGAACGTATCAGATATTTTTTAGAAGCAGTTACGGAAACAAAGGATAACAGATGGAATCAAAAGCTTTTGATAAATCGAAATATACATCTCTCTTTCAAGGATATGTTTTGGAAAGCTTTATTCTTATACTCGTATTCTGTCCGCTTTTAGAATAGCATTTTATGTAAATAGGTGCAGTGTTCTGACGGATATGTTCAAGAATTTGATTGTTCCCTAATGTTATTATTGCAAATGTTAAATATTTCTCTACTCCATTTGAGCAATTTTGGAATAATTTAGTACAAAAATATATAATTTTCACAGAAAAGCATATAAAAGGTTAGAAAACACTTATATGTTTCTGGAATTAACTTCATTGAAAAATATGAATCTACACATGCATAAATGGTGGTTTCGGTACTTTCTTCTAATTGGTTATCAAATTAGCAAGAGAATTATCGTAGTAAACACATTTAATACAGATACATTAGAAACCCTATCACGTGAGCAGCTCGTTTTTTCCTATTAGGTATGGTGTTACAATGGCTCGAGCAAACAGTAGGTAGACCTGCAGTAGATATTAATCGTATGTAATGTGAACTTTCGAAGACATTCTCACAAGTCATGCATTAATAGAGAGAACTTACAGTCACGAGGTGAACGTTTCACTTTAATAAGCCTAACTATGAAACAGGATCTGCATCTAATGGTGAAAGACAGAAGTTTCTCATCATGCTCCTAAGTCGTCTATTCATGTATTACAGAATAAAACATTCTAGAAAGATCATAATTTCAAAACAGCATCTAAATGAATTTGTACTTTATTTGTTAAAACCTTAATTTTATTGTTACGTAAATTGAAAACAATTTAAAGTAAGTGCATCGTTTCGGAACATGTTTGGATTAGTATTGATGTTTCCCAAAATTATTTATTCTTTGTTAATAAGTTGTTTGAGTTGAGTTGAGCTAATTTTTAGTTTAACATCCCTTTTAGCAGCGAGGCTGTATGAGACAGGATCTACTGATTAACATGGAATCTGAACCACATGAGCCCCCGCAAGGAATAAGTTGTTTGAATTTAGATTGTTATTATAGGCCTAAATGTTTCCTTTTGGTTAGTTTTATTTTTATTTAAATTATGCCTACTTCGAAAGCTAAACTGAGCAGAATTCAGAAAGCCATACTCATGTTTTAAACAAACTAGAAATTCGTCTAACACGTTAGGTATTCTGAGGCTTGGTACCCATAACACATCGATTCTCCCTCTTTCACTGTTGTTCTCATGTTCTCGTTGTCTGACAGAAGGGATCGATGGCAGTATTCCTAGCCACCTGGGCTTGCTACTAAGGAAGAGCAATCTTTTACGAAATTGTTTCTTTATTTCAAGTTTTGTGTTAAAAGTAGTAGTTATTTATCTTTCTATTATACAAAATTTATGTTATAAAAACTATTTACTTTATTCTGTTTTTTCAACAACAAGACTTACTCAAGAAATAAGTACGTACTCCACTATTGTGCAATTTGTACTTTGAATGGTTACTCCGCTTCTCCATGGTAGACGACTTTCCTCTGATGTCTTAGAATGAAACTGGTGCAATTTCTCTCCCAAAGGACTTGCAATAAACAGGAGAAGAAAAAGAAGATAGAAAAAAGTAGAAATAAAAACGTGATTTGAAATGCAAACCTCTTTTTTTCTTCTCTCTCTCTCTCTCTCTCTCTCCGGCGTGTGAAGCGTAAAGTATCATAGCAAGCGAATAGCTGCTGTATCGCCGTAGGTTGGGGTTATAAATTCTCCCTTTGGCGTTATTAGGTTGTGCTGGGTCGTTAACGTAACGGCGGATCGTATATCGGTCACTTGCACAAAATGAATGCCCGCAACAGCTCGGCTAAAAGCGACAGGCAGATAGAGGGAGAAAATATCAAGGGAGGTAACTATATATACATATAAGAGAACGTGAGTGTGTATGTGAGAGCGAGAGAGAGCTGTAAGCGAATGGTGGACTGCTATGTAGAAAAGTTAATCCGCGTGTGCTGCTATATCACACCCCCTCCCATTCCTTTCCAGTCCACTCCCACCTACTCACTACTTTCATCTAAATAAACGCAAAAGAAGAGAATATTCGTTCATTGGCAATTTTCGTAATGGGCAGTCAAGCTATTTTGTTGCGTTCTCTGCAGTATTTTATATCCCTTTAATTTTGAAAGTGTTCTCACACATTGAGTTGTCCTTTTAGTACGACTCAGTTTCCCGCGATTGTTTCACAGTTCACGTAAGAAGGTGTGAAAGGCAGTAGAAGTTCAAACTCATGTAAGCGGAAACAGTTCTATTGTCGAACTCATTATTTCCTAATTTCTGAAGAGAAATAAATATTAATTTTCTTTTCTTTCATATTTTTTAATTTTTTTTTAAAGTTATCTTCCTCTCTATATACAATAATAGAAATCGGATCCAAAGATTACTCGCATTAAAGCCTAACTTACTATCCATTTGGTTACGAATAATGTGATCAGTGCTGTAACAAATCTCTTCGGGGCTCCTGGCAGGTTGATATTTGTGAGGGGCCCACAATAACCGAGCTGGCTTCGGTGCAGAAGCCTTATTGTGGGGCCCCTAATCATCGAGTTATTTTCAAGATATAAGTTTGAAACTTGATCTCCTTGCCGAAAGAGATAACAACGAATCCCCTTGAGTAGATTTTTAAAAATTGTTCCCTGGTTGGTTCTGCGGAGCTTTTTCTCCTTGCGGTCCCTTGCTGCAGCAATGCCTGATCCTTCCTTATAGGTTCTATGAACTGGTAATACATTAAAACAAAAGAATTTTGCCAAATACTAGATCTTTCGATTTCAACAAATACTGCACATATTAAACATAAAGGTTTGATAATTATCATCGTAATGACATTGATGACCGTTTGGACATCGTTTCAGTGACTATTTTAAATTTAAAAGCTCAGCTCATGTTAACTTCATGATTTTGTATATTGTACTATGCGAGTTGTGTTAATATTTAAAATTGTTGTAACATTTAAAATATTTTTACTTTTTAAAAATCATTTGCATTTTTTGAGAATAGAAAAGAGGATCAAAACAAGTTTTTCACTCATCTGAAATATTATAATGTACAAATCTCATATGCACAAAATCAACAAACAAGCAATTTAGGTGTACAATAAAAACTAATATGAGCTTCAAATAACTGAAGCGGGGGCCATTTTGTCGGAGGAATCTGATGCATTGATTGCATCGCCAATTGTTAAGGATCTGAAGGTGATTATTTTGCCCGGGTTAAGTTCCATAGTTGGGCATCCGTTTCCTGCACAATTTTTAAAATTTACAGGAAAGATATGGATAATTTGATAATTTGTGTGCTTGATACTATATAAAGGTCTCGAAAAATATGTTTATTTGTTATATATAAGCGGTTATAAACATGGGACTATACGCCGAGCGGAGGGAACTACTTGACGCAAGGTAACCAAACAGTTGCATTGTGTTAAAGTAACAAGCATTTATGTTATCAACATGAATGTACAAGGGCAATAATCTAACAGTTTTAGCATTTGTGAAGCAATACGTTAATAACTAGCAAAATCTTTTAAAAGTTTGTGAAGAGCACGGATTAATGAACCTAATAACAAATTGCAGAAACTGTGGAAAGGAGATAAGAGCGAAAAACGTGGCGAAAGCGGACGCCCAACTTCGGAACAAATGCCTTTTTTGCCCAATTCAGGGGGGATTCTAATAACCTCTAAGTTTTCATTTTGAGATCTAAGTAATTACCATAAAATCCTCCTATATTTGTTCTACTACAAATTACCGTAATTCCCACCATCTAATGTTTTGGCAATCTACAAAAGTTTTGTTAAACAGAACACAATATTGAACAAATTCAAAGCCAGTTTTATCTGAAGGGGCTACAGTGGCTGAGTGGTAGAACGCTTACATCTGGTACTGGTATCCTAGCCTCAAACTTAGGTCACGTGGATTTATGGTTGAAAACTCTGTGTATGTGGCTTTTTTCAGGACTCTCTGTCTCTTTTAGCCTACAGGACATAATATTGGGAAGTAAAACAGAAATATTTCAATTTATTTTCTCATGATTATCTTAAATTGATCAGCTCTCTAATCCTGAGTATTACATACACTTTGCCCTATAGCAAGGCCAACAAGAGATGGTCTCTGACATTTCTTAACATATGCGGTGGGACAATGCAGACCCCACTTCGGTATTAAAGTTACCAACCACGGTCACTCTGTCTTAGACCATTAATTAAATTGCCACTACGGGTGCACCGAAAAAAAAGCCTTAACACGTGAGTATAGCAACATCATTGCGAGCTGTCAGAGACCTTTTCTTACTGACTCTTCTATAGGTTCCTAGATTTCTATCACTTCTGGTCGGAATAGTGGGGTTAAGGACGGAGAGAGAATGTATTCTTGGAACGCTCAGTTCATATCAGAAAACCATTTCTCACTATTTCTTACCTTTTTTTCTCTGACACCTGTCGACAGACAGACGGGTGGACAGAGCCGTTCTATAAGATTTTCATTATTAAACTTTCATGCAAAACATGGTTTAGAAATCCAATAATTAGTGATCTTATCTTTGATACGGAAGACTCAATATCGATTTTCAGTGTGGGAAGGTAACCCTGATCCCACTATCGCAGATTCATGTCTGACAAAATATTGCTGCCTGGAGTTAAGTTAAATATTAAACAATCAAATAGGTCTTATTTTGCTTTGTGTATTTTTTAGTTATCGTGTAGAGTTAACATACAAATAGAGAGGTCCTTTGTGTAACTCTGAAAATGTTTCCAAAAAAAATTGTAGAAATTGCATTGCTTCGTTTCTTGAACTTATGCTGTGAATATTTTTTCATGAGTGTTCACCAATATGGTTTCCGATAAGTATCACTGACGTCACTTGAATACTTGAGTAATCATATAGTTCCACCTACGAATAACATATACGTTTATACGTTTAATTTTCATATAGTTGTAACGACTAATAATTCATTAATTTTAACTATTATTGCAAATGACTTCTTATTTTTAATTATCACGTAGTTACAACTGCTAATATCATATATATATATATATATATATATATATATATATATATATATATATATATATATATATAGGGCCGGATCCAGAATTTTCTGACGGGGATGCATCAGTAACTCCCAGTACATTTGAATTAAATTTGATTTTTAATACCTTTAGGCATCTGTGCTGTGAATGAGGAATGGCTTTGAAAATGCTCAGTGTCTGGTTTTGGGAATCGAACCCACGACTTTCCAAATGCAGAGCCAACGCTTTACCAACTGAGCCACACCCACTTTGTATCAGTATAATTTTCAGACCTTGCTGCTTTAGATCGAGAAATTCTTTAATCATGATCACTTGTTATAAGACTGATAGTTGTATCGTACAGGGTCTCTATGTGCTATTTTCACTCCTAGTTTCTCGTTTAGATAGTGTACCTATGTAAATTACAACGAAGGAGTGCACGTGCACCGGTGCACCCCTTAAATCCAGTTCTGTATATATATATACATAATTTATATTACTTATAACTATGAAGTACTTATTTTTGTCAGAAAAAGATAACCAAATTTGTTTGTGCAATTGGATTCATGATTGATGAATCCAAACGTAAATAAATAATGATAAAAGAAAAAGCTATTCAGTATTTTGGGAATGAACATAGACGAAACAAGAACGCAAACATAAGTTTACTTCTATAATATTTGGTCTCTTGAAAACTCGAGAGAATTTTTAGAAAGCGGTCTCGCATAATAAAAAATGTGCTTTGTATCTTAACACGATTCTCAAAATACGTAGCTTAATAAAAAGCACAAAAATGAAAGTATTCAGAAAATATGGAGGAGGATAAAAAGATAAAATAAAAAGAGTAAAGTAATATTGTTTAATTTATGATGACGTTTCAGTAGTTAGAAACAGCTTATGTGCTGCATATGTTTCTTACACTTTTAGCACACACACCCCCAATCCACCATTTCTACAAAATAGTGTAGGACCAGCTGTTGCTTGTGTGTGGTCCTAAATTTCTTTTCTCCTTTTTTTCTAGTTTCTGTTCTGTTTTTTTTTCCTAATTCATTTTGTTGCAGAAATAACTTTATTTCTACCGCTACTGGAAAGAAAATGAAACAATCTGGTCATTTCAAACGTTCGTGATAACAGAAGGTTCTAGAACTGAGTGACATGAGAGTTGAGTTGAGTTGATTTTAGTTTACCGTCCCTTTCAGCAGCGAGGCTGTATGAGACGTGGACCTACTGATTAACGTGGAATCCGAACTACATGAGCTCCCGCCGGGAATCGAACCCGGGTCTCCCACGACAAAGGCGCGTACGCTAACCGCTTAGCTACGACGGAGCTCCTGAGTGACATGAGAATTTTTCATTTACTTTTTTTTACTTTTATGTTAGGAGCTCTTATTTGTGTTTAATAAAATGAATTGTTTCCCCGTTACGCCCTATGCTTATGCCCTGTGGGGATAAAAGAGACAGATGATAGATGAAAGTGAATGATTAGAAAACGAATTGATAGAATGAGAATATGGGAGGAAACGGAGGAATCTCGACAAAAACCTTCTAAGACGATGTTGTCCACCATAAACTTTTATGGTCTGCGATCGAATCAGAAACTGTCTTGTAAAGGTGAGAACTCTACCTCTGCTCCACCGTGAACCCTGTTTCAATTAATTGTCTTTATCGAAACTCACGTTCTCCGAACATTTCTTAAAATAAGCTAGATTCTTATCTCTAACACAACTCTGTTCATTAGCTATCTGAGATTAGCTGTGCACCTCTTTCCAAATCTCCAAACTATGCCATGAATAAATACTGAAAATCTTACAGAACGGCTATTTGTGTTTGACGACAAGTGTCAGAGGAAAACTGGTACCAGATAACATGAAGTATTATATATATATATATATATATATATATATATATATATATATATATATATATATATATATATATATATGTGTGTGTGTGTGTGTGTGTGTGTGTGTGTGTGTGTGTGTGAATTGAGCGTCCCAAGATTGAACCAGATGACAGATCCAAACAACAAGTTTATGTGCCCAGTTGATCGATTAATATGCATAGAAGCAGTAGCGGATCTAGCCCCCAGTTTTTTGAGTGACAAAAATAATTTATTATTTTGATATATTTGAAAGTCTATAGTAAAGTAATGATATATATCTTTCATAGTCTGGGTTCTGGCTGCCCTTATCCCCCCTCTTCCGATTTTACCTTCCAGATTCGCCGCTGGATAGAAGCGAAGAAAAGCAATACTTTAGAACAGAAAGACATTATAAGACGAAATGTGCATGTCTACAAACAACTAACTCTTCCTTCTTTGTTCCTATATCCTTCGTTTCCATATAACTAAAAGGTTCGAAGTATGAAAGTCCCTCCTTGTACACTTATACTTATTCCCGCTTTACCCTACCAAATCCAACTTTCCACCATCTGTCATCTGATTCAATCGGTTTGACCAGTTTGGCTGAAAGGAGGAGCAAACCAAAACATTTGTCATACGAAAGGGGAAGGCACAGTGAACCAAGCACAGTAACTCGTTGGTTACAGAAATTGCATGCAGATGGTATAAATGTTGAAGATCAGCTAAGGTCCGGCAGCCCAAGGTTAACAGATTCTGAGATCGCTTCTACGCGTCACTGAAGAAAGTCAATCCACAAACACACGACGATTGTCAAACCAACTCGGGATGTCCCAGTTCACTGTGATGCGCGCCTTCACGAATTGGGATCAGGAGCTGTCACACATTGTGCCACATGAGTTGATCCCTGCTCAGGCCCAGAGAAGAGTAGATGTATGCTGGCAAACTGCAGCAAAATTCGTGATGTGCGTTTCCTGTAACGGATTGTCACATGCGACGAGAAGTAGGTATTTTTTTTTCCGAAATGTGAATGTGCAAAAACATGGTTGAGCAAGGGACAACTTCCAGAAGCAATTGTCAAGCAGAGCCGTTTCGAGCATAGGGTTCTGCTTTGTGTAAAGTGAAATTACGAAAACAGTGATTCACTTTGAGTTCTTTCCTGATAATTCAGAACAGTTGAAGCGGATGTATGCTGCACTACGCCGAAATTATCCTGCATTGGTGAACTGAAAGTGCGGAATCATCATATCGAAGATTTAAGTACACAAAAATAATCTACGAATTTTGTACACTTTTGTACACTCTTTTAAATATTTTGTACACCCCTGTATTTCGAGAAAATTGGCATTAAACTTACGGATTCTACCGTAGGCAAACCATCAAGTTGGACTACTAATTTTAGAGTTTCGGAGTTAATTTTCTCGAAACGCAGGGGTGTACGAAATTATTTGAATGGTATACAAAATTCTACTGGAGGTGTATAGAATTTTATGGGACATATACAATCATATCCTCTAATTTTGTCTGATATTGGTAATTGGCACTCCAAGTTGATGGTTTGCTTATTGTAGAATTCGTAAGTTTAAGGCCAATTTTCTCGAAATACAGAGGTGTACAAAATTTTTTAAAAGGTGTACAAAAGTGTACAAAATGTGTATAAAATTATGAACATGTTTAATATGTGAGTTGTCGATTCCGCACTCCAAGCAGGACTTCTCTTTCTTTGTTGCTCTTGACCAATTGCTTGCAACTAGATCTCTACATTCACCGTTCTGCTCTTCGATGAATAGCCAATCGAAGAAGGGCTGATTGATAGAATGTTGTCTGGCATTTCAAAAGGCCAACATCTTTCAACTGTTATAGATACTATTATTTTTATACTATCACTCCGAGGCGAGTTTCTCTTACGAATTTTTACATTAGATATCCCTTTCAGTTCTCTGTAATGCATTTCAGTATTCCCAAAATAAAGCTCCACTAATATAAACTGCTACCAATATTCTGACAATGATTTGAACGAACAGTTTTTTGTACAAACTACAGAGCTGTTTCGTTAATTATTATTATTTTTATTAAAGGCTGAGTAGTAGAGCGTTCAGTTTGGTGCATGGGGTCCTTGGTTCGATTCCATCTCCCTCCAAATGAGCTTTGTGGTGGACAAACACGGTGTGGGTGAGTTTTCTCGGTGTTCTCCCGTTTTCTTGCACTTTTTTCGTTCCACTATTTTATTCATTTGTTATCATTACCGTCTCCTTTAGCCTAGCCGGCATAACCGTGGGACGTAAAACTTAAAAGATTTCATTTTATATTTTATTAAAGAGACTTCATTTCTCCGAAACTTTGGCGGACAGGTAGGCAGAATGAAAGCGGCTTTTGGTTCCATTAAGTAACAAGACCACGCCCTTATCTTCCATTTGTTTTAGTTCTTAGTGGTGCTGGATAGCATATGTGCTGTGGACCATTGCTCTTGCTGCTTTTATCAAACAAATATTTTATTCAAAAATATTTACGTATAAACACGGATAATTGTAAACCTTATATATGCAGTGTCAGTATGTCTTTTATACCTAAATATCCTTTAATACTAGTTAAAATGCAGAACTTGCAAAATCATTACCATTTTCAGGAGGCCAAAAATTTGTCTTTAAAACGCCCCGTTTCTCTTTATGTACATCATTTGTAACTCGAGGACCATCTGTGGAACCACACGTACGCTACAAAATGCCAAGCATATTGTTCCCTATAAACGGCAACGGAAGCAAAAACGTAACGCAGTCTATGCTATGTAGAGCATGCATGCCTCTAATGTTCGCTTGTGCTACACAGCGAGACCTTGTGGACTATGTACAGAATGGGAAACTCGCATGCAATAGCTGGCTGATAACAAGATTAAGGGGAGGGCCTCCCTTTTCTTCTCAATGGTAAAATGAACACTCAACAGAATTTAGGTGGGTTTTCAAAAGCATGAATATTTTTATTCAGCATGCAACCTTCAGTTCATTAGGTAGAAAGTTTTTTTTTCTTTTTAATTTGTTACCGTTATGAAAAATACTCTTGCTTTGTCTCTTGTTAACTTGGAAAAAATAAAATATCAATATCTCTATTCTACTACCTATAGTTGGTGGATAAGACATAATTTTAACACTTGCACAAGAACTATAGAAAAGGAAGGAATCATACTATAGACAGGGTTGTAAACTATTCATATTTCTCTTTGACAATGCAGCAGAAAGACTTCTAGTATAAGCATCCTTTTGATTATGTCCTGGATATCGAATTGCCCTCCTTTGAAATGTCTACCAATAAAGACAAATGAGGGGCTAGTGATACATTCAAGACACTAGGTTTTAAATAAGTATTTTATATGGCATCGGATTTAATAGTGAGATAACATAAATGTCTGATAAAAACCAACTAAAGCGACAAGCTCGATAGGCATATTTTATCAATTTTGCATTTTTATAAGAGAGAATAGTAAGTCAAACCTAATTGTGAAATACACAAATAAAAATAAATGAAATGTTTGAAGTCCTACATTTATGTCCTTTAGGCTAAGCCATTTAGTTGATTGGAGTCTAACGTCCCGTTGAGCACCGAAGCTATTTGACACGTAGAAAATGAAATTAAATGTTTGAGTTTTACATCTCACGGATATGCCGGGTGGGCTAAATGAGACAGTGATGATGAGAAATGAACGAAATGGTGGAATAAAGAAAGTGGAAGGAAACGGGAGAACTCCTAGAAAACCCTATACACACGGTGTTTGTCCACCACAAAGTCCACTTGACACAAGCTGGGATCGAACCAGGGACGACACACACCAGAGGTGAACATTCTACCACTGAGCCACCGCGCCCCTTTGACACGTAGATTTACAGATTAACGTTGGACCCAAAAACCACATATATTCCCACCGTGAATTGAACGTGGGACTCCCACGCGAAGACGAGTACACTAACCGTTCCACTAAAACAGACGGATGATTAATGGAAGTTAGTGATAATTATGAAAGGAGCGCTGGAATGAAAATGTGGAAGGCAGTGATGATTTCATATGTTCTATTGTTCTTAATGTTGTAAATTCCCGCAGCACTCCCAACACATTGAAATTTCTCCCTAGGAAAATTTTCTGAAATCATCACTGGTAGAAGGAAACGAATGAACTTGCAAACACTGCTATACACAACAAACTCACGTGATCTGAAACAGAACCAGTAACTCTTCCACCAGTGATACGCGCTTTTCCACTGAGACGCCACATTGTTTTCTTTTTATGAATATCAAAACTCGTTGTCACAAAACTCGAATAGAATTAGGGATGCGCACGAGACGAGTCGAGACAGGATTTTCCTGACAAAATTCGAGTCGAGACACGGCTCTTCCAATAGAAAAATATACATTTTTCGAGTCGAGACATCTGTTTTACAGCACAGTTTCGAGACGAGACAGCCACAAATCTTGTCTCGTGCGCATCTCTAAATAGAATGTATTTTAATAACTAACAAAATCAATGTGTGCCAATAGACTATGATTGCATGAATGAATTAACCAAATGATGTCATAATATAATACTATACTACAAGCAGGGGTGAAAGTGGATCTGAAAAGTTAGGGGCACGTATACCCGTGTCTATCTTTGCACATTGTAATTTTATAGAAAGCGGGGGGACGCCACATATATTTTCTGAAAGTGGGGGTACGACTTCCCCCGCGTGACCCCTCACAACAAGTGTATAATTACGAGATTTTAAATGCAAACTTGCACGCATACAAAATATATTTTTTTCATAAAGAAGAGATATATACAAACATATAGAACTAAACATTTTCTTAAAATTTTAAAACCACTAAAAATGAAAAAGAAATATTTTGATAATCTCGAACTCAACCGAACGTTTTTTTAATAGATGGGGAAAAATAAGAGTATAATATAAAGCAATGCTAATAAGTACGTAGCTTGTTTAATGGTTACTTGGACAGAAAAGAAGTAATTTTTTAAAGACGTTATGGTTTAGAAAATATCCTCCAATATATTTTTGAATTCGGGAAACAAAACGGAATCTACACGGTAACGTTAGTGGAATTCTTATTGTAACCCGCTTGGCACATTTTGCATTGACTTCTTTCTTGGACAAAAAGCAACTGAAGAACAAAAGAACGAATGACTTTCGCTCACGATTTCTATAAATCTATTCTTACATTTACCAAAGAAAATACGTTGAAGGAAATGGAATAAACTTATAATATTAATGTGTTGATGATGAATAAAAATATAATTTGAAACAAACTTTATTTTGCATTTTCCATTTTTCAACCTAGTTGTACGTAAAACAAACGAAAAGTTCATCGCCGCGAAAACAAAATTGATTGATTACCATATGTCAGGATCGAAGTTGTATAGGAGAAGGTCTACAGTTTAAAGTGGGTACAGTTTAAAGTGAGTTCTCAAACAATGTAGTTCATTCGAGGCTATCTCATCGAGAATCAAACCCGGGATCTTGTGAACCAAAGGCAGTGAGATAGCGACTAATTCGCCAAAGAGAGCAGCGGAAATACATGAATGCCACTGGGAAGGATCCAGTAAAGTCAAAAGGAAATACAATCCAATAAATATTAACTCCCCACTTCCTGAAGGTCTTGTTTCATCTTATCTTCCCACTTTCTTCTAAATTTACCAAGAAGTCTCCTTGGAAAGCCTCCTTAAGCCCGCACGAGTAGGGATGGCCAATTCCGGAATTTTTACTTTCCGGAATCCGGAAAGTAAAATCGGAAAATTCCGGAATTCGGAAAAATTCCGGAATTCAGAAAAATTCCGGATTTCGGAAAAATTCCGGATTTCGGAAAAATTCCGGATTTCGGAAAAAATCCGGATTTCGGAAAAATTCCGGATTTCGGAAAAATTCCGGAATTCAGAAAAATTCCGGATTTCGGAAAAATTCCGGAATTCGGAAAAAATCCGGAATTCAGAAAAATTCCGGAATTCGGAAAAATTATTTTTTCTTTTTGTAATCCTAAGAATTTTGTTCAAATGCAAACGAACAAATTTCCTTTTTGTAATCCTAAGAATGTATGATGCAAGTTAAGCTGAAACTTACATCCTAAAGTATACACTACTCAATCTTCCCATGGTTAATGAGATGTAGTCCAAAAGTACGATGTACTCCTAATATTTAATTTTTGTTTTACTGTGATATTGTCCAGAGGTAATACATATATCACACTGAGATAAACAACTTGACATAAGGAAGATGTTATCATACGTAGTTTTCCAGAAAATCGTGAGAAACGAATTTTTATGAAGTTAAAATATGCGTCGCTTGTTGCCAGTGTGATGCAATTGATAACTTTTATGCTGGAATAGTCTTATTATTATTATTATTATTATATTATTATTATTATTATTATTATTATTATTATTATTATTATTATTATTATTATTATTATTATTATTATTATTATTATTAATCGTTTATGTACTGTAAAAGAAAAATATGAACCGTTAAGTAGTAGATTTTATCTGTTGTTTTTTGATATCTTCTAACAGTAATAACAAACTGCTTGTAAATACGCAATGATTATCAAGGACAATGGCATATTAATGTAAGGACTACTCTGCAGACTAGCAATAAACAATAAACAATAACAGATAAACAATAGTTGCAAAAAAAAGTAACTAACTTGGGCATGTCAGAATGTTCGCGAGAATATAGGGACGCATTGAGAGACTAGCAAAGAGCGTTGTGTTATTATTACTCAAAGGGCCGTACGATGGAGGCATTAACGCTAATGTTAATGGCACTAATGAGCACTTACTTGCTCTAACGGTTAACCTCATTTTTGAGATGATTCTTAGAAGTGGGCGTGTTGGCATGCAGTTAGAAGACTTATATCCATTATTTAAAAAGCACACATTATATGTGGAGTACTAACGATTTGCGTCACTATCGAACACTAACATAGCACTAGCGACGTTTAAAATCGAAATTGGAGTCTGACATAAGTGGCTTGTCAACTTCACGGACATTAAATTTTCCTTGAATGCGAGAATTTTGCGCCCGGGAAATTTGCGCCCTACCACAAAAATAGGAAAAAATGCGCTCGCAATATATTTGCACTGGGATGTTTGCGCCCTACCGCAAAAATAGGGGAAAATGCGCCGGCTATATATTTGCACTGGGATGTTAGCGCCCTACAATTCAACTTTTTTTTTTTTTTTTTGTATTGTGTAAAGTAACTTCCACTCACACTTGAACTAGGCTTGCCTCTCATGGGGATGGCATTTGTTTGGCTCTACCCAGATATCTCTGTTCATAATCCTTGCGAGTTGTTTGGCTTTTTAGGACACAAAATATAGAAAAGAAAATGTAAAGTGAATGTAAAATCAGTTCAATAATATTATGAAGAAAACTATGTACAGTGTGTTTACTTGCTGGAATTACACTTCAAACACACAATTGCGTTCAGTCGTTCTTTCAGAAAAAATGTTCCGGGGGGCACACTTAGTATTCCGGAGGGGGTCACTGCTGGTACTATTCTATTTATTATTATATTATGGACGTATTATTTTGGTCTCCTCCGAGGGGGCACTCTGAGAGCTCTGGGGAGGCCATTGTTCCCCCAAAATCATCTCTGGAAGAAGCAGTGATTGCGTTGATCCGTTGTGTTCTTTTGGCTTATATTGAAGTTTATTCTCCCCTTATATAGCCACAATGAAAATAAATTACAAATGGCATGGTTGTGGGGGGAGGATTGTTTATTCTGTAATGTCAGCCCCTCCGAGCAAATGCGTAAGCTCCAATAGGTTCTTTTATTTCGCAGGGCTCAAACTTCCCGGTGGAGGTACATCGCAGGCGCAATTTTCCCTGTTCTTGAGGTAGGGCGCAAATTTCCCAGACGCAAAATTCTCGACACCGTTCGAATGACCTCGGAAAACTATATCTTTTTCAATACTTTTTTATATTTTTTTTACTCGAGATTTCTTCATAGCTTATTAAAATACTTACTAATATATCCTCATTTTATTGTCCTAACCAATCAATATGGGTATGTTGTCAGTAAAATATTTAGATTGATCGAGCCTCTGGTGTGTAACCACAGTATTTCATATCATCCCTCCATTAGGAATCTTGGCTAAACGAACCAATATATGTTGCCAATAAAATAGTTTAGAATGATTGAGCCCCTGGAAATAACCACAATATTTCGTGACAGACCCCCCCTTCCTATTACCATATTCTAGCTACGTGCCTGACTCAGCTAATTCTCTACATTCTTTACCAAGCACACATTTTCTAAAGCGGAAAATGCTCTCTAAATACCTAAGCTCATTATTTTCAGCAGATGCACAAATTGGGTAGCATTCTATCTACATGAATGTTATATACAGTGTATGTCGATTACTGGAAACCGCTTCTCGCTATATATTACCATATTTACTATATAATGATTAACGTTAAAACCGGAAATGGTTGATTTGAATATTACATTCATCAGGGAACTCGATTCTTAACTATTGACTCTGTACATCGTGGCCAAAATTGATGGTAATCCATCAGATAGTTCTTGAGACTGTTTGTTTCACTGACGGACAGAATGAATATATGGCTATAGAGTTTTGATAAACTAAATTCGTTAATGAGTGATGATGGAACAAATATAAGAAAGGGAACCAAGAGTAGGCCTACCACCGGAAAAATTTTCGAACACAAAATTAGCCATCGAAAACCCACATGTCCTGGGTTAGAATACCATAGATGAAAACTCTACCACTGAGTCATCAATCACCCGCTTATTAGTTTTATTAATTATTATATAAATATAAATTAATGAATGCCTGCTTATGTTAATTATTGAACAATTACATTGTATACTTCGTAGTCAAAAATTGTAAATTTGTATTCACTGTACATACAGTGAGCGCAGAAAGTGTTCGTACACCTATGCTATTGAAACGAGAATGCCTGCGAAAAAGAAACAGAAAATTTAAGAAGTGTAATAACACACACAATATGAATAATGAAAACTAAGTTTTATGAATATATCAATAAAGAACCACAAAGACAAGTTTAATGGTCAGAAAGTAAATAAATTCCGTAGAAAGTGTATAGAGTAGACGCAAAAAGAGGTCGTACACCTGACGTACGAATACGAAACAAAGATACCACAACTGGGGTTCACTTGTATTCACCTGAGTATACACCTCTGTATAGCATGACGAATAACAGAATGAGTTTATTTGTGAATAGGAGTGAAAAAACTGCACGGTGGGCTGTCAAAATGGGAAGCAACTGAACAGAAACAAATGAGGAGACAAGAAAAGTAATTATTAAATTGCATAAGAAGGGTAAGTCTTTGAGAAAGATAGCAAACCTTGCAGACAGGCCTCGTTCAACAGTATAAACAATAATTGCGATGTATAATGTTTCTATCACTGTGCGAAAAAAACAAAAAAAAAAAAAAAACTGGAAGACCAAGAGTGTTGAGTGAACAAGATAAACGTTACATTATTAGGGAAAGAAAAAAGGTTCCGAAAAGTAGTGCTGTGCAATTGGCAACGGATCTGGAAACACGCGGTGTTAAAGTATCAGCCAGTACAGTGCGGAATATTTGCAGGATATCATGGTCGGATAGCCAGGAAAATGTTATGGGTGAACAAGAAAAATCGTATAAAGAGACTAAAGTTTGAAAAAGAGTATAAAGATAAGGGATACCCATAACATTTTCCTTTATCTTTATACGATTTTTTTTTTCATCCCTACCATGACGGCTTCTTTCTGGAATAGGGTCATATTTTCGGACGAAAGTAAATTTAATCTTATCGAATCCAATGGGAGGCGTATGGTATGCGCAAGGTGAATACATAGATGAATCCTCAAAATCTCGTCCCTAAAGTAAGACACGGAGGAGGGTCCGTGCTTGTCTGGGATTGTATGAGTGCCTCAGGAGTGGGTCGTCTCCACTTTATCGATTGAGTGATGATCCACAAAGTGTATATTAACATATTAAAGGAAAATCTCCATACTAGTGCGCAGAAAACAATTTATTGTTCAGCAAGGCAACAACTCCAAACATACAGCGGAAAATACTCGATTGTGGCTACTCTATAATACCTTGAAACAGCTTCGCACACCTCCCCAATCCCCAGACATGAACCCCATAGAACATCTATGGTCTGTTCTGGAGACAACAATCAGAAGGCACAGCTTCTCTACTAAAGAGGGCCTAAGAAAAGCTATTCAAGAAGAATGGGACATAATCAGTCCCGAAGCTACAGAACTACGAATTACTACAGATGAAATCAATGCCACGAAGACTACAGACAATCATTAACGCACAGGGTAATCCCACAAAATATTAAATAACGTAATATACTTTATAAGCATTAATTCAAGCATAAGTGTACGGTGACTTTTTGGGTTTACAAAAAAGGAATTCTCTCTTTTCTTCTGAACAAAACAGTGATCGTCTTTGTTTGGCCTTTCTCTTGTATATAGAAATAAAATGTATGAATGTGTAGTCTTTAATTCTGGTTATATATATATTTTCCACCTCCCGTTCTCATGCTAGCTGTTTCCAATATAAAGTATGCACGGTGTACGAACATTTTCTGCGCTCACTGTAGGTATGTTGACAATAAGCGAATGTTATTAGAATATTTGTTGAGATTTCTTTTCTTTCACTGCCTTTCGCCTGGTTAAAAAGTAGTTTGCAGTGCTTTGGAGCAGCTGCAGGTGGGAACGCGATAATGTTTGAGACATACCGGCGACTTTTTTGTGTGTGAAAATAAGACCTTCCTCATAAAGCAGTAAATAACTGCAATAGCAATTGTCTACGTAAGTGATAAAGACATATCCAACTACAAGAAACTAATACAGTATATATATTCATAATTGTGTTTCTCTTTTAACAGCTACTAGCTAGGGATGGCCAATTCCAGAATTTTTACTTTCCGGAATCCGGAAAGTAAAATCGGAAAAATTCCGAATTTTTTCTAAATTCCGGATTTTTTCCGAATGTCGGAAGTTTTCCGAATTCCGGAATTTTTCCGAATTCCGGAATTTTTCCGAATTTCGGATTTTTCTGAATTCCGGAATTTTTCCGAATTCCGGAAAGTAAATTTCCGAATTCCGAATTCCGGTAAGTAAAAACAAAATTTCCGGAATCCGGAATCCGGATTCCGGAAAATTTTGGCCATCCCTACGCACGAGTTTCCGGAACAAAAGATCATCTACCCAAGTATGATAACATGTCCACAGAACGTTTCCTTGGTTCCATACTTGTTGCGGAACATACAAGCTGATGGATAATGAATGTGGAAAAATCCACGGGACTTGGATTTTAATGAGATATGCTTATCCCATGATCTAGTTAGATGTCCAAAAGCCGTCTTGAGATTATCCCGCAAATAGTGCGGAAATGTCCCACAGAAATCTCTACACGAAGTTCCGTTTACGGGATTTAAAAAAAAAAGTGGACATCTGGATTCAAGTAGATGTGCACTGGCAAAAATGAGATATCCCAGGACTAATATCGTTGGACATCTCTGTATTATGAGTAGTATTAAAATTTAGAGAACATAAGATCGCAGAATACAACCGTTATTTTTACGTGAGTGATGTATTAGGGAACGGAATGGGAAAAGAATTCTAACTCTGGGGCATCTGGGTTTTTGGTATGATAACAATAAAAAGACATACCATGACCATGGTATAAAGAAAATCATACTTCCAAAATCTCGTGGTTTTATTTCAAAGTATCATAACTAACGCTGACAGATACACACGGATTGTTTGAATGCGAAGCACGGCCTTCAAATAAGTTATAGTATTATCTTACAGTTACCATTAGCTGTAAAAATTCTGGAAGACTTAGTTCCAACATTTTTAGAAATATATTTACTAAGTCTGAAAGTGTAAGTTTCTCAGAATAGTATATATTATTTGGAAAGTATTGTAAGTTTGACATTAGTGCCATCTCCACGGGAATATAAGCACTGCACCAATATCGTTGTGCATTTGCTTTTTCGGTAATATTACTTCCTATGTTCTATGTGAATACTGTTACGCGCATGTTGTTCTTCAAATATTAATCATGCTTTCTGTTTCACAGCTATTTGTAGTAAAAAAAAAATATCACCAAGTTTGTTCGAAAAGGCTCTTGAAATATGGAAACATAGATAGCAGCAAATATGAGAAATGCATTAATATTACTTATGTCAAACATTCATGGATACCGAATCTTTAAAAAAAAAATACGTTATTTTTTTAAATATTAAAACGTGATATTTCCGTTCTCCACTCTTCACTTTTCTATTATATTGGTATTGTTGAGAAAAGTCCCTCAGCGGCTGTAATTGTCCTGACCTACTTGTGTTTCTCTGTTGTTTTTTTCATTCAGTCATATCTCTCTTCCTGTGTTTAAAAGCTCGTTTTCTGCTACAAGATAAGAGAAGCAACGAACCCATACATAAATAACACAAGGAAAGAAGATTATTCCATTCCCTAGTCTATTTTATTTTTTGTTTAGTTTAATGGATAAAAAGTTTTGCTTTTTTTATTAAAGAAAGTGAAAGAATATACGAAACAAATCCATTGCACGAAATATGTTGATTTTTTTTATACAGTAAAATTTTTAAGAAGTCGCATCAAGTTGTTGCAACGTATTCTTTTAATTTGGTTTCTTTCAGTTGGTCCTCGTGTTATTTACCATCGACGCTGGGATTTGGACTTATGAGTACAAACCTCAAATTTGATAACTAATAACTCAAGAACTAAATATCTACACACTATGATAATTTATATGCATCTTGTTACAGGGTCTATCAACATTTCAAATTTGGAACAATAGAGACCTTTATTCCTGAGTTATTGGCCATTAAATTTTAGATTTGGACTTAATAAAAATGTTACGGAACGTAAGTGTAATATAAATTTGTAACCAAAATTTAATGTCTAGAAAGAATCTTACTTCACTTCTACTCATGCTTCTACAGATAATCTGTTTGCTATCGGTAATGTATTATTTGTGCCTCTAAACGGAAGCCCTGTAAACTAAAGGACATTAAAAGTTGGACTTGGTTCCCGGTAGAAGATAAGAGATAACAGCAATCAAAGCGGGAATATAGAGATGTTATGTACTTTCCCACCTCGTCAACATCAACACTGAGTCAAATAAGCAAAAGGAAAATAAACATATATCTGAACTGATTCGAGCTAATAGTACTTATTTTAGGACAAATTGTTCGCAGCACAAAAGTCGCTAGATTTGTAAGTAAGTCGCCAAATCGTCATTCCAAAATCACCAAAAAAGTCGCCAATCGGAAAAATTATTTTTTGTCGCTATCCTGGAAGGCGAATCCCCTAGATTTAGCGACTTTTCCCCCAAATTGGCAACACTGCCCTTCAGTGTTGTTATTACTTTGTAACACGTTCAGCGATCTTTATAGTACGCCAGGTGGGGTAAAATGATGACATCTGAATCGGAAAGATGTTAATCATACGAAATAAGAGACCACTTTAAGTTTCGAAGAGCGTGACTGGACGGGTAATTAGCACAAGGATATCTAAAATGATTGATGTGTTTGAAGCGTTGCAAGAAACAGTATTTAAGACAATGTGCTGCCCTTACAGAGCTCATAACAAAACAACAGCGGCGAAGATTAGATTATTGATGTTAAATTTCCATGTCTAGTTTCCGAAAAAATCGAGAAAAACTAATTTTTATGGCGCTAAAAAATATGACGTTCATTATCAGTAATATTTCATAGTTCGTATTCTACAGGAAACAAAATGACCTTTACATGTAAAAGCAACTACAGTGATAAATAGCAGATCGTCAGTGGCGTATTTAGGGGGAGGGCTTCCGGGCTTAAGCCCCCCCGAAATCTTACTTACTATAGTAAAGTATATGAAATATCTTGCAGAATTGTCACATTTTCAGGCAAAGCCCCCCCTCCCGAAAGTTAGCAAAGCCCCCTCCGAAACAAAATCGTAAATACGCCACTGCAGATCGTATATATTATTGTCTGTCTTCAGGGAATGACATATATATTACTTTTAAATAAGATCGTGTAAATGATCATGGCAGAATGATTTGATAAAACGATTAAAATAAAAGGAAATGAAAAAATTCACCAACGATATATTGCCCATCAGAATTTTCACGTGTTCTGGGATCGTACTAGACAACTTTCACATTGGAGATAAAGTTCTATCATTAAGACAGCGTGCCCCCCAAAATGACGAAAATTCCTGATATAAATGTAATAATATCTAGTTAACAGATAAAAATGATTAGATATAAGATTCGGTTCGAATATGGTGTTTAATTAATAGCGACGTCTGTGAACAAAAAAAAAAAAAAAAAAAAAAAAACTTCAGATCCAAATTGAAAGTGACTATGTTTGTGACTCTTCAACCACCTGAACTATCTTGAACCACCCGACCGATCTCAATCAAATTTTCAACATAGATGAAGTTCAAACCTGGGAAGGTTTCCATTATTTCATTTTGATGGTAGAACTTAGGGTAGGGGAGGAGGGTAAATATTTGAAAATGAATAAAACTTAATAATTCTTGAACCACCCGACCGATCTCGATCAAACTTTTAACATAGATAAGGTTAGGACTTGGAATGTCTTCATCATTTTACTTTGACGGCACAATGTAGGGGAGGGAAGGGGGACATATATACTTTAAAAAAATAAAAATAAAAGTGACTGTCTTTGTGACTTCATCACGCTTAAACCACAGAACCGACCTTAATCAAATTATCAACATAGATGAGGTTCGGACCTGGGGTGTTTTTTATCATATCCCTTTGACGGTAGAACATAGGATAAGAGGAGGGAGGCGGAGAGAGATATACAAATAAATAAAACTTAATAACTCTTGAACCACCTGACCGATCTCGATCAAATTTTCAACATACATGACATTCGGGCCTCGGAAAAATAAATAGAACTTAACTCTTGCATGAATTTTTTATCATGCCGTGCCCAGTAACATGGGGAGGGGAGAAGGATATATAAAATTCACCGAAAATGACCGATATCAAAGAGTTCTTTAGTAATAGTAAAAACGGAACATATTACTATTTTTCCTTAATTTAACCCAGCGAAATTGGGGTGCGTCTTAAATTCGAGGACGTCTTAAATTCGAGTAATTATCAAGAAATTCTTAATTAAAGATATTATTAATGTGTTATTAAAACTACTTTGCTAGCCATAAATATTTTTAATTTTGTATCATATTCAATCATTCAGACAACAATAGTGTCCTGCGCTTGCGCAGGACGTGCGGGTTTGATAGTTGTGTTTAATACTTTATGAACTGAAGGAATATTTCAACAAAATGTTCAGATGGTCATTCTCGAGCCGGGGCCTTACTTCGAACTCGTTTGGACTCAGGCCCACTATTCCTAACAAGGCTCGCTGTCACTAATTTCAATGAGACTTACGTTCGCTGAGGCTTGCACTCGCTCGAGCTTGGTTTGTTATCCTCAGTGAGACTTGCTATTATTATCCTCCATTTTCCTTTTTTTTAACCGAAGTAGGAAGGAAACTGGTTATCTTACTCCTGCTATATTGTTTTAGTTGCTTTGCCTACCTACTTCAAGTAAGTGAGCTACAAACAATATTTAGGCAGATCAGTGAAAGAAGAGTAGGGTTGACAGTCGTGAATCGAAAAAAGTATGCAACCCACCTAGCCTTGCTGGTATGCGGGCAGCATAAAATTTAGTTGTAAAAGTAATATCAGTGAAAAATTCTCGAAGATAGATTAGGATTTTAGGATTTAGATTTTTAGCTTTCGGCATCTATGGCCATTTAGCCCGTCGCGTATGAGGGATGACGTCCCCCGGCGAGCACACTATCCGGAGAAAGGAAAGGAAGGAAGTGGCCTGGGACCTATAAGTTAGGTGCCACCCCGGCATTTGCCTGGTGTGAATGAGGAAAACCTCATTCAGCATGGCTGACCTGAGAAAACGTTTTACTCTTTTCCGACCGAATGTCCCCAACGGGAATCAAACCCGGGACCGCTCGCACAGAAGGCGAGAGCTCGAAGATAGATTAACGACCGGTGCTTGGGGTCCCTGGTTCGATCCCAGCTCGCGCCGTGTGGACAAACACCGTGCTCGTGGGTTTTCTCGGGGTTCTCCCGTTTCCTCCCACTTTCTTCATTCCACCACTTCATTTATTGCTCATCATCACCGTCTCCTTTAGCCTAACCGGCATAACCGAGGGACGTAAAACTTAAAGATTTCATTTCATTCCATTTTTCAAATAAACCGGAACTTTTAAAGAAGTATACATATCTTAAAACATGGTTTTCATGTATGAACACTCTTTCCCAACAGTGGAGTACACACTACCTGTAAAAAGCACGTCTCTGAAATTCTTTTAACAAATGAATATATTACAAGAAGATTACAGTTAACTAAAAATTATATATATATTCTGCGTCCAGAAATACTAGCTAGGATACGATGGTGTTTTGGAATATTCTATCGAGAGAAAGAGAAAAGAGATATATATTTACGCATAATAACAAGGTGTTATAATAGTGGAAACCAATGCATATTTTTCTAGATTGCAAGCTGGAAGAGATAATCTCATTTGTATGCAAACGAAAAAACAAGGAAGATGCATATTAGGTAAACACTAGAACAAATAATCTCCACACCCACCCCTACTCATTCTCTCCTGTTATATAAAGTCGATTTGTTCAATGCTTACACGACCAACATTGATCGTTAAAGGGGATAAAATAGACTCCTGGGACACACAGGTACTCAACCCCAAAACACATAATGTTTCGCCTTTTTATTTCTGTTTGAAGACAAAGCATCATTTGATGTGTTTTGTGGTATATTTTTTTTATAAAATATTTTTTTTTTTAGAAAACGTTTTTTTCGTCTTTCGCTTCTGTTTTTTGAAGCTTTCATGGATAACATAACGCGTTTGTATGTGTATCCAGCTCATCAAGCAGCCATTTTGTTTGGAGGAGATTAGACGATTTGCAGTGAACTTATATCGTGCACTCTATATATATGATGGTGTGTTTCGAAGAGAACTGTGTTGTCATGGGTAGTTAACTTTGAGCAGAGAATAAATGGTATACGCATTAGCTTTACATTACCATATATATTAACCTCTTAGTCGACTTGTTTTATTACTTTTTTTTTGCAATTTTCATATAAGCTTGACATAGTTGTGCTGTTTGCTCATAGCAACTTTGAATAAACGCTGCCCTGTCCAGTTTCTAGTAATTATTGTCTAGTATTTTTTTCAAATTAACCAAGCCAAAACTTGGTTAATGAAAATGCAGTATCATCAATCGAAGTAGTATTGCAAAAGCTATAATCAGTTTATGTACATGATTGACATTACTCAATAAATTGCTTGAATTACTATGTGGCATATAATTAAAGTTATCATACTCTGAACTTCCAAAATTAGGACACACTTCCACCTGACTAACTCGTTCGTTATACAGCGTGATTCAAAATGATGTGAACGATTACAACTCTTTATAACTTTTTTTATTAATCATCCAAATAGCTTCAAATTTTACAGTTAAATGCTAAAACTCTCCAAGTTTTTGTGATAAAAAATGAAAATAGAACATCACAAATGTTCTATGTGGGCCCCCTTTGTTACCCTGCTTACATCTATTCGGTATTCCAATTCCGCCCAGACCCATTTCAACATGTTTTCATCAACAGTTTGCACTGCAGCAGTGATGCGATCTTTCAGTTGCGATCTGCAGCAGTGATGCGATGAAATTGCACAAAACACACTCGTCTTCAATGAATCACGCACAATTTCACAGATTTGGTGAGGCTTCTCAGTTCCCCAAATGCGAACATTTTGTTTATTCACTCTTCCTGTCACATGGAACGTAGCCTCATCACTGAAACAAAGTTTGCCCAAAAACTGATCTTCAACACTGCAGAACTCTTGAAATGACTCACAAAAAGTCTTGTGACACGTGTGATCATTAGGTGTTAAGTGTTGTAACAACTGCACTCAATACGGATACATCTTTAAATGTTTACGCGTTACACGCCAAACAGTTGTTTGAGGCATTTGAAGCTCTTTGCTAACTCTCCTTGTTGACTTATGGGCTGCGTTGAAAACTGGTTCGAACCCTTTCGACATCTGCCTCAGAAGTGGACGGCCTACCGAGCGATTTTTCTTTACAAATGCATTCCGTTCTGTTGAATTTGTCATGCCACTTACGTATGGAGTTCTTTGATGGTGGATCTTTATGAAATTTTGTGCGGAACTCGCGTTGAACACTAACAACAGACCGACAAACGTGAAATGTAAAACGCAAAATGCTCTGTCTGCAGCACAGGCAGCCATCTTGGAACTAATCACTCTGCCACCTAGCGGATAAATTTTAAACTACTAAACAAACAAAACTTGAGGATAATATTGAAAGTATTTCCATAGAGATTTCATTGTTGATAGAGTATTATCAATTATAGAACGTTTCCTTCTCGTTCACATCATTTTAAATCACGCTGTACTGTATATAAACATTAACTTTCGCAATAATAAGTACAATAACAATAATAAGAAACAGAATTCAAGTATGTCTAGATTTTGTAGCATAGCAAACCTCAACAGAAAAAGCAGGAGATATACAGTACTGGCACAATTATTATGGATTTTTGATAAAAACAAAACTTTTGTGGAAAAAGTCTTGCAAACAGTTTTATTAACTAATACTTTATTTACTTTACCACACCAGTACCAAACAAATATTCATTAGTTATTTTAAGTGGGTTTTACAGTCTTATATGGGAGTGTCTGGCAATACAGAGAGAAAATGTCTGACAACCCTGACACAATTACTGCATTGTCTGGACAGAGTTCAGTAATAGTCTGGCATTTGCGTAGAGAAATATGTGTTTATTGCATTGTCTGCCTGTCATTTGCATGTGATCACTTTAGTTCTGTGTATTTGTGCATTTAAGTTTAATGCCAACTTTTTTTTTCAGATTTTCTAATGTGTTTATGCAACTGAGCAGATATGGGCAAAGTTCGTGATTTGAGTCTTCACAAGGTTGGACAGATTAGTGTTTTATTGAAAGAAACCACTTTAAAACAGAAAGAAATAGCGAAGAAACTTAAAGTTTCAACTCAAACCGTCAATAATATCAAGAAGAAATTGGAATATGGCCACAGTTTGGCATCAAATAGGGTTGGAAAATGTGGAATACGTAAGAAACCAACACCGAGAATGGACACAAAAGTAATTAAAATGGCAATTAACAACAGAAGAGCATCTTGCAGAATGATTTCCAACCAACTTGAAGCAGAGGGCATTACCATTGCTCGCAGAACAGTAAATAAGAGACTATTGGAAGGTGGACTAAAAGCATATCGTCTTAGAAAAAAGCCTCGCCTTACTGACAAGATGAAACAGGCTCGTAAGGCCTGGGAAGAGGCTCACGTTGACTGGACATCTGAGCAATGGGAGAAGATAAGAGTTTAAAATATTCATGTAAAAACGTTAATAACACAAATGATTAAAATTATGCAAAATATTAAGCTTTACTTCCAATTTTAAGCCTTGCAGACTTTCACGTCTTTAAGTCTACTTGTTATTCAATTGCTTCCATCACTTTCTTCAGCTGTTCAACACCTTATTTTGTGCTCTGTATTGTTGCAGGTTGTGTTCTCTGACAAGTCTACCATTGCAGTGCTTGACGACCGTGTGCAGACTGTAAGAAGGCGATCAGGTGAGCAATTTACACCGTAATGTTTGCTACCTCAAACAAGGGACTGGTTTGCGGTAGACCTTGGATTTTTCAACAGGACTTAGCCCCGTGTCACACGGCAAGGTCAGTGAAGACCTGGTTTGAAGAAAATGGTGTAGAAGTGCTCTCATGGTCTGGAAATTCCCCGGATATGAATCCGATTGAGAGTTTATGATGAACTTTATGTATTGAAAGATGAAATACATGAAGTTCCCATAACGACCAAAACAGAACTCATACAACGTCTTAACAAAGTATGGGTTCATTCAGGTAGAATCAGGGAATTGTGCAGAAAGTTGATCACTGGAATGCCCAGACGTGTTAAAGCACTTGTTAATGCAAAGGGTGGACAAACTAAATATTAAAATAGTTGTTTACTATTGACGTACTCACTATTTGTGAATAAAATTGATTTGCATTATTATTTGTTTGCTTAAATGTCGTTTTTGTAGAAAAAATATGTTTTTTCAAAAATCCATAATAATTGTGCCAGTACTGTAGATATGAAGAAACTTAAAAACAAGCTGTCACAACACGCTACGAGAGTGATTGTTTACATGCGAAGATAGCAAACCCTTACATTTTTCATTCAGTATTGTAACCAATGCGATATACCACGTTAGAAAGACAATACATTTTAACTTAGAAAGTGCAGACAAATAAGGGAATTCCAGAACACGCATGCGAACGGAATTTTTTACTCTCGGACTGCGTACATGTCCGCATAAACATGAAATAAAAATTTTATTTGGAAAGTAATCACTGTGTCTTCGTACTGATTGTACATTAAAATTGTTTTTCAGTATCATAAAAATATCTTTAAAAATGCGCCTCATAAAGTTAACGGTACAATAGAACAAGTCACAATAAGATAACTCAAAACCTCTATCGAACTCTTATTTAAATAGTTTTACATAATCCCTATTATACACAAGATTATCCTATGTTTTGCGACTGCCGAATTGACGTTTGGTATAAAACATTAACCTCGCGATACACTTGTTGTCTAAATCATTTTACATAAACACAAATCCGCCTTATGCAGAGTCGTTTCGACGTATGATTAGCATCATACTAAAACACTGACTACTGCAGGAGACTTATGTTAGTCGAACTCTTTAGTATGGCACTAATCGCGCTTCAAAACGACTCTGCATAAGGCCCAATATGTATAAAGTTATCCTATACTTTGAGACTACCGAATTGACGTTTGGAATAAATTAACTCTGGATGAGCTCTAGATGAGCTAATACAAAACCTCCAGTGAGAAGTATACTGTGATTGATCAAATATTGTGACATACTGTGACAAACATTTTCGTCTCACTACATAAACTTATAGAATCTCGGTCAAATTGAATTTCAAAAATCTTTGGTAAAGCAACTTTGGTACAAGCACCTTGGTCGACGTAAGAACAGTGTGCGGTATCAAATGTCGATTTGACTGCTGCATACAATAGTTGACAATATGATATACCAAAAGCTATAGAGTTGCAACTTGTATATCATGCTCTTCTATCGTGAGTATGGTTCTTGATTCAGTTCCCGGTACGGCAGTGGATTTTCCGAAAAAGTTACTTGAATTAATGAACAGCGAAGTTTGGCTAGTTAGAAATACTGACGAAAGTAATTCGATAACAGAGAAAGGTTTGTAATTATAGAGGAGATAGAAAATAATAAGTCGATTTTAATCTATTCTTTGCTAAATTTTGCCGAAATAAAAGAATGTAACTACTTGTGCAATGGCTTAAATAGCAACAATAAAAAATACACTACTTTCCTTATCATCAATTCAAGTTGTCCAGTTCTAAATTCTGTTGCGGATTGGAGATAGTGTAGAATCAGAAAAATGAATAATGTATTAGAGAATTATCGCCAAATTTAACACATACTAGATTTACGTATATTGCTAGCATATAGAATGTATGAAACGTAAGTCTAGATTTTAAAGTTACGCGACTCCTATTTACATCACGCAAATGCCTTAAAGCTTTCAGACATAGCATAATAAGCCCTGTTTTATCCATTGTAAGTCAAGTATCCTTGTTTAAGATTATGGCACTAAACAAAACAAATAGCAAGGATTTTCCACTTTTTAAATTCATATATACTCATTAAACACATTTTTTTTTACAGTAAAGGTCCCTAAGTGTTCCCCTAAAATATCCCATTTCCTCATAATGTTATCACTTTCCTCTAATTTTATCTTTCTGTTTAAATTTTTTTTTCCTCCTCCTCCCTTCAGATTTATACCAAGTACAACGAAATGTGAGCATTTCGTTGTATCATTTTCTTGTAATAAGCTTGTGGTTTTTCTTGGGCGATACTTGATTTCTATATGCACTAGCCTGCTTTCCGATAGAAGAAGAAGAGGATAATATTTTTGTAATATAGATAAATGGAATGTTTTTGGTATACATGACGACGAATTACTTGTTGATTCTTCTGATGAAGACGTAAGTTATACTGCTTTAAGTTGTTCCACGTTAAATATTTGTAATATTTCGAATAAACGTCACATTGTGTGAAAAAGTAAGTGAATTATTTGATTTATTCTCAATGGCTCAATAACATTTTAAGGATCAGGGAGAAAATGATGTTATACAAGAACGTTAAAAACATTAACCATTTTAATGTTTTAATTCCCAACTCACAATATTGAACTGCTAAAATATTTGTTATCCAATGATTTTGTATAGTCCACGGAGTGGCGTAGAGTGTACTTTTAATGTTTCGTCTTACTTTTAATGTACTTGTTAACGTAACATTCCATTTTAAGTCATTATAATAACATTCACAAATATTATGGATTAATGAAGCGTCTAGATTTGCAATTATTGCCTTACGCAATCTCGGTTTCATTTTGCAGAGCACGTAGATCAACGTGTGGCGGCGCCATGACGAACTAACTCTTTATTTTAACATGCACAATAATTTAAATAATATAATATAGATGTAATAATATGAGTCATTGGGGAAAATATTTGTACAAAATTGCACTTCATCAGCTGTAACATATTTAAAGTCCATCAACAAATAGCCATGTGGATTTTTCGTTGCATCTCTGAACTTTCTTATACATAGAGTGGATGCTCAGCCATGATTACACAACTCATTTGTTTATTTGTAGATTTTTATCACTTACCACGCAGGTTTCTAAACAATAAGTACGAACAGTTTAAACCCTTATTTGTATTTGCTTCACTTCTATTTTGTGTAATGAAAATCACACTAATGTTTCGATGATACTTTTCCTTAGTGAAAAAAATCAATAATATCACTATTCACTTCACGCATAAAATCATTAATAATAATCAAATTTGATGTATCTTGTGGTTGAAATAGCAGTGGAAGTGCTTCTGAAATTGTACTGGAGCCTACATCTTTGCATATAAGTTTTACCATTTGCATACTGCCAGTACAAGTCTATCTTACGAAATTTCATATTCCTCATACTAGAAAGTTTGGACAGCAATCTTTTCATAAAATACGTTTTGTCATATCAAATAGGTTCAGCAAGAATACATGTGAATGGATGGTTCCACTGCGTATCCATGATAAACATAAATACATTGTTTCAAGTGCGGTGCATGCTTTTAAAAAAGTTTTGTTGAAAACTGTTTGTTTGAAAATTATTAATTTGACATTTTTGTTCAAAATTTTTGTTTGAAAATTTTTGCACCCGTTAGTTACTTTTTGTTTAAAAATTTTACACTCGCGGACTCTTTTAGTGTTAAATTTTTTGAAAAATTTCTTTGAAAATATTTAATTTGAAAATTTTATTTGAATATTTCTTGCACTTACTGAAACTGATTAGCCTCAATATTCATTTTAAAATTTTTATTTGGAAAATGTTTTGACTTCAAAAATTTTGAATGTTATTTACTGAAAACATACTGATTTTTTTTAAAAAAATTGAAGATTTTTATTTTAATTACTGAAAAAGTTACAATTTGTAAATTTTTGCATTCACTGAAACTTTTTGATTTAAAAATGTTTTGATAACTTTTGCTCTTTGAAAACTTGCTTTTAAATTTTAAGTTCACTGAAATTTTAAAATGTTTTAAAATCGAGTCGCAACTCCCGACCGCAACTTCTAAGTCCAGCCCTGACTCAGGGAACAATTACCTAAATATCTGATGTTGTATAATGACATTTTTTCAATCCCTTTGTTTTCAATATACATGTAAGTAATTCACAAATAAAACAAGTCAAAGAAGGCTGAGTGATAATTTACTATTATACACACTCAAACACGCATATAAACATCAAAACGTTTTATTAGTAAGAACAAAATTCCCGTATTTCATCATACGTTCCACTGTAGATCGTGCAGTTAGATTAGTTCTTCCCGTTCCTCCCCCTCCCCTGCATCGTTGTATACGCACAAGAGTTACAATCCCTCTGGAATCGTTATTCCTATTGTCGCCCATGCTATGCTCGTGAGTCTGTAAAGCGAAAATCTCATTACTTCAACACTGAACGCGAATGGAGTAATGGGAAAGGGGGCGAGAGAGGCTAAATAACAGATAACACCGAGCTTAGCGGATAAGATACGGTGATAGGAGCCTAGGGATGGGGAAGGGAAGAGAGAGAGAGAAAACACAACATCTGAAATCCTACAAGGTTCGTTAACAAAATGTTTCGCCATTATCTAATGCAATAACACAGCCAATCAATTTTTGGAGCTTAAATGGAAAAAGAAAGAAAGAAAAATACCAGGTGTAATAATAGTGTGCAAACTGCTAGAGCAAAGAATGTTTTTAAACGGAGTTTGTACGAAAGCTATAAAAACAACATGGCAGTTGTAACCTAAATAGATAAGTTGTAAAATTTTTCCTTCTGAAAATTTATCTTCGGATTAATGAGTGGAGGTTTAAAATGTATCGGAGACGTAATAATAAGTACCAGTAAAAGAAAGTATATTATGTAAATTGAAATATGAGAATGTAAAAGATTGTTATTACAATGTAAGTACAAAGGAAAGGAAACGATTGCAAAAGTAATTTGGGAAAGAAATTAATAAAAAAAAAGGAGCAAATGTTTAATTTCGGGTATTAAAAATGAAAATACGAGTACTGTTTTAGTACCTACTATAATTATCAATAAAATCTCATACCTAGGGTCATCAAATGTGCCGTTACCGAAGATGGTCTCTCCCGATCCAAACATTTTCATCTGGTAATTTCCTTGTTTTTATGTGTTAGTGTGTGTTTTACATGTTTTCCTAATACAGGGGACTTTCGGTAAACCGACATTACCGAAGTCGCTATGTTACAAGAAAACTGTTTAGAAACACAGTTAAATAACAAGGTACTATGTATGTACAGTCAGCGATAAAAGTTTTTTTTTTTCAATTTGGTAAAATTTATTTTGGGAATAACGGTAGAACGTACACAATTTCACCGAGTTTCAAGACTGAAACGTACAGAAAATTATATTCTTTTTAATTTACTGGAAACTGTATTCAAATGTTTCTTCTAATCTGAAGTTATTTACAAAACTAATTTCCTCAAATGGAAAGAATTTTGTCGATGACTGCACAATATAGAATGTACGAGGGTCTGCTGAAAAGTTCGTAGCCCAACCTAGAATGAGTACATATGGAATGATAAAATTTTATCAGATCCAAAATGACGTTCTTTCAAGTGTTATTTGACTTTGAGGAATAGGTAATAATCTGACGAAGCGAGATCTGTGTAACAAGGAGGATGATGTAGATATCGAAATTCTAGATCATGCAATGTCAGCTGTGTTTGCAGTGCACAATGGACAGGAGCATTGTCATGAAGGAACATTGTTTTTTTTTTTTCAATTTTCCGCGGCATTACACTTTTAATTTGTCTTTCAGTTCTGTGAATATTACAGAGTATTACTCTGCATTAAATATCTCACCCTTTAGCAGATAGTCTATGAGTACAACTCTACTATTATTCCACAAAAATGTTGCAAACACTTCCCAGTCGACTTCTGTCTCTTGAACTTCTGGGGAGCAAGGGAAACCTGAATGCCGTCACTCCATTGACTATTGTTTTGATTCACGATCGTAGTGGTACAACCATGTTTCGTTCATAATTTCTATTCGTGAGAGAAATTGGTCGGCATTGAAGTCAAAATAGGATAACTTTTCCATTGATGTCCTAATTCTTTCACGCTTTTGACCTGCTGACAGATTTTTGGGAACCTACTTTGTCGATTGCTATGAATTATGCTATAGATGCATTACCGAAAATGTGCACAATCTGTGTCCGAAAATGTGCACAATCTGTGTCACACAGTTTACTAAGATTATGCGATTTTCAAGAACAACGTCCTGAATTTCATCCACGATTTCAAGGACAGTTTTTTTCTTCCTATATGTGGAGCATCAGCTGTTGAGAAATCGTAACTTTTAATCTGTGCCACCAACTACTTCATCATTGTATATGATGGAGGATAGTCCAATAGTGTTTCACTGACTTCCTCATGAATTTACTATAGTGACTTTCCTTGGTGAAACAAAAATTTTATGACAGCTCTGATTTCGATGTTCTTGAAATTCGCTGGTTGGGCACACCTGATCATTTCAGAAGCCTGCAAAACCCAATAGGAATTTCGTTATTAAGATGAAAATTCGTAATTGTGTATACAGATACATGTTCTTTAAAACTACAATTTCATCATTCTACGTGTGCTCCTTATGTGTTGGACTACGAATTCTTCAGCAGCTCCTCGTACTTTTAAATAGAAAGCGATAAACAAAACAAGATTAAGCTCACCGAAAACTGGGACTTACTCGACCAACTGGAATAGTGAAAAGCTGGTTTATAGAAAGTTTACTGTGTTGCAAATTTCTTCCTGTATTGATCTGAATTTCACAATTTAAGTTTGCTATTTTCTTGTTTCTGTGTAATCTAATAGATAGCACTATTGTCATTAGTGTGTGTTGTCCGGGATTTGGTTGTCTGTCAAACCACATAATTTTGGTTGCTGTAATAAACTATACTGTAATTCCCGAGTTACTTGAATTAAAAATCCCGATTTCGAAAATCAGAAATAAATGTGATGGAGACGGATGTGCTGACCAATCGAGCAATCCATGGACAAAAACGAGTTGATACAGCAGGCCATATACATTCATTGGTTGAAATGCAAGCTAACTTAATATTAATTACATTAATTTAAGAATATTGTCTTCAGTATTGGATGTGGTTCTCTCTCTTTCTTTATTCACCATTTGGCGTGGGAGACCCATAAGATAAACGCACCTGATTTAGATAGGTTAAGGACCTTTTTCAAAATCAATTGCCTATTGTGGCCATAATATTGGTCGGTGTTGGCCCATTTTTATCCTTGAAATGTACAGTCTCTACTAATACTAAAAGTCACTTCAAGGCTCAAATGCTAATGTTAATTTTTTTTATGAAACTGGAACTCGCCAATGGAACTCGAATTCGACACACTTCACCTGGTTTCGACAGTTCCGGTATCTGAATTCGACACCTTCAATTATATCCATGTAAAAAATTAAGCCGGCATTATTAGTAGTAGTAATCTCTCCTCAGCTTCAAATATTGTTTTATTATTATGCAGAAATTATCAGATGGGCAAAAGAACACAACTTAAATTTTCTGAACTGAGTAGTTACTTCGATGATCCTCACTTCGACATGCAGGAACCTGATTTCGACATTCCATATCGAACTGAGGTTACAACTATCGGAGAATTATGCAACAAATAGCTTTATGAAAGACTTTGAACATACTTGTACGTTTAGATATTCAGTTAAAATTATATTTGCACTACTGAGCATAAATTCGACAACCTTGTCGAAATCTGGTTCACGTTACAAATAAAGGCTCGTGTTTTCGACAACCTCCCGTTCATGTTACATCACAACCTTTGTCCTCACAGAAGAAAACAAAACGCACAGATTGAAACTCCTTTACAATATTAAAGTACCACTATTTGCTTGAAGCAAACCTAACTTTAATAAAAGTCTTACGAAAATAACCTGTTATCTTATGATTTTCTTAAGATTACGTGTTTTTTCTCGAAGAGTGTATCACACACACAACAATGTACTTCTTTTCTCCATGCGTATGACTCATCTACTGTAACCGCACTTTTGACACGAGAAAAGACACTCCCATAATGTTGCCACTTCTATTCACGATCACAGGGTTGACATCTTACGCTTATTTCACAACATTTAAGCAGAGGTATGTCGAATTCGGGTGCCTGTCGAATTCAGGCGCGTTTACCTTATTCGAATTCTAGCGGGAGCTCATGTGGTCCGGATTTCACGTGAAGCTGTAGATCCACGTGTCATATAGCGTCGCTGCTGAAAGACACGTTATACTTAAAATGAAATCATCTTTATTAACCTTCTAGGGACGGCAATCAGCCTTTCTTGAGAGACGCAAAAAAATGGAGTCTCTAAAAGCCATCCAAGCCTATGATTGCGTATTGAATAGATTATTTAACAAATGAAAAAGAAAATAAGGCTTATAAACCGCATCCATTCTCTCCGTCCACAAACTGTGTTTATATACCACACATGTCATGAACGTAAGATCAGTTGTGTGTTTATATACTATGCCTTCTATAAAGGTATAAATAGTAGTCTATCTACGAAGACAAACGGACCCAAGCCCCCAAGCCAACTAACAATAGAGATTATAACGAAAAGAAAATGTTATAACACCAATAATAATAATAATAATTAGGTGGCACGAACTCGATCCACGGGTCGGAAAAGTTTTCTCATTCTATCATTGTTGCAATGCGCTCTCAGATTCTCCTGGACTCTTTATAATGAGTACCTGGGCAAGTGCATTATGCATGGCATGAAATTTATAAAAAATAAAAGGTTGACTAAACGTATAATATATGATACACATAACGGAAGTAATATGCACTATATTTTACTTACTACATTTGTTTATAATATTTTTTTAAAGATTGGATTATATTTTTAGCATTTATGCTGCACTACTGAGCGGGTATCAATTTGTAATGTGAAATCTTTGTTTGAAGTCGTGTTCTATACAAGGTGCGACATTACAATGACTGCAGTTATAGCAAGTGTCCTTTCTTATAGTCTTCCCTGTTTCCTTCTTTTCTTTCTTCGAACAAGCTTTTTGAAACATTTTTTGTCTTTTCTCTTTCACAGAAATCTTCCACAGAAGTCATTTCTTTTGTATACAACCAGTACCACGCAAAGAATATTCCTTAATTGAGAAAGAAATAGTTTGTTCCTTGTAGTTTTGTTATACATAATATGCAAGAATTGGCCAAAACCATTAGAAGCATGTCAAAAGTCTCTGCATCAAGAAGATCGCCGTGACTTTCACCTAAATTCCTCTTCCAAACTGAGGTGTATGACGTCCGACAGATTTTTTCTCTCGCTGTCGTAAAACAATATGCACATCATTTCAGAGAGAGACTTCAACAGAACAGCAGTGAGCATTTCCGCATCATCCACTGACAAAATAACGATTTATGAAATCCAAGAAATAATTGAAGATTCCTAATCGTACAAGTTTGAAGTAAAACCGATAAAAAATAAATTTTGAATGGAAACACGTATTCGGTATTCCTCAAAACGTTAATAATGATGTTTTAGTAATTTTGGAGGACAAAATGAAAATATTATCTTCAAATTTTTATGTCTTATTTTTTTTTAATAAAAAAAAACAGTCCTTGAACACTTGTACCCTTAAAAGTTAGGAATGACTGTATAATTTTAAATAGGCTGTGACAGTATATAACTCTTCTTCACGTACTGTACATGAGAGCTCGTCACTTTTCTTTCTGAATCATTCTCATGTTTAGCGCAAAGAAACCTATCTAGAAATGAATAAATCAACAAAATATCCAAAACAAACCTATTTTACACAAACATGAATTCACTAGTGACATACCATTTTCATTTAAAACAAAGATTATATGGTTACAACTTTTCAAAGAGTCCTGTTACTCTCGTTATGTTATCCATCACTAAATAATTCAACATTCTCGTTTTAATGAGACAGAAACATGCATGTCTTGCGTGATTTTTAGTTTTTTTTTTTATTTCTTTTGCAAAGCAACGAAATACGTCTAAACATTAAAAAAAAGAGAAAAATCTTATCTAGGATATTTTGAGACCGAAAGAAGAAAAAGAGAGCAAAGTTTCATGTCTCTCTTATATGATTTTTTTTTATAGGTAACCAAGTATATAGGTAAAGTATTTCAGTTTTAAACATTCTCTTGTAGTATATATGTCACACAAGACTCAAAGACTTAATCAAACTCTATCAGATCTAACTCCAAAGGAGGAAAAATAAAAGAAATATGGTTATAAAACTTTCAAACTAACAACGAATGCTCATAGAGTATAAAACAATTCTTTTATGAAGAAAGAAATATTGCCGGTTTTATATATATAATGGCAATCACGAAAGAAAACTTAGCTGGTCGATTTTCAGTTGAACGTTCGTTTCTCAGTATCGAAGCTATGTGAGCAGTGGAGATACAGTTTAATGTGGAATCCGAAGTATACATGAGCTTCTATTGGAAACCGAATAATGGTTGTCAGCATTAAAGGTGCGCATTCTAACCATATAATCAGGAGGGAGATCACCACAAGATAAGGAACAAGCCGAAGTAAACCGAACAGAAACACAGTTGTACAAAGCTGTGGAATACACCCTCTATTCCCGAGCCAAGCGTATCTCTGGTACAGTTCAGGCACCTATAATATAGCGATCTTCATTCCTCGGACGATAGGCTTCTTGCCCATCAAATAGGAGTGGCCACGCGTAGCGTACTCGTTAACGTTCTCGTCTTGATGCAAGCTTTCCCGAGTTTGATTCCCTTTGAGGCAGTTGTATGGGGGGGCAATCATAATATTTTCAATCATTTTGTAAAATGCCTACTTCAATACATTGCCAGAGAAATAAATGTAAAACTACTAAATATATAGGAAAAAAACATTAATCACATTGAGAGGACTAGATCTTACATTTTGACTAAATTATACATAATCGCGAATACATAATTATTGCAGTTGACTGGATTGAGTGTACTAGTCGATTGGATGCAAACAACTCAACAAGATAAACTGAAGCAAAGATAGGACAGATGACAATTGTGTTATTGTGTTTGGAGCCATTATCTTTGGATGTGTACATAGGTATACAAAATATAAACTTGTCTGAGTTTGGTGTATAAAAGCTTATTGTCCAACAAGTCTAGAAAAAATATTCTAACACATGTGTGAACTCAAAACGAAGTCAGAACTGTGGTCGACAAAAGATCCTAATCTAGAGAGGCTCCAGATGAGTTGAGTTGATTTTGAGTTCAACGTTCCTTTTAGCAGCTAGGATATATATGAGACGAGACCTACTGATTAATGAAGAATTCGAACCACATAAGCTCCCGCTGGGAATCAAACCCAGGTCTCCCACGCCAAAGGTGCATACGGTAACTTCTTAGCCATGAAGGAGCTCAGGCTTCAGACGAATTTCACGTCTGGCCAAGGAAAATTTTTCAATCCCGACGGGTGTTACTGCAGCATGCGAATGCAGGTCCATTCCAACCAATGTCCAGAGGAAACTTAGACAATGAAAGTTGAAAGTCGAGTAAAGGACACTTGTCACTGTGCTGCATAAAACTGCATGTTTTCAATGACTCAAGAATACAGGACATTGAGCTACGTTGAACCAGGAACGTTTAGTGTGGTCAGACTAGGCGCGTTTTTTGTCTAGATATCAATAATATAAAGTGTCAAGTGTATGAAAGTTCAATGAAGCATTTTATCCTGGAGTAGATTCTGTGACGATTAGCTTTGGAATTGGTGTTATTTGGACATTCTTAATGACCAGATGTTGCCATTTCTTCAAATTGTTTATGATCAATATGCAATGAAAACTCTATCATTCAAGATGATAACTGCCACATTCATTGGCTCAAAACATTTGCAAATGGTTTAATGAAACCATTGTCTCATCTGGTTTGGCCTGAAAACTACCAAAACTTAATTAATTAAAATCTATAGGATAGTTATAGCAGCAACTGAATCGCAAAAATAAACGATCCAAAAGATTTAACCTCGCATAGTCAATTTGCCTCTCATTTGGCTACCCGCCTACCGATGATTTCCACATAAGACCTACTAGTTGTTACCAGGTATTAGTTACAAAAGCAATTAATATTTTATTAGTTTTGTTTATTTATCTGTACAGTATATGAATATACAAGTATTTTTTCTGTAAGAGGAAGTCAGATTATATATATATATATATATATATATATATATATATATATATATATATATATATATATATATATATATATATATATATATATATATATATATATATATAAGTGTAAAAACACTTCGCACTTCTCTTTCTATCAGAGAAAAACTATTTCTCTTTCATCTTATCTTCCTTCTCCGGAAAGGGGAGTTGCACTACACTATTAGAAGTAGCTAAAAAAATTAGTCTCTTAAGCACAACGGTGAACGCATTTGATTGCTTTTGAGGAACTCAATAGTGTTCAATTTAGCCGAAAATAGGATCTCGTTTTCCCATGAACGAAGTGAGAGAGAAAATAGAATCAACGTGATTTTCTTTCTCTTCTTGTGAACTGAAGTAAACTTCAAATAAAAAACAAAAAGCATAAAGATTTTTCATCGTTTCGTAATTTATTTTTTGTATTAAAGAACAGGCTAGAAAGTACGAAATACGATGTTTTTTATATTAACATTATTCAATAGAAGGGAAAATGTGGTATCCTGGAATAAGCCAGTATCAAAATTGCTAGAGTGCAGGTTTGTTAAATTTCCTCACATCAAAATTGGGAAAAGAATGAACAAATGTCAAAAATGAATATAAGTTCGTGAAGCCATTTAATACTTTAAGCGCTATGTGTACATATTTATTCACACTTGAGCCATTACTGGAAGTCATATTATGCTATGTACACGTTGGTATCCTTTACGAAGCCAGTGCACGCTGCTGGTCACAGAATAAAACATCTTACACGTATTCTGGGGTTTGGCGCTTAAAGTGTGAAGCAACTTTTCGTTAAACGCACCTTGTGGAACCTAATTTTACGTTTTGTTCACAACAAATAACATTATTAATTACAGGAATTTTAAATTAGTATTTTGAATGTTCGTTATTTATTTTACATAGTTAAGATTAGAACATCCAAGTGAACCACATCGCTAAAATGAAGAGTTGACGCGGAATATATAAAATTATTGTTTATTTCTTGAAATTTAGTGACCCTTTTCAGTACAGACGCTATCTGAGATGTGAATCTATAGTTTATGTAGAACCGAAACCACTGTAATGGATTCAAATTTATATTCTCTACCATCGGAAATTGAAACCAGACCTCGTACAAGAAACGCGCTAGTCACTAGATTGGTGAATAGCGTTACCAACCTACCCGATTTCCGAGAAAATGTTCCGTGTTCCGACATGGCTTTGTCATGACTTTTAAAATATCCCGACTTTTATGTTTATTGGCAAAGTCTTTGGCAATTTTTATTATTGTAATTTGGTTCTTACATTGTCATACAGAGCCAACACAGGAACGGCAAGGGGGCAAATATGAAACATATAGGCTATATATATATATATATATATATATATATATATATATATATATATATATATATATATATATATATATATATATATATATATATATATATATATATATATTTAAATATGTGTGTGTGTGTGTGTGTGTATGTGTGTTGTGTATAGGGTATATATGATTTAAGTTTGTCCCACTTTTCTTTTATTGATTAGACATATAGGATTAGTTCTTTACTACAAAGTTGGGCACTTTCACTAGGAAAACTGCACGTTCTTTGCACTGGGAAAATACGTTTCATTTTGGACATAAAGGGCAATGGAGGCTGAATTTCAATTTAAACAACATTGAAATTGTTACTGATAATCTCAGTGACTCCAAAAATTATGGGTTCGACACTAATATCGATCATTTTTGATTAATTTTAATATCTCCCCCGACCCCTCCCTTAAGTTGCACCGTCAAAGTAAAATGATAAAAAACATCCCAGGCCCGAACCTAATCTATATTGAAAATTTCATCAAGATCGGTCAGGTGGTTCAGAAGTTATGATGTCACAAACATAGTTCCATTTTATATATCAGATTATGATGGAAAAGTTACTTCTGGTACATTCTTTCCTCCCCCCCGCCTCTCTCTCCATTAACAGCATGAAATATCCCTACAGTTTGCTTTGGGAAGGCGTAACCTTAATTGAGGAGAACATGTAGAGTTCCACACAGTAAGAAAATAGCCGTATTTATGTAACTCAATTTTACAATAACACAGGCCAATAGTCCCAACACGATTACCATTTTTGTGTGTTATTCCAACACCAAGGGACCACTCTGAGATTAACACAGTTTCTGTGTTTCTATTTGACACAGAGACAGTGTTGGAACCAAGAATGCTATAAAATAGAGGATAATGAAGCCAAAAAAAAAAAACAAAAAAAAAACAATTGAACATCTGCCAGAGCACCGAGTCTGATTGGCTACTTTCGTTTCCACCATGAATGTTGGCTCAAAACATTGCGATCTTATTGGGGGTAGTGGGCAGAGTGGGTGTGGCGAAACTGTGACATATGGCTTCACTATTTTGTTGAATAGGCAGATCCTCTATTTTTAACATCCTTGGTTGGAGTGGTGTTGCAGAACTAGATGAATGAACGAAGGAACTCGGATGTTGGACTAGCGCGGCGGGGATCCTATATATACCATCTGTTGTGAGCATAGTGAACAGAAGCAACTAATATAACAATATTAATAACTGCATTTCGTTGCGGTCAGTCACATCTCTTATTTGTGGAAATAATAACGTAACAAAGATATCACAGCTTATCTCAAAACTTTTTAATATTACATATTTCAAGCACATCCACGACACTACAATCTCCAACACCCACATATGTCCCTCCATCCATAGCATAAAGATCTAGAAACTGACAGTAAAATTTTCTATTTGTTTCAAGTTTTTGCTGCAATAAAAACTTTATGCGGTTTATTTGACTTTTTAACCAAGTAACTAACCACGTATTATATTACTACAATCCGGTTCACGAATATACTTCTGTGAGCCTATGAAATTTCTGACATTTACTTGAGTTAAAGTACTATCATCTACCATTCCTACGCGAACTTTGTTTCTCTTCGTCACTAAATATAATTCATTCCTCATAACCACATGCCCCAGTTTACCATTCCTCACAGAAGTCATATCTGTTTGTTAAGAAAGGAAATGTTTTTGTAAAAGTAATATTTGGCAACTATATATTACAAAATGATGTGTCACTAAAAATACTCCTTATTATGCCGGGGCTTCATTTAACAACTGACATTAATTATCAGGCTTCTTTCAGATGATGCGGCATTTGCTGCGTGCCGCTTCCGGCAAGGTGCCGTGATTATTTGATTAGCATTAGTATATATGAGGCTTTTCAGATTATCCAGCCACGGAGTTTCGCCGCGAGCGGCCGCCGTCATGGCGCCCTTCAAAATATGGCGCGGTCCTGCGCCGTATACGGTGTGTTGATTACTATTGTCGCTTATGATTCTCTGCAAACTAGCCGGCGTGTGCCTGACAAAATTCTATACTTTAATCAACACACTATATGGGTGCTCTGAAGCTCCTTCACCCACACAAATAATCTTGTGGGTGTGGCGCACCCACAAGATTTATAATTTGGATCCGAGTTTGAACCCGTTTCTCTTGCGTTTAAGTCAGCCGTGTTACCGACTGAGTTAGGCAGCCCCAACTTATAATACCGGCATATTTTACTGTATCACAGCACAGCCCTTTGTGACAGTGTTTATAAAAGATTTTAACTAAGAACAAATTAATCAAATATCGAGACTTCCCTGAAAAGATGTAGGCTAACACGTCCTACCATTGATATGGACTCACAGAAATTTTGGTAAGTCGGCGCCGCTGATGCCTAGCAAAATAATGTAAAACAGAACACATGTTTATTACACGGAGAGAAAAAATACACTGCAACCTGAAAGTGTCTTAGGTTTATCTAACAACGTCCAAACTAAGCGAACGACCACAGAATCCACAATGCAGCGAATATAGGGAATCATCTGGAGGATAGGTACATACCCATGCCTGTATGACTGCCACCTGAAGAGTGTGAATGCTGCACGACGTATAGCTTGTACGTACAGTAGAACAATAGGTATAAGGATAAAAATATTGGTGCGAACTGGAATCAAATCAGCTACCCGAAGCGCGAGAGGTTCGCGCTGTACCACAAAGACACCGCGTGTCAAAGTTACAGTCTAACATTGTATATGTCGATAGATAAACTAAGGAACACTGTCTATGGAAACACAGTGTTGCAAAGAGTATTAACCATGAGTATAGCATTTGTTCCCGTGTTCCGTACTGTAACAGCGAGAAGAACTGGAAGCAGAGGCAACTATTTATAGGCTACTGACAGCCAAAGTACTGCACCTACCAAAAGAACTAAGCTACATCAAAAACAGGGGCTGTTTACATTTTTCCTGTCCATTGACGCTTTTGCGTTCCCTGTCACTCTGTCCGGAGGTTTCAGTTTTGTATGCTACAGATATTCTAAGAACGTATCTCCTGTTCATAGTCTCCCATCAATACCAACCTATTCTGGTAAAAACTCGGATATACGGCAGCGACATCCTGTGAGGTCCAACCCTTCATTGGTGTTACATGAGGACAACAAATGACTCATCGCGGTTAAAACAGAAATCCAATTGTCTGCATTGAATTGTTCTTTCCAGCAAGTAAGGACTACACTTTTTTAAGTGTAATACAATATTATCATGTGCATGTCTAATAATCAAATTCCCTACTAAATATTAGGGCTATGTTCATTAAATAATAAGACATTAAAAACAAGAAAGAAACTACTTACATTTCAACCAGTTCTATCTAGTCATCTACTATGTTCTTTTGCACACCACACAAAAACAAATGCAACATTTGCACAATATTTACGAATAATTGGTTTATTGTGTTTAATGTTTGTGTATCATTGATGTTACGTGTACTAAGGAGACGTTAACCCTAGAACGGTCGGGCTGGGTCTGCGAGACCCATCTACTTATATTTTAAATAAAATTTTCAACTTAAAGTTAGCGGTTTGAGTTGTAACTTCCTATACCTTCCTAAAACGACCGATAAGAGATGCTAGTGTTGCAAACCAGTTGGCTTTATTGTTAGTTTGCTTTTAATAGAGCTCCGAATCTCGCGTAGGTCTGTCAGACCCAGCCCGACCGTTCACATAACTTTTTCTTGCCACTGTCAAAAATCTGGTATGAAGTTTACTTTTTTATTGTGACTACCTATTCGACAATATTTGAGTGTATATACGAACAACATTTTGATTGGTATTTTGAACAACTTTCGAACATAATCGAACGTGAAATAGTTTCAGCGAAGCCATATCTAGCATCTTGGTGCTAGATCTAGCATAATTCACATGCATTTAGCATCTAGCATCTTCACTTTAGCATCTTGGCCAAATCTAGCATAATTTCATTGTTCCCTCTGATGAACAGAAAAAGAACAAAAATTTAGATGGTTCAAGGACCGTCGGGAATTATTCTTCTTAGTTGAGGCGATGGTTGGAACAATCAGTATTTCCACGGTTGTAATTTATTGTTGAATTCAGAGAAATATTCAAAAATAGCAAAACGTGACTCTACAAAACATATTTACTTACCAATAGTTTTATTACTGTCAACTGAAACCTGAATCTGGGATATTTCTGTCCCTTTCAATTTACAACTTGAGAGGGGAGGAATATGAGCTTCAGGTGACAGCTAGTAATACACTAAAAGAAATGCTTCAGGCCTGTTTCAGAAGCGGCTTGTTGTATATGTATTTCTTAAAATGTTATCCATTCATAAAATAACATAAATAACATATAAATTTGACCTTCCTCCCCTATAATGTGCCATTTTCCAATTTATTTCATTATCATTCCTGACAGCGTCATATTAGCTTCGTACATGAATACAGTTAAAATAATGAAAATAAGTAGGGGCGGATCTTTAAAATTAGTTAGGAAAGATAATTTGAAAATCTGGCATAATTTACAAAAATCTAGCATAATTCAGACCCGTGTTTGGCATCATTGCGAGTCTCGAGTGTGGCAACCCTGAATAGTTTCTAAGAGTAAAGTTCATAAAATTTTATACGATAATGAAAGTGAACTGGATGATTCAGATGCAGATCCATATTTTGAATTAGTTAGTGGCCATGATAGTAACAGTGAGTGTAGTGAAGAAGATGAAGAAGATGATAAGAATTGTTATCTGCTGCCAGTGCTGAGAAAACTCCACCCACTCCATTAGATAACAATCTTGCCAACAATAACTAAATAATAATAATAATAATAATAACCCCCTGACATTCAGTACATTTCAACATAGGCGCTGCCTTAGGATATGTTAAATAAGCTTCTAAGTTCCCTTTACAATATACTTATCTATAACAACATGTAAGCAAGTAATCTTTTTTTCATAATTTGCTAGAAAAGCTCATATAATTTACTAACAAAAATATGTAAACAATTACAAATTTGCTTTTAAAAATAAGCGAAAACACCATTTTTGAGCCGAAATGCTTTTTCCGGCTTTAGAAATACTTGTAATTACATAAAAGTATGTTTCTATTAAGAAAAGTTTGGTTATAAATTAATTATGCAGTATTATTTTCTTGGGCCTCTCAGACCCAGCCCGACCGTTTATGAAACTTTTTTCCGCCCGACCGTTGTAGGGTTAAGCGAAGCAGGTTTTCAATGGTACTGGCAACTATAAAATTCCATGAAGATCTGTGGACCGTTTTCGTATCTGTTTGGTAAGTTTGTTTTTCTTCTTCTTCTTTAGGTTTGACATCCCACAATTATGGGATATGGAAATAAGTGAGACAGTCATTGATGTTAATGAGAGAAATAATAGAATGACGAAAGTGCTATAATTCGGGAGAACATCGAGGAAAACCCATACACACGGTATTTGTAAACCGCAAAACCCACTTACGGGATCTGGGATCGAACCACGAAGTCCATACCCCAGCGGTAAGCACTGCATAATTGAATAACCGCAGACCATTCCGATGAGTAGTTTAAGAGAAAAATTTAATGTAAAATAATATAATATAGTATTTTTGTTTGTCACTAATATGAAATTATGTAAGATTACAATTTTATCGGGGGTCGCGGTGGCTCAGTGGTAGAGCGTTCACCTCTGGTGCTTGGGGTCCCGGGTTCGATCCCAGCTCCCGCCAAGTGAACCTTGTGGTGGACAAACCCCGTGTGCGTGGGTTGTCTCGGGGTTCTCCCGTTTCCTCCCACTTTCTTCATTCCACCATTTCATTCATTACTCATCATCACCGTCTCCTTTAGCCTAATCGGCATAACCGTGGGACGTAAAACTCAAAGATTTCATTTTTACAATTTTATCGATAAAAAAATATTAGAATATCTTGAAAGTTTATTATAGTAAAGTTGTAAGAAAATAACTACTTTCTAGCTGAGAGGTGTACTGTTTCACCAAAGGGATTTTGTGGTTTCAAATATAGATTTTTTTCAGTGTAGGAGTACAGAATATTATCGTCGAATTTCGGTTTGTTTCTCAGAGTACGAGACACCTGGTAACTCTGATAAACAGAAGAGAACCATGTTGTTGTTGTTTTTTTTTTTAATCTTGCAAAGAATGATGGGAGTTTGAAGAGAAAGGAAAATCTTTCCTACATATTTTTGCTATGTTTTTCTTTTTTTTTGGAGTTATCAGTGTTTATACATAAAAAACGAAAGAACTAGATAAAAACAAAAGAGAATGCTTGTGCTTGTAAGTGCATTGATAAAAGGTATACCGAGCTTGTTATTTACAATGTCTATGGTCGATATCTGCCTGACAGCGACAGCGAAGCGATGTCTTTTAGAAGTCTCTGTGAAACAAACTTTGTTTTAAATAAACGTGGCTTGTTTTACAGGAAAGTTGTTCTCTTCTGATAAACAAAGTTGATTATAATAAAACCACTGAATATAAATCTTACCCAGAGGTAGATTAACTATTGAGCAAAATAAGCACGTGGTTTCAGGGCCGGCTTTAAGCCGATTAGACCGATTGCTCCCAATCGGGCCCCGCGCCCAAGAGGGCCCAGCGTTAGTGCCGTGTACTTTACTCTCCAGTCTAATCTACTCTCTAGTGCCGTTTTAACAGCATATTAGGCCCCAGAACAAAAAAAGTGTGTTATGGTCCTTATGATTAAATTTTACTCCTAATACATGTAATTAATATATGCCATGCTGCTCGCAGGGCTCCTAATGCTTGTAGGGTCCCCGGCTAAGTGCCTATTGTACCGTTAAGATGGCTCTGCTACTCTCGGTTGTTAAGTACACACAACATTCATTCATTTTGAAGAATACCTTTAGTAACGGATAACTTTTCATAAGAAATTATACGCAGGTATTATGTTTTGTTCAGTCATATTAACGCACAGTACAAATAGGGCCTATAATTTTAACCTTGAATTGCAAAATAAGTTTCGAAAGTCAATTCGTGTCAGGCCAAATTGACAAAGAAATTATGGTATTTGTAGTTATTATGACACATTTAAGACGTCATTCTCTTATATTTTCCACAATATAAGATTGTTGGTAGCTTTTGCTAAGTATATGTAGTGGTTCTACAGACCTTGGAGGAAGTTAGTTGTAAACCTGGGGCCCCGCACAATGTTCACAATCGGACCCTGCAGCACCTAAGACCAGCCCTGCGTGCTTTGAGCATCAAGGGAAGGGGGCACTCAGAAATTTTCCATGGCCGAATTTACCATGGTCCAGGGTCATACAATAATACAGCAAATTGTACAACTGTACGAGGATCCACAAAAATATCCCACATTAAGTGGGAAAATTACATATAGATGTACGTATATATACAACAATAAGAGCACTCAGAGAGTGCAGATCTCTGCAATCATGGAATCGAAATTATAACAATCCCCTACATAGCCAAAATAAAATCAGGGGAAATTTGGTATGCAGTTTGTGAAATTGTGTTCTTTCTGCATAACATCAGTGTAAAAATACACACAGATACACACACGAACCTCCTTTGCGAAAGTAAAAATAATAGTGAAATAGTAATGGAAGACAATAATAATGATCGAGGATCTGATCTAAGATTGCAGTTTAAAAATTCAAATTCAAATAAAGTGTAAATATATAAAAATAAATATTATTTTCCATTTTATTGTTAGTTTTGTTTAAATTCAACAAATAAAAATTTTATTTTATAGATTATATTATTTTTGATATTTTGAATTACAAATATATGAGGGCACCGAAATCTTGTAACTGCTTAGGACCTCTAAGGGTCTTAATCTAATTCTGATCTTAGTAATTGTGATTCTAGCTAGCTTTCCTTTTACGCTAAGTGTACAATCAGGTTAAGTAAAAACTAATAATAATAATAATAAAATAAAGATAACAAAATTTCTTTTCAAAGCATTTATTCCCGTATCCTTCAGTGATATATACTCATGATATTTATGATAATATTTAATGAATTAATATTTAATTAGAATCACGGTTAAACTGCACTTCAGTGTAGTACATTCAGTGATATATACTCATGATATTTATGATAATATTTAATGAATTAATATTTAATTAGAATCACGGTTAAACTGCACTTCAGTGTAGTACATTCAGTGATATATACTCATGATATTTATGATAATATTTAATGAATTAATATTTAATTAGAATCACGGTTAAACTGCACTTCAGTGTAGTACATTCAGTGATATATACTCATGATATTTATGATAATATTTAATGAATTAATATTTAATTAGAATCACGGTTAAACTGCACTTCAGTGTAGTACATTCAGTGATATATACTCATGATATTTATGATAATATTTAATGAATTAATATTTAATTAGAATCACGGTTAAACTGCACTTCAGTGTAGTACATTCAGTGATATATACTCATGATATTTATGATAATATTTAATGAATTAATATTTAATTAGAATCACGGTTAAACTGCACTTCAGTGTAGTACATTCAGTGATATATACTCATGATATTTATGATAATATTTAATGAATTAATATTTAATTAGAATCACGGTTAAACTGCACTTCAGTGTAGTACGTTCAGTGATATATACTCATGATATTTATGATAATATTTAATGAATTAATATTTAATTAGAATCACGGTTAAACTGCACTTCAGTGTAGTACATTCAGTGATATATACTCATGATATTTATGATAATATTTAATGAATTAATATTTAATTAGAATCACGGTTAAACTGCACTTCAGTGTAGTACAAAGTAGTCCATTTTAAAATAAATAATGTAAAAGTAATTCTAACTGTAATTATTAACTATCATTTTGATTATTATATCAAATTTATACTCACGGTACAGTAGATTATAAATTAATAATGTCTGAATTACCAATCATTTGTGGTAACTCTACTAAAAATTCTTAACAGTGTATTTTTGATCTATTCCAAGATATTTTTATAAGCCAAAATGAAACAAAATTCTACAAATGGATGTAAATAGTAAAATATTATAAACATTATTCATTTTAAATATGATTGTATTACTATATGTACCTGTCAGAGTACTAAATAGCATCCGTGTTACAAAGACTGTATTGCCACACTCAGTACTCTGTACATTCTTGTAGAAAACTCTGAATACTCAGACCTCACAGAACGCTTAGGAATGCCTGAAACCCTATGATATTTAGTGGCTACATTCCCATTTTTGTGCGTGAAATCGATAAGCACGTACCTAACGCGGTCTGATGCTTTCTTATTAGATTTTTCGTGTTATTTGTTATTAATATTGCTATGTGATGAATTATTTTCTTGCTACATGTATATATATATATATATATATATATATATATATATATATATATATATATATATATATATATATATATATATATATATATATCGACAGATAGATATAGATAGATAGATACAGTTTAATGGGGGGTCAGCAGTTCTTATGATAAGGTGAATGGCCAACAAAAGTTGCACATTAAAAATTCAAAATAGAACTTCTTTGGAAAAAAAAATATAGCTCTCCTCAAAATTCTTTAAAAAATAGTACATTAAACCAGGGGTTTTCAAACTGTGCGGCGTGCCTCTCTGGGGAGGTGCCGAAGGTTGTCAGAGGAAGCGCAAGGAGTTTTAAAGAAAGATCCTACAAAGGAACATATTTATAATGGAATAAGCATACTTAAGTCTGCACCCTTCTTCTTTAGTAATACATAGTGGACTAAGCCTTTGTATTACCTCTGTTCCAGATACGATAGTCTTTCTTTTAGGGGCACATGTATTTGTGTTGTTGTCATATTTCATTTTTGACAGGGGAGGCGCGTTCAGATTTTGGTGCCTGAGGGGAGCCCCATCTGCAAAAAATTTGAAAATCCTTGCATTAAACCAAAATCAAAATTTTTCCAAAGCCTGTCAGCAGATCACAAGAACATAATTCAAAACCTCATCAGTAAGAATTTTTTATTTACTTTTCTCTTTGCCTCTTCTTCTAAGAACGAGAAACTATAAGGATACATTAGCAACGTATCAGTTCCTAAAGAGCAAAGAAATCACTATGGAAAGAATTAACTTCTTAAATAATGGATACATTTTTCTTGTACAGCAAATGAGGAGTATTCTTTTAGGAGAAAATTGCAATGTAACTAAAGTAACTGCTGCCATCTGGTGTGCCCATATCTTTCATCACAACTACCACTTTCTCCCGAATAGTATTCAAGAGTGGCAACTGTAATCACGTTTATTATTCCCAGCACGCCACAGCGATGAAGCTATGAATATGAGATGTTCCCTCTCTCCTTCTAAGGCTCTTATTGACTTGAACTTTGGCTACAGTTAGTTGAATGACCTCCTTTTTTTATTATTCGTCCAAAAAAGTCTCAAAAGAGAAAAAATATATAATATTTCCCATTTGTGTAGGAATTATAGTAGAATTTTGTACAGAGTGGTTATAAAAAATATTATAAAGGGTCTCACGCAGGAGTGGGATATTTTGAATCGTGTAATACACGGTCATTGTTAAATATGACAACACAATGAGACCGATAATGTAGCAATACGATGCGTTTCAGTTGCCATGGAGCTGTGCTCAGGAGAACAACGTGCTTTCTTGGTAAAAGCATATTACAAAAATGATGATAGGTGTGAACAGTGGCGTATTTAGGTGGGGGGCTTCCGGGCTTAACCCCCCCCCCCCCGAAATCGTATTTACTATAGTAAAGTGTATGAAATATCTTGCTGAATTTTCACATTTTCAGGCAAAGCCCCCCCGAAAGTTAGCAAAGCCCCCTCCGAAACAAAATTGTAAATACGTCGCTGGGTGTGAAATGCGCGGCGTGAATTTCGGCGTCGTTCTTAATTCATGATATGGTTCCATCGGTCTACACTGTAAAGAAATTAGTGGAAAGATTTGAAGCAACAGACTCAACATTAAACTTGAAACATCTAGAACCAGGGGCGCACCCAGAAATTTTGTTGGGAGGGGTTCAATACTATTAGCCACTATGTCTATATAGTTTTGAACGAGTATTATTCTGCAGCCGATTGTGAAATACTTCCATCTATATTTTCAGAGAAAAGTGATAGAACTTAAATTGTTTTTATAGGAGAATGTGTACAGATCAAGCGTAAGACCAAATTTTCATGCGTCAATCATTTCCCTGTTAAACAAATGTTAAATTTATTGAGAAAGTGTACAAATGTATGTTGAATTAGCAAGTTTTGAAGGGTCCGGACCCGGCGCACCCTTTCCGTTGGTGCACCCCTGTGTAGAACCAAGAAAAACGGTTCGAACTCCAGAGACTATCCAAGCAGTAAATGCAGCAATCGAGGAAAGTCCGCGACATTCTACACGGTGACATGTCAAGTCATTAGGACTAACACGTCGGATATGTATAGAATATTGCATGAAGATTTAAAACTGCATTCATATAAGCTCCAGGTGGGGCTATTTAGAGAATCATTTGTTTGCTACTCTTCCTTATACTCTAGATGAACTCAAAGCTGCGACATGGAAAGAGATTCGATCCATTACTGTGAACGTACTGCAGAAAGTTATGAGAACCATTCATACGCAAATGTAGGAAGGAATGTTACCTCAGAGGGGGACACCTTTTAGAGGACATTATTTTGAAAATATGAGTTAATTATGTTTTTATGTAAATGGCATACATGTACTTTCTTCTGTCCAAAATTATGTAAGAATATATATATAGGGTGTCCCAGGAGGAAGGGGCAATATTTTGGGAAATTATAGTATGGCTGATTCCAAGCAAAAAAAAATTCATATGAATATTGGTTCTAATCTCAACAGTTTGGGAGCTACAGGTTGTGAACAATTTTTAACTTTTTATAGCGTATTGTTCGCCTTGTTGTTATTCTATAGAGATCAAATATCGGGGATTTGAAAGATGATGTAAAGGCCTTTCCAACGGTATGCAACATGTGGCAGTGGTATCTTTGGAAGGGAAGCTATTGAGGGAAATTTGGGAAAGTTAAAATTATTTAAAGAAATTGGATGGCAACACTGATTCCCAAATATCCCTCAACAACTTTTCTTCCAAAGACACCACTGCTGCATGTTGCATACCGTTCGAAAGGCCATTCCATCAACTTTCAAATCTGCTATGTCCCATCTCTGTAGACTAACTGCATGGTGAGCAATATGCGATATAAAGATAAAAAATGGCTCACAACCTGGAGTTCTCAAACTGTTGAGATTAGGACTTATGTAGATATGAACTTTTTTTTGCTTCGAATCACCCATACTACTATTTTCCAAAGTATTGCTTTTTCCGCCTGGGACACCCTATATATATATATATATATATATATATATATATATATAGAGAGAGAGAGAGAGAGAGAGAGAGAATATTACTGTGCATTAATGCATTTTCAACATCTTCCGCTCCCACGCACCACCCTCTGTAGTAAGCGTTGGCAATTGCACATGGCTCCAAGACCCTTTCACTCTAAAAAGTTTTCCTTTTCTTTTAGTTAATACTAAGAAAAATCTGTTGTTTGGATGATTGGTTCGTTACAAGGTTGTTTATTTGTTGAAGTTTAGCGTCTATTTTTGGTACTAGTGACTCTACAACGTGAAATCTGAACCACTACAACTACCACTAGGGTTACGTAGCAACTAGACTAAAACAAAATTTGGTTTGGTATTCGAAAGATCACTATTACTGAAACAAAACTTCGATTAAGCATACTTGTGTGATTCTCCAACTATAACAGCCATAAATATCAATCCCTAAATAAATAAGTACACTTCTCTGGTGCAATATCCTACTAAATGCTCTGTGTGATCACACTGAGAAAATGGGAGATGAGAACTGATGGAATGTAAAGGCACCCGTTACACCAATATGATTCTATATATATTCTTTGAGACTGGATATCTAGCTGAACGTCCTTAATGGTTTGTAGCTCCCAAGGACTTCCCCTTCGATCTTGATGGTGCGAACGTTTGTGATCACTGCGGCGTATCATTTTTTATTCGGTGTTCATAATGCAAGATAATGATTTGTTTTGAACATTTCGTGAATATCGACGATGTCCATTTTGTGAAGTGTAATACATACATCCCATTGAAGGTTGATCTCTGCACCTCCCGGACACATTTTCCGTCGTCCTCCCCATGCATATGGTGAGTCATTAGCAGCTAATACTTTTTCTGTCATCATTGTTCACACTACACTTTCACATGAGCCTTATTAGAGATTGCACTTGTGGCCTCGCATTCAAGGGGTTCCTTGTTAGATAAGAATATTATAGAGGATACTGAAAACTTCATTCTTTGAACATTATGCATACTGAGAAAACTATTATTTATTATATAAGAAAAATAATCAAAATATTTATTTACGATTAGATTCATGAAATAAATAGTGAAAATCAGGAAAACACATATTCTCTCCCTTACTGCAGGAATTTTTACTATTACAAAAGACAATTAACAATTACCTTACGAACACTATTAGGTTACCCTTTGTCATTTTCTCTTATATTTATATTTTAAAGTATTTAACATGAGAAATTTAAAAGTGTGCTTTAAGTTAATTTATTAAAAGTATCTCATACAAGATTAATGTATATTCGAAACTGGTTTATTAATATAAAAATTTTGCATAAGAATGGTTTTAAAATCCATTACTATCTTTTAAAACTCTCTCTCTCTGTTATTCCACATAGTTTTGACAGTACATCTGCTGACGAAATAATGGAACTTACCAATCATAGGAAATATTTCGACGGATGCATGGGCCACACGCTTCTGTTTTAAAGAAAACGTTAAAATCAATCTGCGCTGATGCCATAGAAAGGGTAAGAATTGAAAGGTATCAGCAGGAAATTCAGGTCTTGCAGGACTAGCTTGGGAGAGTAATACTCCCGGAAGACGGAACTAAATACATGGTTCTGATTGGTCGTCGTTATCCGTTTCTTGCCATGTAGCAGACATATAGCAGAAATTAAACGCTTGCTGCTGTCGGTTCTCGGGGCCGAGCATGCTAGCCCTACGGGCTAATAACAAAGTCACTTTTGGCATGGGTTCAAACCAGGCCCAAGGACACTTCTTAATTTTTTTAAAATTTTCATAACACTTTTTTTTTTCATTAAAATATGATGAAAATAATACTCAAAAAGTGACTTGCTTACTGTTGTGCAGATAAGTAGTAATGATGTTAATGTTTTAATGATGTTACCCATTCGTGGCTCTGTATGTCATTGCTACACCAAGAGGGTCCCGAGGAGAGAAGGAACTTCTAAATCAAGCAAGGTACTATACATATAATTCAATTCAAAGGAGTTCTTATATATATGGTCAGGGAAGTCTCTATAATGCTTCAAGCTTCAATTGTTAATATTTTCAAAATCACTTACTCATTGAGGACCCCATAAAAAACACTCTCCTACACCGGATCCGAAGTAATTGTTACAGCACTTGTCTCGATATCTCTCGCTGTTTTTGCTTTGATACCTGTCGGCAGACGGATAGACAGACAGACAGACTAGATGGGCATAGTCATTGTATAAGATTTCAGATATTTATGGATAGCATAGTTCGTAAATCTAAAAGTTGATCATAGTATCTTCAGTAAATTTCTCTTTTCTTTTGTAAAGTTCTTCCCGATTCGAAAATTGTTCCTTCTGTCTTTTGCAACTATCACTGTTATACATTTTTTTCTGTTGTTATGTATTTTACTCTGAAGAAAGAACGTAGTCTGAAAGAATTTGAGAACAAGATCCTAAAACGAATATTTGGACCCAAGAGGAACGGGAATGGGTAATGGCGGAAAGTTCATAGCGAATTGCATAATTTATACCGTTTACCAAACATTGTTAGGGTTACATTAAACAGTGGTGCCCACCCCTCCTCATATCCATGACGCACCCCCCTCAATTGTCTATCCGTAGGTGTTCTTCCATGAAAAAAAATCTTTCGATTAATTTTTACATCCCCTCAAACATGTTTATATAGATTTTTAACCCCCCCAAATATTTCAATGACGCAGTTTGCGTCATAGCCCCCTTTGTGGGCACCCCTGCATTAAAGTAGAAACTGGATCCAGTTGTCTAAACACAGAAGTCAGTAGGGAGCTTTTGTGAATGCGGCATTCAATCTCTGGTTCCATAGGCCATACAGTTAGTTGGTCTTGTTATGTATTTTCTCATAATTTTATTTAGTTGAACTTTACGTATTATCATGTAGTATATGTCCAGCCAATGTCTGATAAAAAATATAAAATATTGCATCTACTTTAATTCTCTTCTCCCTTCCATGTCTCATTGATCTTCTTGTTGCACGTTTGACGAGGAAGAAAAAAGAAGCAAGAGAAAAAAAAGGTACTCGACCTCCATGGAGGACACTCACAGACGGTATCAAACGACACAGAACCTTCGTTGCTGTTCCCTTCTGTTTTTTATTTATTATCTTTTGCTTTTCAATTCTTGTCACGAGCAAGAGCGATACGGCGCCTCACGGACATTCTACATCACGTGACTGTAAAAAAAAATACAGCTGACATTTTCATGGGGAATAAGGTTTTACCCTGTTCTTTCCTTGTCCTTATTTCTGTTTGGATTTTCAGTTTGTAATATTTTCATTACTCTTAATCAAAAATTTTATTAATTCCTTTTATCTAGAATACATATTGCCTAATAATAAAATTAAAGAATGAATTCCTTTATTATATTTTGTTATTGTTATTGTTTATTCAGTATTCAAGTAAGATATCCGTGAAAATTTGAGCTTAGTAAAGTTATTTTGGCTCAACCGAGCGCACCGACTAAATTGAAGCATAGTAAAGACGTTGTCAATTTAAGCTTTACAAAACACAATGAAATTTAAGCCTAATAAAACAAAGAGGCGATTTAAGTCTAATAAAACACAGTGGAGATTTAAAGTCTAATATAACGCACTAGAAAGTTAAATCTAATGAAATGAAATGAAATGAAATCTTTAAGTTTTATGACCCACGATTATGTCGGCTAGGCTAAAGGAGGTGGTGCTGATGAGAAATGAATGAAATGGTGGAATGAAGAAAGTGGGAGGAAACGGGAAAACCCCGAGAAAACCCACACACATGGTGTTTCTCTACCACAAAGCTCACTTGGAACGAGCTAGGATCGTACCAAGGACCCCATACACCAGAGGTGAACGCTCTACCACTGAGCAACCGCGGCTCTTTAATAAAATACAAAGATTTAAGAATAATAATACTAACTGGAGATTTGGATCTAATAATACACATTCGAGGATCAAGTCTAATAAAATACATTGAAGACTTCGGAGCCAAGTAAACATTTAAAAGTATTTGTCTTTATGTCTCGAACTTTAAAACGAACATGTCACCAGATTTTCGAGACAAAACGAAATTATCCTCGTGTTGTGGTCAACACTATGGAAGAGAATGAAAATGATAAAATGAAAGAAGTAGAAAGAGATTAAATAAAGTAAGCAAACCGACGCACCAACCAGAGATCCACATTTTACAATCAGCGATCACTCAATTTAAACAGAATTTTATAGGTATATTTAAAGCCATAAACCCAGCCCAAGGCACATGATAACTACATCCAAAAATTCGTTTAAAACGGTTTAGCAGTTTCCATGTGAAGTAATATCAAACAAGATTCTTCTTTTCGTTTTTTTCGGTTCTTTTTTTCGTTTTTCGTTTTTTTTTTCGTTCTTTTGTTCGTTAGATTGCAGTTGAACATTGTTTCAACGAATTTGATCGTGCGCAATCAAAATTCGCTATGCGTGATTCCCAAACATTTTTTAATAGTATTCTGTTTTTGTTGCTGATTTTTGATAAATCCATATTTCACTAACCCTAATCGTACTAAGAAATACGATTGGGGAAAATGTCAACTAAGGGGAAAGTATTAAGGTTATTATTTTTGGCTCCAAAAATATAGTTCAATCCAAGTTTTGAACTATATTTTTGGAGATGGGTTTCTTGAGCTTTATTGTAGGTTTTCTATGTTGGTTTTATCAATAAAAAAAGAAACACTGATTTTTGGACTGGGGAAAATTCCAAAAATTTTCTGATACAATCATGAAAAAAATGGAGAAACTAGATATTTCTTTCATCTGTGAGCGCACTGCTACAAACTGGTCTCAGCACTTTTCTCATGTTATCATCGCGAAATGACACCAAATAAGAGGCAAAAATTTTTGGAACTAGAACTAGAGAATCGTCGCGATAAACTTCGAGGCCGAGAGAACGCTCACGAGTTTGGCATTTCCTTCATAAACTGACAGCCGGGAATCGAACCAGGGACCCCACACACAAGAGGCAAAGGCTCTACCACTAAGCAACCATTAAAAAGTAAAATATCATGTTCATATATTATTATTGCGTCGATCCAGTGCGAGAATTCAGACATTATTTAAAACGCCTCTGTGTATGCATGTATTTTTTTTTAAAAAAAAATAATGAAACATTCTCTTTATGAAACAATTGCATATTAATGACTTCACAGTCTGATGATTTTAATGAGTAAGCACTGCTCTCAGCAATCTGATAAATGGTGACAGAATGCTCGCGATTCATCTGACACATACACGAGTGCTGATATCTCGAGGGTACGCTGTCACGTTTTTGTTCGGCGTTCATTTATACGCATCAAAACATAGAGATTTAATAAATAGCTCATCTTTGAAGCACATCACGCCATACAGGAGGCAGGCTGAATTTATTTGCGATGTTGTTTTAAGAATTTTTTTCCTTTGAAATAATTATTATAGACGTGATAGGCTATTACGAATCTGTATTTTTAAAACATTGTCAACCAATTTTGTTTTTAATTTGAACACGTCGTTACTTGATTTGATTTGATTTTAGCACCCCTTTCAGCAGCGAGACTATATGAGACTGGACCTACAGATTAACGTAGAATTCTAACCACATGAGTTGCACCCGGGAAACGAACCTAAGTCTAACATTTTATTATTCAAATAGCACAATTAATAAAATAGACGGAGTGTTTAAAATTTCTTATCAATTTTGAACAGGCATAAAGTTATATTTTGTCTGCATTTGAGGTGACGCACCTCAAAGTTGGCTTTCTTTCAAACTCAGAGCTTAAGTTACAGACAACAAATCAAAATTTTCACTGAGTTAATATTTTATTTTTTTAAAAAAACTTTCAAACTCGCTGCTTCAGTTACAATCAAGAAATTTTTAAGATTTTCATCGTAATACTTTACAAAAAGGAACCTTTCAAACTGTGTTAAGTTACAGGCAAAAAATTAAGATTTTCATCGAAATCCTGGTTATGCTTCTTGAAAATGAAAAAATGATTTTAGATTTTTAAAACTAACAGAATGTCTGTTCCTCATAATGTAGAATAAAGTTGATGGAAAATATTTGAAAGATATACACAAATGTTTTTCTGACTTCAAAATACTTGTTGTTGTAAGTTATTATATATCACTGGAGTTGCAAAAACCCTTTAATATCTTTTTGCAGGTTGGAAACTTGGTCAAATACATTTGCAGCATGAGAAATTTATATTTTGCATTTCGTAAAAGTTCGTGTTGTTCTAGCCTGATATTAAGAGAAAATTTCTTCAGAATGTTGTTATTAGTTTACCGACCAACAATTACGCTCTGAGGCTAAGAGAAACGATAATTATGATAACGGATGGAATTGGTGGAAGGAAGAAAGTGGAAGGCAACGGGAGAGCCTCGAGAAAACTGACGCGCACGATGTTTGTCCACCACAGAACTCACTTGACGCGATTTGCGATCGAACGAGAATCTTACTGTCCAGATGTGTGTTCTCTACCACTGAGTCACCATGGCCCAGTGCAGAACAAGTTCAGACTTTTAAAAAATTTCGAAGATCTGGTGAACCACAAAAATTGCACTTATCAGCCTCTTTCCCCGCAAATCTGGTGAAAACGGGAAAAAAATTCAAGCTCTTTCATCCACTAAGGAGATGTCTTTCATATAATTCTCTCGCATTTGCAGGTTACGTAGGTTCTACAAAAAAAATACAAAATTTCTTTTGTGATAAGTTTCGGAGTTCTATTTACCAGTGGATCACTGAGTGAGCCAGTGAGCTTGCTCTTTTACAAGTATGTCTTACTAATTAATAAAAGCTAAAATACACTAAGAACTTACAGGCTTACTTTTATGTTATAGGATGAATTTGAATTCTTGACGCAATGGTAAACAAGCTTCCATTGTTAAATGAAACCGGTATTTTTTTGATTCTGTGCTTGTGCCTGCCCTCTATCCATGATAGCTTTTGTTAAATTTAATTACCTCCAACTTTAGGAAATAAACCCTATTTTTCGGAGTTGAAATCCGAAGAATAAGGGAATAAAGAATTAAATTTAATTGTGTGTGGTAATGAAATAATATTGCACTAAAACTTTGTTTAGAAATATTCTTTAAGGATTAAAATTAATTTCTATTAATTGCGGTTAAAATCAGTCAAAAATGAAGGGCGAATTTATCCCAGTTAAGATGTTAATACAACATATTAAAAAAAAAAATAATCACTCAGACTTTTATTAAACATATCTTTTTAAATTTTACACTTATTCCTGTTGTTGGGGGTTAAAATAATCAGAGATAATGGAGTAATCTCACCTCAGCTTCAAGAAAAAAACTGTTAAAATTCATCTTTACTACAGTTTATCAGAGTTATATGAAATATGACCAGTGATATCTTCCAGGATTTACAACAAAATACTTTGGCTTGTGTAATATTTACCTGTACCTTGGGCAGAAAGTACTCATACATATGCACTATACTTAGTAGAATGTTCATTTCATATTAACAAAAGAAGAATGTTTTTAATATATGTATGAGATTATTATGGGATAGTTGTTGATATGGACATGTTTTATGGTTACCTAGTCAGTGAATTTGTGTACTTAACAGTTTTAAGGAAAGGATATTTAAGTTATATCAAATAATAAACCAGTTTAACACTGTTTATAGACATTGTCATTTTTATTAAAAAGGTGAGATTAATGGTATTAAAATATCGAAGCTAATATTTTTATGCCAAAGAATTACTACCACTTCGGATTTTTATCTCAGCAAACGAACCAGGTTTACGACTATCTTATTGATAAGTCGTTGTAAAAATTTGGTTTACCTCACCCGGGACTTTGTAAATTCAATTCCCGAAGAAGAAGAGTAAGGTTGAATTTACTTTTATATTACAGTTAATGAATACGAACTTAACCATATTGCGAAGTGGTAAAGTAATCATAAGAAAAATGGACAACGAAACAATGCAGCAGGAATCAAATACTAATGACCAAGGTGAGACTAGTGTAACACCAGGTTTGTCATCAGAGGATCGACTCTTGTTAGCTGTACAGCGACAATTAATGCAGATGTCTACCGAGATAAAGAAGCAAAATGAAGAATTAAAGCAGACCATGGAACAGAAATTCAACGAATCTAACAAGACCATGGAACAGAAGATAGAACTGAAGTTTGACGAAATGGAACAGAAGTTCGACCAAGCTAACAAGCAATATGAAGAATTAAGTAGACGGATGGAACAGAAATCAGATGAAACAAAACAGACAATTGTCCAGGTGGTGAACGACATATCCTCACAGTTCGAGGAAAAGTTAAAAAGGATATCCGATGATTGTCAAGAAAAGCACAATCACCAAAATCAAGAAATCTGTGCTGTAAAAAAAGATTTAGAAGTAATAGAATCTTCCATTAAACAGCAAAAGATCCAGGTCAGCAACAACTCTAATAACATACGTGTAAATACACAGTTGTTAGCTACTATTCAAGAAGAGATTAGAACGTTACAGGCGAAAGACAACATTTACCGTAATAACTTGGGTAGTGATCGCTTTGAATTTCCCCACTCACCAGAGATGAACTCGCCTTCGCCGGGGTCTGATGAAGATATTATACTAGAAGAAAGTTGTCCGAAGAGTACTGATGAGCGAAACATAGATGGTGTGACGACACAGCATGCCACGGATAGGAACTATCACTCAACAAGAACAAGGAATGAGAAAAAGAAGGTCAAATTAAGTGTCAAAATGAGTGAAATTCGAGCTATGAGCAAATTCAGTGGTAAGTGTAATGAGAATGCTACTTCTTTCTTAGAGAAATTCCAAGACGAATGCAATATAATGTCTATCGATCGATCACAATATATGAAATTAATACCCCATGTATTACTCCCACCTTGTTCCTTATGGCTTAAGGCAATACGTGATCACATTAGTACATATGAGGAATTCAAAGCGGCCTTAATCGCAAATTATGAAAATGACTTTTTGCTGGCAAATAGAGATGCCACCCTTAGAAATCAACACTTCAATCCTCGATTGCACAAATCTGTTGTAGAGTTTGTTGTAAATGTCTACAACGAATTAAAGGTCGTTAATCCTTTGCAATCGGAATCGAGAATAATAGCATCGATTCGAAATTTGCTTCCATTTAAACTGCAACAGATCTTATTTTCCACACAGTGTATGAGTTTCAGCCATTTATTGATGCTTGTCCAATGCTACGAAACTCAATACCATGCCATGAATCCACAATCAGGAATAGGTAAAAATAAGAATAATTCAGATCATTTGGTGCCTGTTCGGAATTTAAATATTCGGAGTGTGAATAATACAGAACCTAACCTAAGCCGAGTATACTCTAGCAATCAAAATGAGCACAATAGGCAAGGTTATGTGGGGACTCCGCCTAACCTAACTAATCATGGTAATTATGATGTCAGATCACTCAACCGCAATAGATATAAAAATAATCGAAGTGCTGAGCGAAATTCCAGAAATGCAGCGAACTACGTGAATAGACGTAATTGGAGATCAAGAGATGGCACTCCATATCAAAATCGGAATCACGATGAGGGACATGTACAACACAATGTCGAACCTAATCATGATAGCGCAATACAGTGTACTCTATTAGAACCGTATGCAAGTACGAACGTAACCTGATTACCGTTACTGAAATTAGGTTAAATTCATGTTAGTTGTAGATTCTTGTAAATTTTTATTTTTGAGTTTATGTGTAAATATCAATAATGAAAACAATCCTTATAACTTCGCTATATAAGCAATGTGAGGAATTATAGTTCGATTTATAATTGATTAAAAGCAAAGATTATTTATATTTGATTGATTTGTGTTGAAAATTTAATTGTCAAAGATTATGTTAATAATAAGATCCATTCTATAAAATCAAATTATTCAACGACTACCTTGTAGGGAATTCTTCTTTATTATAACATCTTAGTGCTACGATGTATACCTTTAAATGCAACATCTGATTTATTTGTTATTTAATGCGCCCGCAAAGATTAATATTATTTGTAACCCACGTTTGTCCTTTACATTTTTTGATATCGCACACTTCGACGACGAATTAAATGAGCGACGATATTTTAATAAAGAAAATGTAATGATAATATAGTAGATAATAATGAAATAAATATAATTAATGTAATTAAAGATAATTATTGATGAAATGAAAGATTTGTTAGGAATGTATTTATATATATGTATATGTATACGTGAAATATAATGAATAGATATACAAGGTGCGATCAAAATATGATGGACATATGTTATGTAAAAACACTAATGTAAACGGACCAGTGGTTCTTGAAGATAAAAGCCAAGCCTACTCATGACTTTTATATTCAGTCCCTTTGTCGAGCGACATTTTATACAACAAAATACTTTGGCTTGTGTAATATTTACCTGTACCTTGGGCAGAAAGTACTCATACATATGCACTATACTTAGTAGAATGTTCATTTCATATTAACAAAAGAAGAATGTTTTTAATATATGTATGAGATTATTATGGGATAGTTGTTGATATGGACATGTTTTATGGTTACCTAGTCAGTGAATTTGTGTACTTAACAGTTTTAAGGAAAGGATATTTAAGTTATATCAAATAATAAACCAGTTTAACACTGTTTATAGACATTGTCATTTTTATTAAAAAGGTGAGATTAATGGTATTAAAATATCGAAGCTAATATTTTTATGCCAAAGAATTACTACCACTTCGGATTTTTATCTCAGCAAACGAACCAGGTTTACGACTATCTTATTGATAAGTCGTTGTAAAAATTTGGTTTACCTCACCCGGGACTTTGTAAATTCAATTCCCGAAGAAGAAGAGTAAGGTTGAATTTACTTTTATATTACAGTTAATGAATACGAACTTAACCATATTGCGAAGTGGTAAAGTAATCATAAGAAAAATGGACAACGAAACAATGCAGCAGGAATCAAATACTAATGACCAAGGTGAGACTAGTGTAACACCAGGTTTGTCATCAGAGGATCGACTCTTGTTAGCTGTACAGCGACAATTAATGCAGATGTCTACCGAGATAAAGAAGCAAAATGAAGAATTAAAGCAGACCATGGAACAGAAATTCAACGAATCTAACAAGACCATGGAACAGAAGATAGAACTGAAGTTTGACGAAATGGAACAGAAGTTCGACCAAGCTAACAAGCAATATGAAGAATTAAGTAGACGGATGGAACAGAAATCAGATGAAACAAAACAGACAATTGTCCAGGTGGTGAACGACATATCCTCACAGTTCGAGGAAAAGTTAAAAAGGATATCCGATGATTGTCAAGAAAAGCACAATCACCAAAATCAAGAAATCTGTGCTGTAAAAAAAGATTTAGAAGTAATAGAATCTTCCATTAAACAGCAAAAGATCCAGGTCAGCAACAACTCTAATAACATACGTGTAAATACACAGTTGTTAGCTACTATTCAAGAAGAGATTAGAACGTTACAGGCGAAAGACAACATTTACCGTAATAACTTGGGTAGTGATCGCTTTGAATTTCCCCACTCACCAGAGATGAACTCGCCTTCGCCGGGGTCTGATGAAGATATTATACTAGAAGAAAGTTGTCCGAAGAGTACTGATGAGCGAAACATAGATGGTGTGACGACACAGCATGCCACGGATAGGAACTATCACTCAACAAGAACAAGGAATGAGAAAAAGAAGGTCAAATTAAGTGTCAAAATGAGTGAAATTCGAGCTATGAGCAAATTCAGTGGTAAGTGTAATGAGAATGCTACTTCTTTCTTAGAGAAATTCCAAGACGAATGCAATATAATGTCTATCGATCGATCACAATATATGAAATTAATACCCCATGTATTACTCCCACCTTGTTCCTTATGGCTTAAGGCAATACGTGATCACATTAGTACATATGAGGAATTCAAAGCGGCCTTAATCGCAAATTATGAAAATGACTTTTTGCTGGCAAATAGAGATGCCACCCTTAGAAATCAACACTTCAATCCTCGATTGCACAAATCTGTTGTAGAGTTTGTTGTAAATGTCTACAACGAATTAAAGGTCGTTAATCCTTTGCAATCGGAATCGAGAATAATAGCATCGATTCGAAATTTGCTTCCATTTAAACTGCAACAGATCTTATTTTCCACACAGTGTATGAGTTTCAGCCATTTATTGATGCTTGTCCAATGCTACGAAACTCAATACCATGCCATGAATCCACAATCAGGAATAGGTAAAAATAAGAATAATTCAGATCATTTGGTGCCTGTTCGGAATTTAAATATTCGGAGTGTGAATAATACAGAACCTAACCTAAGCCGAGTATACTCTAGCAATCAAAATGAGCACAATAGGCAAGGTTATGTGGGGACTCCGCCTAACCTAACTAATCATGGTAATTATGATGTCAGATCACTCAACCGCAATAGATATAAAAATAATCGAAGTGCTGAGCGAAATTCCAGAAATGCAGCGAACTACGTGAATAGACGTAATTGGAGATCAAGAGATGGCACTCCATATCAAAATCGGAATCACGATGAGGGACATGTACAACACAATGTCGAACCTAATCATGATAGCGCAATACAGTGTACTCTATTAGAACCGTATGCAAGTACGAACGTAACCTGATTACCGTTACTGAAATTAGGTTAAATTCATGTTAGTTGTAGATTCTTGTAAATTTTTATTTTTGAGTTTATGTGTAAATATCAATAATGAAAACAATCCTTATAACTTCGCTATATAAGCAATGTGAGGAATTATAGTTCGATTTATAATTGATTAAAAGCAAAGATTATTTATATTTGATTGATTTGTGTTGAAAATTTAATTGTCAAAGATTATGTTAATAATAAGATCCATTCTATAAAATCAAATTATTCAACGACTACCTTGTAGGGAATTCTTCTTTATTATAACATCTTAGTGCTACGATGTATACCTTTAAATGCAACATCTGATTTATTTGTTATTTAATGCGCCCGCAAAGATTAATATTATTTGTAACCCACGTTTGTCCTTTACATTTTTTGATATCGCACACTTCGACGACGAATTAAATGAGCGACGATATTTTAATAAAGAAAATGTAATGATAATATAGTAGATAATAATGAAATAAATATAATTAATGTAATTAAAGATAATTATTGATGAAATGAAAGATTTGTTAGGAATGTATTTATATATATGTATATGTATACGTGAAATATAATGAATAGATATACAAGGTGCGATCAAAATATGATGGACATATGTTATGTAAAAACACTAATGTAAACGGACCAGTGGTTCTTGAAGATAAAAGCCAAGCCTACTCATGACTTTTATATTCAGTCCCTTTGTCGAGCGACATTTTATACAACAAAATACTTTGGCTTGTGTAATATTTACCTGTACCTTGGGCAGAAAGTACTCATACATATGCACTATACTTAGTAGAATGTTCATTTCATATTAACAAAAGAAGAATGTTTTTAATATATGTATGAGATTATTATGGGATAGTTGTTGATATGGACATGTTTTATGGTTACCTAGTCAGTGAATTTGTGTACTTAACAGTTTTAAGGAAAGGATATTTAAGTTATATCAAATAATAAACCAGTTTAACACTGTTTATAGACATTGTCATTTTTATTAAAAAGGTGAGATTAATGGTATTAAAATATCGAAGCTAATATTTTTATGCCAAAGAATTACTACCACTTCGGATTTTTATCTCAGCAAACGAACCAGGTTTACGACTATCTTATTGATAAGTCGTTGTAAAAATTTGGTTTACCTCACCCGGGACTTTGTAAATTCAATTCCCGAAGAAGAAGAGTAAGGTTGAATTTACTTTTATATTACAGTTAATGAATACGAACTTAACCATATTGCGAAGTGGTAAAGTAATCATAAGAAAAATGGACAACGAAACAATGCAGCAGGAATCAAATACTAATGACCAAGGTGAGACTAGTGTAACACCAGGTTTGTCATCAGAGGATCGACTCTTGTTAGCTGTACAGCGACAATTAATGCAGATGTCTACCGAGATAAAGAAGCAAAATGAAGAATTAAAGCAGACCATGGAACAGAAATTCAACGAATCTAACAAGACCATGGAACAGAAGATAGAACTGAAGTTTGACGAAATGGAACAGAAGTTCGACCAAGCTAACAAGCAATATGAAGAATTAAGTAGACGGATGGAACAGAAATCAGATGAAACAAAACAGACAATTGTCCAGGTGGTGAACGACATATCCTCACAGTTCGAGGAAAAGTTAAAAAGGATATCCGATGATTGTCAAGAAAAGCACAATCACCAAAATCAAGAAATCTGTGCTGTAAAAAAAGATTTAGAAGTAATAGAATCTTCCATTAAACAGCAAAAGATCCAGGTCAGCAACAACTCTAATAACATACGTGTAAATACACAGTTGTTAGCTACTATTCAAGAAGAGATTAGAACGTTACAGGCGAAAGACAACATTTACCGTAATAACTTGGGTAGTGATCGCTTTGAATTTCCCCACTCACCAGAGATGAACTCGCCTTCGCCGGGGTCTGATGAAGATATTATACTAGAAGAAAGTTGTCCGAAGAGTACTGATGAGCGAAACATAGATGGTGTGACGACACAGCATGCCACGGATAGGAACTATCACTCAACAAGAACAAGGAATGAGAAAAAGAAGGTCAAATTAAGTGTCAAAATGAGTGAAATTCGAGCTATGAGCAAATTCAGTGGTAAGTGTAATGAGAATGCTACTTCTTTCTTAGAGAAATTCCAAGACGAATGCAATATAATGTCTATCGATCGATCACAATATATGAAATTAATACCCCATGTATTACTCCCACCTTGTTCCTTATGGCTTAAGGCAATACGTGATCACATTAGTACATATGAGGAATTCAAAGCGGCCTTAATCGCAAATTATGAAAATGACTTTTTGCTGGCAAATAGAGATGCCACCCTTAGAAATCAACACTTCAATCCTCGATTGCACAAATCTGTTGTAGAGTTTGTTGTAAATGTCTACAACGAATTAAAGGTCGTTAATCCTTTGCAATCGGAATCGAGAATAATAGCATCGATTCGAAATTTGCTTCCATTTAAACTGCAACAGATCTTATTTTCCACACAGTGTATGAGTTTCAGCCATTTATTGATGCTTGTCCAATGCTACGAAACTCAATACCATGCCATGAATCCACAATCAGGAATAGGTAAAAATAAGAATAATTCAGATCATTTGGTGCCTGTTCGGAATTTAAATATTCGGAGTGTGAATAATACAGAACCTAACCTAAGCCGAGTATACTCTAGCAATCAAAATGAGCACAATAGGCAAGGTTATGTGGGGACTCCGCCTAACCTAACTAATCATGGTAATTATGATGTCAGATCACTCAACCGCAATAGATATAAAAATAATCGAAGTGCTGAGCGAAATTCCAGAAATGCAGCGAACTACGTGAATAGACGTAATTGGAGATCAAGAGATGGCACTCCATATCAAAATCGGAATCACGATGAGGGACATGTACAACACAATGTCGAACCTAATCATGATAGCGCAATACAGTGTACTCTATTAGAACCGTATGCAAGTACGAACGTAACCTGATTACCGTTACTGAAATTAGGTTAAATTCATGTTAGTTGTAGATTCTTGTAAATTTTTATTTTTGAGTTTATGTGTAAATATCAATAATGAAAACAATCCTTATAACTTCGCTATATAAGCAATGTGAGGAATTATAGTTCGATTTATAATTGATTAAAAGCAAAGATTATTTATATTTGATTGATTTGTGTTGAAAATTTAATTGTCAAAGATTATGTTAATAATAAGATCCATTCTATAAAATCAAATTATTCAACGACTACCTTGTAGGGAATTCTTCTTTATTATAACATCTTAGTGCTACGATGTATACCTTTAAATGCAACATCTGATTTATTTGTTATTTAATGCGCCCGCAAAGATTAATATTATTTGTAACCCACGTTTGTCCTTTACATTTTTTGATATCGCACACTTCGACGACGAATTAAATGAGCGACGATATTTTAATAAAGAAAATGTAATGATAATATAGTAGATAATAATGAAATAAATATAATTAATGTAATTAAAGATAATTATTGATGAAATGAAAGATTTGTTAGGAATGTATTTATATATATGTATATGTATACGTGAAATATAATGAATAGATATACAAGGTGCGATCAAAATATGATGGACATATGTTATGTAAAAACACTAATGTAAACGGACCAGTGGTTCTTGAAGATAAAAGCCAAGCCTACTCATGACTTTTATATTCAGTCCCTTTGTCGAGCGACATTTTATACAACAAAATACTTTGGCTTGTGTAATATTTACCTGTACCTTGGGCAGAAAGTACTCATACATATGCACTATACTTAGTAGAATGTTCATTTCATATTAACAAAAGAAGAATGTTTTTAATATATGTATGAGATTATTATGGGATAGTTGTTGATATGGACATGTTTTATGGTTACCTAGTCAGTGAATTTGTGTACTTAACAGTTTTAAGGAAAGGATATTTAAGTTATATCAAATAATAAACCAGTTTAACACTGTTTATAGACATTGTCATTTTTATTAAAAAGGTGAGATTAATGGTATTAAAATATCGAAGCTAATATTTTTATGCCAAAGAATTACTACCACTTCGGATTTTTATCTCAGCAAACGAACCAGGTTTACGACTATCTTATTGATAAGTCGTTATAGATTCTATATGCCCCATTGCTTGGAATTGACATTAAGGTTAGTGTAAAGGGACAAGTTTTGCCAAAAGATGTCACTACAGTCTTCGTATTTCTCCCATGTATTTTTTACCTTTCACGAAAATTTACAATTTCTTTTACAAATTTCAACGTAGAGATTTCAAATTTTTAGAGAAGGAACTTCATAACCTATTAAAGGGAACAATCCATGCCGATTTTTTATTTAGAATTTTCTTCATTGTTGAAACAGTTCCATTGTTAAAGGTTTGGATATCCATTTCAACAATCAAGCCATTTCAACAATGAAGAAAATTCTAAATAAAAAATCGGCACGGATTGTTCCCTTTAACCCTGGAAAGCTAACATGTTCAAAAAGTTACGTTAAAGCTAACGTATCGTAAAATTTACGACTGGTTACAAAAACTTAACTACACACATATCTTTTTACAAAATGGGACTTTAATAATTACCGTTGGTAAGAATACATATGAGTGAACATTTTTGCAGCCAATTTGGTTGTTCAATCTCTTTCCGCGCAGTACACACAGCATTTCCCAGAATGTTCTCAACAGATCGGCCTGTTGCAGCGGCAGCAATACACTGACGTCATTCTCCTCTTGGCTGATGGGCAAATCCCACAAATTGTGCCAGACTGTTTTTTGGACTGGGCAACATTCTTCTCTGGCACCGGTATTTTCAGAATATCAGCAATCGATTGCCTGAGTTCTCGTGGCAAATTTGAGTATCGAACCCGTTCTTGGAGCCATGGCTCAATAAGACTGCTGTGAACTTTCATGGCGGATTTTCTTCTAGAAAGAGGCTTTTGACCCATTTACACAACGTTGTGAACATAAATGAAGTAGGCATTAACCTGGGTTATGTTTATCATCCCAAAGAAGACACACAAAGCCCATCGTTTGGTCTTACGGCTGCACGACACTTTTGGTCCAGTGCATCAACGCCTCCTTTCGTTGCATTATAAATCTCGATAAGGTCATTGTCACCAACACACGTTCGATTCATTTTTTTAACTTTCCTTGAATAAATACATAACATAAAACCAAAACTTTCACTAAAATGTATCTGTAAGTTCACTGTAGAAGTAGAAAATAATAGTAAACAATATTTAAAAAATCCAAGCGTTATTCCTAACGTATCGTAAATCTTACGACCGGCTAACGAGTTCATATAGAAATACAGCCGGAAACTAAATAAAGTAAATACTGCCCAACAATGCAGGCTTAGTAGAAAACGGAACTCAGCGGACTAGTCCATTTTCGCTTGGCTAGGGAGAAGGAACATCAAAATAATACAACTCGCTCGTAAAATTTACGACACGTTAGCTTTCTCGGGTTAATAGGTTATGAAGTTACTTTTCTAAAAATTTGAAGTCTGCAGGTTGAAATTTGTAACAGAAATCGTGAATTTTTGTGAAGGGTAAAAAATACATGGAAGAGATACGAAGATTATACTGCCATCTATCGACAAAACTTGTCCCTTTAAACCAACCTTAATTAGGTCTATCACATGGAAACAACTAGGGATAAAAGTGAGGGGAATGCGGGCGGACGACGTTGCCCAATTCCAAAAAAATATCTATGGCGTCCCCCCGCTTCCTAAAATATGACAATGGGACAAGAGAGGCATGCGGACGACGTGATGTCATGCGTTCCCCTACCTTTTCAAATACACTTTTGCCTCTGGAAACAACAGATATCATATCTAATATTACTATAATTAAAATCTTTTTAAAATTAACACAATCTTCTTTCTAAAAAGAATTCATGTTAAAAGATGCTTTCATGTTAAAAGAAGTTTTATAGTTTCCATAGTTAAAATGTATGTTGATACTCAATCGTACTCATTTTTGAAAACGATTTTTGAGTTCGCACTTTTAAATTAGTGTACTCTGCTTCCTTCATTTCTTTTTCAACAAAGATTTTTTCTTTTGCTGTAGATGTCAAAAGGCGTAGAACGTAAAAGTAAAACTCCGTCCGAACGTGTGTAGTAGCAGTAAGATGTTACTTGTAATTCAATTTATGTTCAAGGCTTGGAAACATCACCTCAAACTTGTCGTATATCTTGATTCGTCCATGTCGACACAAATTCGTTTTTTTTTCTGCACAGAAAATAAAATAAGAAGAAGATTTTTTTAAAAGAAAAGGTTTTTTATCTTGTTTTCTACTACTAGACGAACTCAGGAGAGAAAAAAATCTTAACTTTTTTAACTTTTACAGCGCGCTTCCCTTCATCAAAAGTTTGTTGAAGTATTAGCACAAGAACACACACACACACACACACAGAGAGAGAGAGAGAGAGAGAGAGAGAGAGAGAGAGAAAGAGAAATTGAAGCTTAAGGAAAAAAAGCAGAATTCGTTAATGTAACTTTTTCTGTGCTTATGTCTTTTATGTTTCTCTCTCTCAAAAAAAAATACCAAAAGTAACGATGACTTTTTATGTACAAGTTAACTAACTTACTTGTAAAAAAAAATGTTCCTTATGGAAGAATCTACCAGCGAATAAATATCTTTCAAATGGACACATCACAAATTTTGAGAAATAAATTTTTATCTTCCTTCAAAAGTATGATGAAACGTGACCCCATTAATACAAACCTTTTTTGAAAAAATAAATATACTGTTATATTTTGTTTTTCCATTAATTCTTTTTTTCTCTAGTTAAAAGAAAAATCAAAAGTGAAGTAGTGGCAAGTTGATTTGATTGATTTTAGTTGAGTTTTGAATGTTCCGTCCTTATACAACACCAGGGTTATGAGGGATAAGACCTACACTACGACCAGAACGTGGACTCCAAACTACAGCCGGGAATCGAACCCAATCTTAATTTGCGGGTCATATGCATGACCAACCCATATACGAGTAGATAGTATAGGCGGGTTCCGAACCACACTATATCGCCTTCAAGAGATCTTATGTTAACTACGACACCACGTTGTAACGCAATCTGTGGCTGAAAGCATCAATTTATAATGTTACTTATTTTTGTCTATGTTTTTATATAGCGTTACACTATAGTCCACAGTTCGAATGTCTAAAATCTAGTCTATTTGACCAAAATTCACTTCAATACTGCATCTTAATATTAGCTTTTATTATAATACGTAAAGAAGGAAATTTTTACACCCTTTAATTAACATGCATGTAGATTATACAAAATGGATCCTTTGTTATTTCTTATATCTCTCGTTGCTATGGCGACCAATAACACATTTCGTCAGATACTATGTTAACAGAACATCAATTATATTATCAGAAAGAAATTTAATTCTAGTTCCTTTTATATTTTCTTCCTCTTCTTTTAACCAGCTTGTGCATATTTTAATAGCACATATTGCCCATAAATACAAATAAAGATGTTAAAAATACAAGTAAGGATATTAAAAATACACAACATCGTTATAACGTCATTAGTACCTACTTTCTGTACCCAGATAAGTACTCAACACCGGAAATTCTACCCCCCCCCTTTCATCATTATTGTATTACATCATAATTGACAGGATATCCAAACAATACACAGATAAATAATATGTTAAAGGGATTTTGTACACTTTCTAGTAGTTTATATAGTGCCGCGGCTCTTGAAGAAGTCGGGTTGTATTTTTGTAAGTTTATTGCTACAAACTAAGCGAAAAAAGCTACATAAGTTTTCTTACTTTAGCTTGTAAGAGATAAAAAAAATATCAATGTGACTTACCTCACGAGCCGCCACTGATTGTTTGTAAATCATTTGCTGTATGTTTTTTCTGTACAATTACATCAAACTACTATCAAAAACGATGATTGGAACGTAGGGTTTCGGTGCCAAATATAGAAGTAAAAAGGAAGAAAATAGAACAGATGCTTAGTTTTTTATTCCTGGCTGGTATTATTAAGAGCCCTCATCCCGGCGAAATTAAAATACCGCTAATTTTACAGTAATTATGTGATATCTTCAAATAGATAAAAGATAATTGAAATGTGGAAGAAGAGCGCCCTAGACAATATTATTTTGCGTGAAGTACCGTTGTCACAAGTCACCTAGTGCCTTTCCGTTTTCCGCCGTTTAGAAACGCGAAAATAAATGCCAATTTTCAAAATTGCTCGAAATCGAAAGCAGATAAGTGAGTTGTGATAACGGTATCTCATGTAAATTGATATTGTCTAGGGCGCTCTTGTTCCACATTTCGATTATCTTTTATCTATTTGAAGATATCACATAATTACTGTAAAATTAGCGGTATTTTAATTTCGCCGGGATGAGGCCTCTTAATAATGTTTTGAAGTGTGAACGTGAAATAAAAGCAAGGATAGGAATGACGAAAGAAGCCTTTAAGAGGAAGAAAATTCTATTTTGTGAGATCTTGAACAAAGAGTTGAGAAAAAGACTCATAAAGTGCTTCATGTGGAGAATTGTGATGTGAAGTATGGGTCGGAAACATTGACATTACGCAAAAATGATTAGAAACGACTGGAAGCTTGTGAAATGTGGGTATGAAGAAGAATGTAGAGAATTAGTTGGGTTGAGCAGAGAAAAGAATGAGAAGATGCTAGAAATGATGGGAGAGAAGAGAAAAAATTCAGATATTGTTAAGAAAAGGAAGAGAAACTGATTGAGACATTGGCTAAGAAGGAACTACATCATGAGGGATGTTTTAGAGGGTATGGCTGCAGGAAAGAGAGGGAGGGGCGAAGGAAGATATCAAAACAGAAAAATCGTGCGTGAAGACGAAGAGGTTAGCAGAAGACCGTGGTGCGTGGAAGCTTTACAGTTGGAGTAAGTGATCTGCCAATAATAGTAGAATACCTATGACGATGATGATGAGTACCAAAAACAGTATATTGTCATATAAATATTAGTATTAATTTAATAACGATACATATATTTTTTAACAATGAAATTTTGACAACCGTTTTTCTGAAACTTCACTGTAATTTGACTGTTACAATATTTGTAGGGTAATTCATTCAAAATGTTTACACTTGATTTTTGATCTTGTATGTTTTTTAACAACAAAAAAGAAACAACAGTGAATCCACATAAACTAGTTCTCTTAGAAAGCTGGTGCTTTCAAAATCAAACACTTGGAGATAAGTACCTTTAAATGGTTAGTAATTAGAGTTTCCCTTTTTCAATATGTACATTACATCAAACTCTTTCTTTGCATACTCATTCAGTCATGCTTTCCGCGAGTAGTCCATCAGCTTTCTATGCTTTCTCTTCTACGTAAATTACCCTCTGACGCTTAACGCAAAAGTGTATCACTTAATAAGAAATACCAAGAATAAGTGAAGTATGGACGGTAAGAAACTTGGGGAGGAAGAGGAGACTGTAAAATTAGAAGCTCTCGTTAACATTTTCTTTGCCTTAAGAAGAAAAAGATAAAGACCCTTTGACTGTTCAAACGTTGTAAAGAGCAAAGCGAGAGTACGCTGAGTGTCGTCATTCGTTCACACACGTAATTTTGTCGAAGATTGGAGAGAGAGTAAAGGGAACTGCCCGCTAAAAACGCTTAAAAAATTTCCCTCTCTTTCCTTTTCTTAAATTTAAATATAAAAGCATCGCCGTAGTTAGTAGCAGCAAAGAGAGGTTTTAGAATTACAAAGCGAAACTTCTCTTCCTATTCTGCTACCGTAAAACGTTCTTTTTATTGTTATTTCTGTAATTTAGCTGTACATTCGGTCTCTCGTTAAGAAATAAGTGAATTGGTCCAATGACTTGGTGGAAATTCGTCGTTTTTATGAAGAAATTCCCAAAACATTTTCGGAATAAGTTACTGTTGTACTTTTATAAAAGCAATACTGCACTTTAAAAATGTTGGATTATTCACTCATTATTTCTCATTTAATTCTTTCTTTTTTTACAGGAAAGATAATATTGATTTCAGAATTTTATGGACATTGTGAACATAATATAATAATAAGACGTGTATCTGCTGCTGCTTATGTCGATTTCTGAACAATTTTGCAATCGGCACTTACCTGGGCTCAGGATAAAGGGGTTCGCGCTCTCCACTTTCAATAAGGCTTAGCAACTTAGACTACTGTTGTCAACGGCTCAGTCATTACCGAGCCGAACCGAGAAGTGACCCGAGCCAATAGCTCACCCAACCGAGCCGGCTCGAGCCGATGACTCATCTGAGCCGAGCCATACCGAGCCAATGGTTCATTCCAATCGAACCGGCTCAAGCTGTTGGCTCAGTTGGATTGAGCCGAGCAGATTGACATTACTAGCTCAGATTTGCACTGCTTTAAGTTCAGGCTCGATATTTTCAATTGGGAGTCGCACTCGCTCAGACTCAGGCCTTGGTTCACTATCGACCTGTAGCTACAATTACCAAATTTCATGCAATTAGAAAAGAGAATAGCTCATTTCAAATTTGTCGTTTGAAACAAAACGTTCTAAAAAATGGATTTTTATATAAACGTTTAAGACATCTAAAGTTCAAATTCTGACAATTTACTCTAATGGCAGATTTGACATTATCGTAATGTACTTTGTTAATGTACTATGGATTTCTGCACGAATATAACCTTTCTCATGAAACATAGTATGCTAAGTTGTTGTAAATTCTCTAAAAACTGAATGTCAAATCGCCCACCTCTTTTATAGCCCCAAAATTCCTGAGTGCCTAATCGTCAGTTGTTTTTGCTCTTCTGTAAAGTCGTTCAACGACTGAGTGCCAAAAAGCCTATTCTTTTTGCTCTTCTCTTAGAATTATTGTTTCAGGATATAACTTCAATATTTTTAACTTCGTTATATATTATAATTTAAAAATTAGACTTTCAACAGGCGGGTACCAAATAATTCATTGATTTGACTCTCGAGTTAAATCTTTCAATGCTTGAGTACCACATTTGCTTTTGAATTTCCTGTTAAGGCCTTCAATAATCGAGTGTCAAGTTGTCAGTTCTTTTGGGTTTTCAATAGTCTTCCAATGATTGAAGAGAAAATTATTAGTTTAGTCTCTCCTATAAAATAATGGTTTTTTCTTTAATCTTCTTATGTATCACTGGTTGTCAGGTATAGAATTTTACCTGTGGCCGTACGTAACGTAGTCGCTAACGCTCTAGTCTTTGGTGCGAGCGGTTTCCGGTTGGGAGACGCGGTCGAAAATGTGTAAAAGCTTTTTTCAGGCTAGCCATTCTGAGTAAGGTTTTCTTGGGTCTTCCTTATTCACACCACGAAAATGTCGGGATGGTACGTAACATATACGTTCCAGGACGCTTCCTTCCTTCCCTTTCTTCGCAGAGAGTCGTCATCCCTCATACGTGACGGGCTAACACGGCTATAGATGCGGAAAGCCCAGAAATCTAATTCCTAATCCTAATCCTAGTATTTCATTTCTGTTATTCACAAACTAAAAATATTAGCTGTTGATCTAAAAGGAACAGAAATAGCATATTCATATTAGTCCCAAATTATAATTACTTTTAGTAAACACACTCATAGTTTTAACTAAATTCTGTATGTTTTCAACGAACACTTGAGTAATTTAACAGAGTACAGATATACAGGGTGTTTCAAAACAACACCGACAACGTTTGGGAGATGATTCCTGACACCAAGATAAGACAAAAAGTATAGACCAACCTGGGTCACAAATCGCCTGTTTATTTCAAGAACGATATAACTCAAAATTCCTAACTTTTCAGGAGAAGCTTTTAAAGTTTCGAAACGCAATGAAAACAAATGGGCGCAAGAACGACATAAAGTGCTCTTTAGCGCCCAGTTTTGGAATCATATCTATGAAATTTTTATTGGAGATAGACATCAAGATTAGCTTTCATTTTCTGCCCATAAGTCAAAAAGGGCGATTTTTGAGTTATGTTGTTCCTGAAATAAACAGGCGAAATGCTTCCTTTCGGAGTTATAGGCTGCCGAAAACAAGAAAAAATCAAATTTAATGATCCATCCATAGCTCCAAAACTATGGGACTTACCTTAGTCGGCTTAAGACTTCACCTAAGAACTAGTATGTACCCTATTCAAATATCTAAGTTTCAGAATCCTGCGGTACTTCCGGAACAATTTTTATAGAGGTAGTTGGCGAGTACTTCAGATTATATGCCAGTAACCAAACTCCCTCTATAAAAATTGTTGCGTGAGTACCTTACGATTCTGAAATATGTAGTTTTGGATAGAACACGTATTGGTTTCTAAGCGAGGTCTTCATTAGACTACTGTAGGTTCCATAGTATTGGAACTATGGTCCTTTAAAGTTCATTTTTTCATGTTTTCTGCGGCCTGTAACTCCGAAAGGAAGCAATTGTGGGCCGAGATTGGTCTACACTTTTTGTCTTACCTTGGTGTCAGGAATCACCTCCGAAACGTTGTCGATGTTGTTTTGAAACACCCTGTATATGTGTATGTAAATACAGCGTACTTACTAAGATATACGGAAGAAATCTAAATAGACTTAAGGCATCAGCGAAAAAACTGCTCGGTGCTAGCTAAAAGTTCAGATTTCTTTCTAGCTAATGCAAATGCACACTTGCAAATCACTTTAAGTAAATATATTACCTTTATTCCCAAAAATTTAGGTCAAAAAATAGGGTGCGCAATATATACACGGATATTTCACACAACTATATGAAACCATGCATACTTTCACTAAGTCACTGCATATGTAAATCTCGTGATCAGGTTGTATAAATTTAGAAGTAGTAACTAAAATAATGCGATACATTTGTGTGTATTATGAGGAGATACATGACAATGACTCACTTGCGCGTCTTCTGTCAAAATGACTGGGAAAAAGCAAACAGATTTTTAAATTAGTACCTATGCTGCGTATTATATGCGAAACTTATTTTTTCTATCAGAAACAGCATGCGAAGTGTTCACATGTAAACACAATAAACTGGAGAAAGTGGAAAATATGATAGAAGTACCTTTTATACAATTTTAAAAAGAAAAAAAAAATCAACTTATCTCGTTTTAACTCAACTTGTAGAAGTTTTAACCAAAGACAGCAACTCATATTAATATCTATAAACTCCAAGAAATTTGAACTGCTTCAGTATTTATAAATTCAATAACTGTACTTTAGAAGTAAATAATGATGACATTAACAACGTTATTAAAGTAGTGCATTTAAATAGTACTGATACTCACGAATAATTACCATTCAGATAATTCCAATGTATGTATATTATGGAAAATTCTTTTCATTTCCAGGCATTTCTAAAAGCCTCATTAATAAAGTCACTGGTACTTACCTACAAAGAGAGAAGAAAGAACATTATTGCATTATTGACAATCGTTTAAGGATAAATTTCATGAAATTGAAATCCAAAAACGTTCTTGCGGTTCGTGATCGTCAGAAATATAGAGACATACACCTCATGGTACTTAAGGTTAGATCTCGACGTAATCTTCAACAGCATCTAACATCCTTTGTCAAAGTCCTTGCAACTGCGCAATGCCCTGGTCATAAAACTCGGGGGTCTTGGATGAAAAAAAGTCAGTGAATGAGTGTCGCAATCTGCCTCATTGACAGATTACCCACGGAGGTGGTAGTCCATGGAATGGAACAGCTGGTAATCCTGATTGCTAGGTCCAGCAATTATGGTGGATGATACTCTATCTCCTACCCATATCGCTGAATGGTATCCCTGATCATTTTTATCCCGTGTGGTTTCTCATTGTCGCAACCAACGCTAAGTCCATCTGCTGCAATGTATGTTGCACTTGCTGCAACTGCTGCCAGTATTATGTCCGCAGCGATGGCTTGGCCTTGTGCTCGTCATGCACCACTTGACGACTACTCCACCAGATACAGAGCTCGATCTTGCGCAGGTAGAGAGATGGCTTTAAGGTTTGAGGCAGAGGATCGCATGGTGACAATTAATGTCTGCTACACTTGAGAGTGTCATACCAAGCCAACTTCTCGTTACTCATGAATATTAGACCAAATATGGCTGTGTTCAAATGCCGACGCAGCTACGACAAACAAGCTGCCACTCGTTATTCCTTGGTGGCTACCGATAATGTGTGGGGCTTTTGCGAAGTCACTTCGTTTCCTCTCTGTGATCGATTCATCAAATCAAAAAAGGCAAGAACATTTTTGGTTACCTTGTATTGTGTATATATAGTATAATATATCATATACACTATATATTATGTATATAGTGTTTCAAAACAACAAAAACCACGTTTGGGAGGTGATTCCTGACACCAAGATAAGACAAAAAGTATAGACCAACATGGGTGCACAACTGCTAGCTACCTTTCCGAGTTATAGGCTGCCGAAAACATGAAAAAAATAACTTTGAAGGTCCATAGCTTATAACTCCGAAAGGAAGCATTTGTGCACTCGGGTTAGTCTATACTTTTTGTCTTATCTTGGTGTCAGCAATTACCTCCCAAACGTTGTCGGTGTTGTTTTGAAACACCCTGTATGTAAGCTATATGTGCTGTAGAGTAAACTAGTCAGGAAACGTTTGACGTGTATTTGAAATAAAGTAATGGTAAACACATGACTACATATTGGTCACAAAATAATTTAAGAATTGGTTTCAATTTTAACTGAGAAAATATAATGTAATACAAACAAAATTCATTCAGGTAGTGTACGCATGACAATACTAATAGTCTATAAGTATAGTGCATCCCACTCCATAGTCTTACTCTCCCGGATTTATTATTATTATTATTATTATTATTATTATTATTATTATTATTATTATTATTATTATTATTATTATTATTATTATTATTATTATTATTATTTGAATGAAACACTAAATGAAATTCCATTGGATACACTGGATATTCATATATAAGAAACGGGTTTTGTTACACATTGTAACACTAGGATAAATTTTTAATTTATGGGGACGCACTATTGAAACTGAAAGAGAGAGTTTTATACCCAGTTTCAATATTAATCTGTATGGAGACAAAACGGTAAGAGATAGTAGAAATGGGTTTCTAATGTGGATTTAGGTTCTTAATGGAAGATTCGTATCTCCATTCCATAGGCGCACCCACGTGGGAGTCCACTGATTCCAGACCCTTCCCCCCCAAAAAAAAAACCTCGTAACTCGACTAACATTTGTACATTTTCTTACCATAACTATATTAGTTTAACAAAGAAATTATTTACATAGCGTAAAGATTTGATTTTACACCTTTCTTTTCCTTATAAAGATAATCTAGTTCTATCAGAGAGAAAAAAAAAACCTTGGACCCCTCCCAAGAATAAATTCTGGGTGCGCGTCTGCTCCATCTCGATCGCTCCTTTGAAACTAATAGATTTTACTATTTACGATTTAAGCACTGGATTCCAATAGTTTAAATTAGAGCTCCTTCATGGCTAAGCGAAAGAGCGTACACGCCTTTAGCCTGGAAGATCCGGGTTCGATCCCCGGTGGGAGCTCATGTGGTTCAGAATCCACGTTAATCAATAGGTCCCGTCTCATATAGACTCGCTGCTGAAAGGGACGTTAAACTCAAAATCAAATCAACTCCAATAGTTTGAAAATCTACCGAAGTTTCACAGCATATGAAAAAAAAATCTCACCTTTCTATACTTTCTTTAAAAATAATAAATATAATTAAGATTCGTAGTACGTTATGAAGTTATGTTTCAAAAGTACCGCATATATGGGAAACAACAAAATCTTCGAAACACTTTTCGACTTCACTTAAAAAAAAAAAAAGCTTCAATGACTTTTTAGTTGCAGTAATAAAAATGTCACTATTTACACACAAAAATTAAAAGAATGCGTCATCTAATTCGCTCAACTTTAATCCATTTCATACGGACGTTGTACCATAACGAAAATAACACAAAAAATGAATACAGTATAAACAGCTAGCACATAAAATGATAAACAAAGCTTGTGTGTGTGTGTGTGTTTGTGTGTGTGTTTGTGTGTGTGTGTGTGTAATTTAACAGGATATTCAGTGAAATCTAATATTTGGGATGCTTAATGTTGGAACCGTTATGCAGATAATTCCAAGCTTAACAAGCAATCAGTTACTGAAAGGGATAGCCATGCATATGAAAAGGGTTAGAAAGGAAAGGGAAGTATCCATAATAGAGTGAAAGAGGGGTGGAAAGAGATATAGAGTTTGTATTTACTTCGTAAGAGTTCACCCTTTTGTTTTTACTTCATTATACCAGGGGTGCCCACAAGGGGGGGCTATGACGCAAACTGCGTCATTGAAATATTTGGGGGGGTTAAAAATATATATATAAATATGTTTGATGGGGGGGGTAAAATTAATCGAAAAGAAGATTTTTTCATGGAAGAACACCTACGGATAGACAATTGGGGGGGTGCGTCATGGACATAAGGGGGGGTGGGCACCACTGATTATACATACATACATACATACATACATACATATATATATATATATATATATATATATATATATATATATATATATATATATATATATATATATATATATATATATATTTAAATCAATGAAATCGAGAAACTCAAGATCAGAGGGAAGAGATAAATATGATTAGTTACATATGACAGCGTTGATCGTCTTCGCCGTTATGGTTAGTTATTGCCTTCGAGGTCTAGTACGTTCTGTTTATTTTCCGTGGGGAAAAGCACACATGCTTTGAGAAGCACACAAACAGTATACAAACGGGGAGAGAAGCAAGTTGATACATTGGAGTATAAAATTATTTTTAATGCTTTTGACATAAAATGTACACAGTATAGTATACCCTTAAGGCATGCGTGAGGAGAGATTGTCATGTAATTGATTTGCAAATAAATTAATTACAGACAGTATCTGTGAAATTACGAAGACTTCCAAATGATAGAGGTCCAATATTCTAACCAGAAGTGATGGATTAATCAGGAAAATGAGATGGCATCTTACCCATGGAATGCTGAATCTACATCTTAAAACAAAAATCAGCATATTTCTACAACCTCAAACTAAAGTCATATATATTATAAAATTCTTTCTTTCTAGAGTAGAACTAGAAAGTGGTACATGTAAATTATTGGATTTTTCTCAATTACCTTTTATTATAAAAGTTCCTTTTCATATACAGTAGTAATAAATATTACAGATAAAATATAAGTTGTCCTCTAGATATCTTGGTGGTTTGCTGGTTAATTTGAGGACCCCGATGACCCAAAGAGAAGACCCAATGTAGAAGGCCCAAAGCGTCATAGACGCAACAAAAACCAAGGCTCTTGTGGCCAAGGTGTAGATAGGTAGCTCTCAGAGACCAGGTGTCCTAGAGGCTGGGATAAAACCCAGAGACAAGGCGTCCTAGCAAAACCAACTCTGAGAGACCAGGCGTCCTAGAGATTAGCAAGGATTTAGGTGCTCTCAGAGACTAGATGTTCTAGAGAATGGTGGTATTGATGATCAATCGTTGGAGATTGATGTGTTCTCCTGTGTTCTGGCACCTTTTATCCAAAAGTGTTGCTAACAGCATGAATCATCGTCACTTGCCGATCGTTGAAGATGCCTAACAACGACTTCATCGTGGTTATTTCGAAACTTTTACGTTTCTGGTGAGGTGAACAAATAAAATGTTCGCTATTGCTCGGACACCAATATTCATTGGTGTGAAGCATGTACTAATATTCCTGGGACAGTGATGGTGTGGTGTAGTGTGATATGTGAGGGATTCGTGTTGTGAGTCCTTTGTTTATCAATGGTACCTTACAGCAATCAAGTATCGTCGAACGTTGGGAAAAGATATCTTGTCATCTCCCTCATTTGAAGATGGGACATTCCCTGTCTTCCACCAACACTATGGTGTCCTTCTGCATTGTGGAAATTAATGTTCATAGGAGGAAATTGTTGAATATTTGGATGTGCCGTTTCCCAATTAGTGGATCGGTAGACGTGGTGCTATGGAGTGGCCACCACGTTTCCCTGACCTCAATCTCCTAGATTTTTACCTTTAAGGACATCTCAAGTCCATCGTCTATTCAGTGAAAATTGGCGCATGACAAAGACATGCATAATAAATGCGTGTGCAAGCATACCTGAAAGCACTTTGAGCAAGGTTTGGATGAATGGGAAAAAAGAACGATTGACAATTTAACGGAATGGACAACATCGAACACATCCTTTAACGGGAGAAATGTATGATATGTGACTGACGTTGTGAAAACCAAAAAACAGTCATAACTTCGTTATGGTAAGTAATAAAACAAAAACAAACTCAGCATTGAAAGCCTTAGAAAATTTCAGATGAGAACGAGGTGCTCCAGCATATGGTTTCCATTTAAGTAAATTAAAGTAAATTCAAAATGGCGGATTTCAAGATGGTGGCCATTAACTTCACATACCCTAAAAATTTCCCTCCACTTGTACCACTAACATACAATGTTACTTTTGAAAATCTTTTAAAATCCTGCCTCTCATTTGGGTGTTTCCAAGTTTAAGGCGTGAACTCTAGGAAGAAGGAAGTTATTTCCAAGATTGTGTTTGGTTTCCATAATTTTTTTAAAAAAAGAACTCAATTCAACGGTTTCAAGTTGGTTCAGTTTTTTTTTTTTTTTTTTTTTTTTTTAATCTTGACACTAAAGTGATATATGTACTTAATGGAAACGCACGTACATTAGCAAGCATAGCCTACTATTTGTTGAACAGGCATTGTGCATACATTGAACAATTAATTCAGACAACCATTGATTACTTAGTTCAATTGCGCATACAAAATTGCCTTCTATTTTTATTTTTTTAAAAGCAAAGTTACATTTGTTGCAAACTACGAGCAGATGTGTGTGTGCGTGTGTGTATGAGTTTTTTTTTTTTTTTTTTTAGTATTAAGAGTAAACTTTAATACAAGTACTACTACTAATAATAATAAGTCAGGAGCGAACAAACTTCTCTGAATAAAATGAAGTTAGAAACGTCTGGTTGATTGGATTTCTGTTAAGCAAACTAAAGCTCCTGCCCCGAACCCCTTTCCCCACCAACCCTCTCCTTCAACAGTCACATGAATCAAAAACAAGTTCGGATCCTGTGAAGTGGATATTGTTCGTTAAAAAAAAAATCAGTTATGATTTTTTCGGATTCCTTTATCTCATTCTCAACAAGAAAGAAACCCTTATTACTGAATAAACGGTTACTATTAAACATTAATGACTTTTCTACTTTACTTTATTTAGAAAAAGCATTTTTTTTTAAAAAAAATCTAGTTTTCATTTCATTTCGTTCCAAGCGTAATTGAAACTAGAACATTGTGAATTCTGCCGTTTCAATTAAGTATTGTGTATTTTACAAGGTACGCGCATGAGGGGAAAAAAAGTTTAAAAAAATGAGAGAGAGAGAGGAAAATTTCGATTCCAAAATATGGTTTTTGGAAGAAAGCACATACACAGAGAAGCTAAAATTAGATGTATTATTAATAATAGTTATGCATTCGTATGTTTTCTCAAATTAAATATTTGACTCTTTTCTGTATAAGGGAATATTAAATCCTCTTACCGCTTTTGACAGTGAATCAATTATGATTTTGAATTTTATTTTAAAGGAAGAATAATTGATTTATAGAAATTGTATTGTAGATATCATTACATAAAATACCTTTCATTTTTATTTTTTTTCGAAATGGAATTTTAAAAAAGCAAATTATATAGTTACTTCAATAGAATTTAGGGATATTAAGGGAAAAAAGTATGTCATGAATATTTTGGATTTTCTGAACACTATTTGTTATTTACATCTAAGCTTGTATTCAATATCAGATCCGAAGCCAGGGAGACCTTAGGAGATCACGGTTCCTCTACTAAATTTTACCTGCCTCTATGATTTATGCCGAACAATGATACAAAGACTGTGTATTCAATGTGGTTGTCCTCTACTAATTGGGATATTCACAATGAATTTGGTAAGGTGCGGGATGGATAGGGTGATTTTGTCAATGTCAACTTCCTTAGAGAAGCTTATAACGCTATTTTATCCAATGTAAACTTGATATTTTTTAGGATGAACACCGCACGTTTTTTCTGTGTTCTTATCTTCAATACATACCTTTTTGGGGCACACTGAGAAAATCTTTTATCCGGACAGCGGTATATTGTACAAATATACGGAATCCTTATGTTTACTACGGAAATATGTATGGAGCATATGTTATCCATATGCTACATACGTACGGCCTTTTCCCAGCTTAGATGTTACATCATACCGCTGCAGGATGTCTGACATCTAACAGTCTTTCGTATATTACATACATGAGCTACATGTTGTATATGTCCTCTTACCGCCTATATACAGTTCTTTCTTTTATACAGAAAGTACGTATAGATAGAACTCTTATACGGAAACTACGTATAGATAGAACTCTTATACGGAAACTACGTATAGATAGAACTCTTATACGGAAAGTACGTTTAGATAGAACTCTTATACGGAAAGTACGTATAGATAGAACTCTTATACGGAAACTACGTATAGATAGAACTCTTATACGGAAACTACGTATAGATAGAACTCTTATACGGAAAGTACGTTTAGATAGAACTCTTATACGGAAAGTACGTTTAGATAGAACTCTTATACGGAAAGTACGTATAGATAGAACTCTTATACGGAAAGTACGTATAGATAGAACTCTTATGCGGAAACTACGTATAGATAGAACTCTTATACGGAAACTACGTATAGATAGAACTCTTATACGGAAAGTACGTTTAGATAGAACTCTTATACGGAAAGTACGTATAGATAGAACTCTTATACGGAAAGTATGTTTAGATAGAACTCTTATACGGAAAGTACGTATAGATAGAACTCTTATACGGAAACTACGTATAGATAGAACTCTTATATGGAAACTACGTATAGATAGAACTCTTATACGGAAACTACGTATAGATAGAACTCTTATACGGAAAGTACGTATAGATAGAACTCTTATACGGAAAGTACGTATAGATAGAACTCTTATACGGAAAGTACTATAACACATATACGTTTGTTGAAGGATGTTACATATAGTCGTATGTTAAATCGAAAAACTAGAGGATTTACGCATGCAACCTATGTTTTTACGTATGCCATATACGTTTCTTTTTCTCTCTTTATGTAGTCTTTCTCCATTCCTATATATCCAAAGCTAAATATTAGTGGAATATATGCTTTCTAAACATAAAGGTACCTACACCAATTAGAATTCAAATAACTGAGTTTTCATTTTATACTATGAATCTACGATACACTTGCAAATTATGGGGATCCAGTACTGAATCCGAAAGTGATAGAACTACCAGTTCCGGTTCCAATTGAAGATGGGAATAGAACTTTACTCTTGTGATGATGAACCCGTATTAAAACCATTTCTACCCCTCTTTCATTGTTTTGTTCTAAAAGGATCCATTATTGAAGCCGGAGTTGGTATATCGTTCAATTCCGGTTCCAATGTAAAGATAAGAATCAAAATTAAATCCATTCGTGAAGCGATGAAGCCACACATTTTTTAAAAAAAATATCGCTATTTCTTCCCGTTCTTTAATTCGTTTTTGTTCTTAAGACTTCACAATATCTTAATGTGTCCCATCAAAACAGGCATATTATTAATAAAACGTACTTGCGTACTATCAAAACAAAACCTTATAATAAACCAGTACACTACACGGCTTCGCTGTGACTCTCTCATGACTAAATAGTTAGCATTTAAGCCTTCAATATGAGAGACCCGATTTCATGTGTCTCATATAATACTTTAATCTATAGACACACGTCTCATATAGTCTTGGTGCTGAAAAACGCTAAATTACAAACCAACTAAATGAATTACTTCTCTGTGTACATTTTTGCGTCAACTTCTTGATAGCATAAACTCATTTTTTTTTAAAGGACATACATTTCACCTCGAAACATTATTTGTGGACGGCTTAAATTCTTGAATATCCTTTCCCGCTCTTAAGAACCATTTCGATCAAGCCCGAAAACTATTTATTACTGAACGATGCTCATATTCATTACTTCTTACAGCCATTCACCATCTCGCTGTCTTCACATTCCATACACGATGCTACTATACTAAATCACATATTCTGTCCATATTGTATTTCTATATATTGACCGCTGACACCTTAATCTTGAGCTTCAAGGAAAGTTTCGTTTATATACACATCAACAAATAGCCCCCTCCCGACTTATTTAGTGACCAGCGCACGCATTTCAGTTGGACGGGGTTTCGAGTTTGATTCCCGGAGTAACGCATTGAAATTTAAACGCATTACAATTGTTCAGATTCCACGTCTTCTATAGCCTCGGGATTGAAAAGGTACTCTAAACTTCAATAAACAACAATAATTCCTACAAGAACCCCATACATTTTCATATATACAGTGAATTCATCATAATCCGACAAGCTTTCCGCACATTTTTCTTTATCAGCAAAAATAGTAGTCCCTGAATAAAATTTGTTATAGTCCATACATTTGTTATTAGTGTCAAAGCACGTATGTTGTTGAGTGACATGCACCTCATTCTATCCTTCACCCCTATCTTGACTATTCGTGATCACTTATGACGTTTTTATCACTATTCCAAATCATAAATCCATTCCATTAGAACTATTCCTGTTTCGCTTACAGCCCTGCTGACAATTTATGTCATTTCTGTCTTATGTTAGATGTAGTCAAAACAGGAATTCGTATTCATTCTGTCCCTGTTCCGCCTAATTTTCCGGGAGAAAGATACTTCATGTACTAGTGTTGCTTCTTCTTATTATTATTACTTATATCTTTTCCAAGAGAAAATAAAAAAAAAAACATACCACAAGTTGAAACAGAATTTATACCATTCGTCAAAAGCGAAAAATACGAACGATCAAAACTGGCAAATAAAATGTACAAAATAAAAGTAGTAGAAAACAACGCATAGAAGGACGTTCGTTTATATGGCGTAGTATTTTCTCAATTAGAAACTGAAAAGGTAATAGAATCCTACCACTTCTATTTTTAGTAGAGAGATTAGAGTGAACATGATTTTTTTTTAATGTTAATTGATTGCAGAAAACCACGTCTTCTATCTATTCTCAATTGCAGATCTAGAAGGTAACCACCACTGTCTATTCTTGATATTTCTGTATTATAGAGACCAACGTTAAGACCGGAAGTGATTTTTTTCGGCCACTTCCGGTTTGAATAGTAGGTTACAAAGAAAGATAGCACCTGTTCTTAGAGTGCTAAATAGATTCGAAGAAAATCGAATCTGGCTATCTCTTATCATTTTGGCTCTAAATTACCGGTAATATTGAAATAGGATATTGTAGTGGATATCTATGGCTTTCGATTTTAGTAGAGTTAAAAGATGGAAACAAATTCTTAAGACGCTTAATCGATTGCATGAAAACGCTTTCTAGATATCTATCGCCATTTTACTCTAATATTGATATTTATAACGTCAGTTTACTTTTGTTACGTTCCCTGATTCAAATATACTTGGAGTACTCATATAATCCACAAGATTCTAAGAAGATTTGCACCACACAGTTATTCACTTTACAACATATACAGATGGTGATCAGAAAAATGGAAACACTTGAACGAAATTGCAACTTACCAGATTGATATGGTGTCGGGCCACCTTTCGCCTTCAGAACAGCCTTGATGCGACGTAGGGTGGAGGCATAGAGGTCGTGAATGGTAGCAAATGGAATTTTACACCATTCCTCGTGCAGGGCATAGGTCAGTTCTGTGAGAGAGGATGGAGGTGGAAATCGTCGCCGGAGTCTTGTTTCCAAGACGGACCACAGATTTTCAATTATGTTGATATCTGGGGATTGGGCGGGCCAGGGGAGATGTTGAACTTCATTCCGATGTTCCTCAAACCACGCTGCAACAACGCCAGCTGTGTGAATGGGTGCATTATCATCCTGGAAGATGTGGTCATTGTCCGGGAACAACATCCGGACCATAGGATGCAATTGGTCTCCTAAAATTGCGACATAATCGTTGGCAGTGATTCGTCCGCTAAGAGAGACCACAGGACCCAATGAAAACCATGATATGGCGGCCCACAGCATCACCGAGCCGCCGCCATGTTTCACAGTTGGGCGGAGACACTGCAGATCATAAGCTTCTTTGGGCGTTCTTCACACATAAACACGGCCCGTGGTTGGGAATAGGGTGAAGGATGACTCATCCGACCATATCACACGTTTCCAGTCCTCAACGGTCCAAGTTGCATGGTCGCGGCACCATTTGCGGCGTGCGAAAGCGTTATGGTCCCTGATGAGCGGTTTGACCCGTGCAACACGACCCCGTAAGTTCACGTCATATAATTCGCGGCGGACTGTGATTGTCAAAACAGGGTGGGTGAGGTGCTGATTGAGTTCCTCCGTCACTTGCTCCGCAGTGGCATGACGGTTCTGCGTGACAATGCGCTTTAATACCCGGCGTGACCTGTCACTCATGATTTTCTTCTGCCCACTGTTCCGCTTCCCCGATGTGGTTTTCCCGTGTATTGTGTAGGCCGTCATCACCTTCGACACTGTCCCACGCGACACACCTAGCACAGTAGCCACTGCCGTCACACTCACTCCACATAACCGCGTACCAACAATTTGCCCTCTTTGAAACTCTGAGAGGTCTCCCATTTTACACTACCTCCGTCTGCTGCAGCCACTGGACACTGCTGTTCCACTGCGCCTGACGTAGTATGGAGACCGACCTAACACACCACCAACAGCGGTCCGGCGCTGCGGGCGCCACGACACCACTGCCAACCCATACATCTGACGTATTGCCAACTACAGGTGTTTCCATTTTTCTGATCACCATCTGTATATTCACTTTGAAAATACCAGGTTATCATAAAATAAGTATCGCTGCTCAAAGAACGCTGGAGACGTAACCACTCTACAGAATGCAACCGAACTTGGTAGGATCATATTTGGGGACATGCAGAAGCGATTGGTGTAGAAAACAAAATTAGTTCCAATTTTCCCCCCAGAGGTAATTGTGGCGCTGTACAACGCCATGTAAGTATAGCGTGGAAGAAAACGACACTAGTGATGCTAAATGATAAGAAATACTCTAATTACCTCTCCAGGTGCTTACTCACGCCTGCATGTGTTTCAGTGATACGGGTTTGAGGGCCACTATGTGTCAGAAGTGAATTGATGGTGATCCGATGTTTGCTTCTTTTTTTTCATACTCTTTGCCTTGTTTTCAAGGGGTCCCGGGATCGATTTCCCGTGAAGACACACGTGAGTCGGATCCCATGTTACCCTGTAGGTCTCGTCCTTAGAACGTCATCATCATCTCATACGGTACTAGTCACCATGCATTCTCTTTGCTCAGGGACCTCCACGTCATCATCGTTCATAACACATCACTACACCACGGTGTTATTAATAGGAGTACAAATCAATGCCACGCGTCGCACGAGGGCATAACTACGGCCTTTCTTTCATTGAATGTCAATATCATTTGTCTTCCAAACCACAATCACCGTACTTAACAATGAACAGAAACACAATAGCCTCTGGAGGCGAAATTTGACACTAATCTTTTCCTGGAATTTTGGAGGAAGCTTGCATTTTAGGGACCACAAGAAAGACTAACATTTAACTTCGTTTTTGCAAGATATACAAGAATTTTAAAGAGACGCTTCAGTTCAAAAGCCCCCCCTCCCCGTAAATCCGCCACTGATCACGGGGTATTAATAACACTAGTAGCCAATGCCACGAGACTCACAGGAGGGGTAATTACAGCCTTTCTTATCATTTAGCATCACTAGTGTCGTTTTTCTTCCACTCTGCACGTACAGCGCCACAATTATCTCTGTTGGTGAAAGTTGGAACTAATTTTGTATTCTACACCAATCGCTTCTGCATGTTCCCAAATGTACTCCTATTAAGTTTGGTTGCATTCTGTCAAGTGGTTACGTCTCCAGAGTTCTCGGAACAGCGATACTTATTTTATGATAACCTGGTATATAATATTCCAATATCATACAATCAATTTTCACAACATGGCACTTCGTTATGTTCTATCTTTTTACATTGCCATAGCAATGACATCAAAAAGATAAACAAGTCGTCATAGCAACCGCATTAACAAAATATTTTAAATAAGATACCAACATTTAAATTATTTCTTTATATCTTTCTTCTTCTTCTTCTTCTTCTTCTTCTTCTTCTTCTTCTTAAGTGATTGTGCCTTCAAAATAGCACTTTTACCCGTAACTATAAATAATACTTAGAAAGTATTTGCAAAGATAGACAATATCGTTATATATTAAAACCGGAATTTTTACCAATTTCGGTTGCAATACAGCTAAATCAACAAACTTTATTTCTAATTTTTAACTCTGTACACCCTGGCCAAAATTGATGGTGATCTGCCAAGCAGTTCTTGAGATATTTTGTCTCCCGGGCAAACGGGCACACAGGGTAAATACATATGATATCAAGGAGTTTTGGTAAACTAAATCTCTTTTTAAAAAATCAATATTTATCAACATATAGTTATCAACAAAAATATCATCTATAAATTTAAATGACTACTAATTACGTACAAGAATGTAGAATTACATAGAAACATATAACAGTAATATTACAATGAGAAAATTTGCAATAATCTGCGGAAATTAGCACAAATAGGGTACAATAATATTTATTATGACACGATGATATGGTGGTTACTATTCTTCTTCAGCCTAAAGCCCTGCTGACAATTTATGTTATTTCTATTTTATACTAGATGTAGTCAAAACAGGAATTCCTGTTAGTTCTATTCCTGTTCCGCCTAATGAGAGATCCAGGTTCGACTCCCGGCGGGGGCTCATGTGGTTCGGATTCCAGGTTAATCAGTAGGTCCACGTCTCATATAGCCTCGCTGCTGAAAGGGACGTTAAACTCAAAATCAACTCAACTTAATTCCTGTTCCACCCAATCTTCCAGGAGAGAGACACTTAATGTCCTAGTGTGTTATTATTATTATTATTATTATTATTATTATTATTATTATTATTATTATTATTATTATTATTATTATTATTATTATTATTATTATTATTATTATTATATCCAGTTGCCAAGCTCAGTTTCCAAGAGAAAATAAAAACATATTAGTTTAAAACAGAATCTACACAATTTCTCGCAAGCGGAAAATACAAACGATCAAAACTGGCAAATAAAATGTACAAACTCAACTTCTATTACGAAGAGAGGAAAAAGACATAGAACCAAAACACGCAAAAAGCTTGAGATTTTTCATAATAATGTTAAATGTCTATTTCCATTTCCTCAAAAGTGTTTAACTTTAACACGCGAACGTAGAATTTCTTAGGAAGGACTACTGAAAAAGAAATAATTTCGCTAATGAAACTTCCGAGAACCCTGTTATTTTGGTTTCCACTGAGCCATAGATGGCATAGGAAAAATGTTCGAAAAGGAAATATTCCTTGCTGATTGAATATCACTACCCCAGACGACTAGGCGGAAAAGGAACAGGCTAAATAGAAATTCCTAGATCTAAGATGAGAAAAGATATACTTATAGAAATTGCCAGGATTGCTGTAGGCGAAACAGAAATAGGCTATATGGGAATTCTTGTTTAGCCTACATCTAAATTGAGATACAGATAATGATATAAATTGTCATCAGGGTTATAGATGAAATAGGCCATACAGGAATTTCTATTGAGCTAAGGTGAGGTATATAATGATATACAGATATGATATATTCTGTAGGAATTGCAGTTGAGCATACATCTAAGATGAGAAAGAAATAATGAGAAATTTACAGCAGGGTTGTAGGCGAAATAGGAATAGGCCATATTTGAATTCGTCTTTTAGCCTATATCTAAGATAACACAGAGACACGAAACAATGATCAAAGTTTTTACAGAAAAATAAACACACTGCTGAACAAGACTGTACTTATTTAATACAAAAACACATTTACACGTGACGTTTCGATCTTCTAGCCAAGATCCTCATCAGACGTACACTGCTAAGGATCTGATGTCTGATGAGGATCTTGGCTAGAAGATCGAAACGTCACGTGTAAATGTGTTTTTATATTAAATAAGTACAGTCTTGTTCAGCAGTGTGTTTATTTTTCTGATTTTATTCGCAAGACGTTGACTATGAGTGTGTGAAAGTTTTTTCATAAATGTCGAAATACGCTTACGTACAGAATCTGACGCAATAGAAGGAAATTTATTGTGTCTTTTATCACAGTAGTTAGACACGGCTCCTATTTGTCGTAACAAGGTTCCCCACAAGTAAGGGATCATCATAGATATAAATTCATTGAAATTTGGCAGTAAAAAAATAGTTAAAACATTTAAATGAATTAAATAATTTTGAGTTTCGTTCCATATTATGAAACTATAGCAGATCTTCAAACTATATTGATTCAATAACGAAACTAAAAAGTTAAATCTAATACTCCGAGTTTCGTTAGAAATTAATAATGGAGATGGAATGTGAAAGGTGATTAGCAGACAAAATCCATATCAAAATAACCATTTCTTACAAACTCTTATAATTTTGCTAAGTAGGGATCCAATGTTATTATATTTGCTCAATATAGAGTATCCAATTTGAAATCGGAAGTGCTTTAATATATAACTTTCGATTTAAATCGAATGGAAAGGTAGAAGAATAAGCCTATTCTGGGAATGTCAAACTCACTGGTAGAGTGTTCACCTCTAGTGCTTGGGGTCCCTAGTTTGATCCCACCTTGCGCCAAGTGAACTTTGTGGTTGAAAAACACCGTGCGTCGTGGATTTTCTTGGGGTTCTCCCGTTTCCTCCCACTTTCTTCATTCCACCACTTCATTCATTCTTTCATCATCACCGCTTCCTTTAGCCTAGCCGGCATAAGCGTGAGACATAAAATTCAAAGCAAAGTAAGACATAGATTTGCCATACGTTGCTTTGGAAGATTAAAATTTATATTAAAATTAAAACAAGAGCAATAAATAATTATTCATAAAGGTTTGTGCGCAAGTACATTGGAAGTCACAAACATTTCAGTAGGTTGAAGCTTTAAGAAGAATGGAGAAGCTTGTCAGGTAGTGATATAATGTAAGATTTTTGATTAGGCATTATGATCGAAAGTTTTCAAAAGTGTAGAGTATTCTCATCCCCCACGTCGCTAATTCTTTCGTTACTTATACGCTGGATGCCTATACCTAACGTGGATTATACACTGGATATAAAAATACTAGGTAAGTATACCCTTTTACTAACGTATACGCTCCATTACATCCTTGGTGTTAGGAGAATTTAGGAGCAGCCTACTATACATCTGGTTAAATTTATAACTGGATCGAGCTAATATTAAGTACTAGCGTCAATTAATCGCTTCGCTAGGTTAAAATTAGAAAAATTACTATTACATCTTGTTAGTCAGTCACTTTTTAATTGCTGAAGTGCTCCGAAAGCGATGGAAACAAAGAAAGTATAATGAAAAATTAGGAAATAATAGTTATCCATATAAATAACAAGAATTTTAGGACTAATCCAAAAAGTGGATCAAAATATTGCAATCTTGGCCAATCATTAGTTTTTGGATCAGAAGCCAAAAATTTTTGAATCGAGTTTTCGTATTTTTACGGAATAAGCACATGATACTGACTTAACTGATAGTTTGGGTTTGGCTAGGCTATATGACTATACAACAAAAATTTTCTTGAAGGCCTTATATCTGGAGTACTACATTATATATATTTCTCCAAATATAAGGCATAAGGAAAATTTTTGTTAGTCAATAATTAGTTTTTGGATCAGGGGGCCATAAAATTTTTCAATGATCGAGTTTTCGTATTTTTGTTTATGGGATAAGCACATCATACTGAGTTAAGTGATAGCTTGGCTTTATTTACACCATATGTAGTTCTCCAGATATAAGGCCCACAAGAAAATATTTCATTGAAATATATTTAATCTTTTTGATCCAAAAATTAAATATTATTATTGTGAGCTGAATTTGGATTTAAGCGGCATCGAAAGTGTTACTGTTCATCTCAGCAACCCCGAAAACTATGGATTCGATACTAATATCTGTCATTTTCGATTATTATTAAATATCTCCCCCTCCCCTCCCTTAGGTTCTAGCGTCAAAGTGAAATAATAAGAAATATCTCAAGGCCCGAACCTCATTTATTTTTGAAAATTTGATCGAGATCGGTCGTGTGGTTCAAGAGTTATTAAGTCACAAACATAGTCATTTTAATTTTTATTTATATAGAATATAGATAGATAAATACATACAGTACATAATACATACATACATACATACATACATAGACTTCAGTTGTTACTTAGATTAAACGCGATTAGAAAGGAGAAATTGTATATAGAGTGGTCCAAAAGTAGGTATACAGTCCCGTACTGATCGGTCATGACATTTTATACCATTTACTTGCTACCTATACAGGTATTAATTTAGTTTCTTCATTATTTGTTCTTAATTTCTTTTCATTTATACCTAAGGCTTAAAACAGACCGAAGCAAATAAATGCATTATCTCAATAAATTAAAATGTCATGCTTGATCGATGCTGTTCTGTATACCTACTTTTGGGCCACCCTGTATATTTCTCTTTTTTTTCAATGAATTCTAAAAATAGACAAAAAAAGCAGAGGGAAAATATAAGTTGCAATTTTGACTGTTCCGATGACAACTTTCTTGAACTATTTTCTTTTCTAAAAAAGAGAGACAGAGCGAGAGAGAGAAGAAAAAGCGAAACTGGAAACGAAAGAAAAAGGAAATTAAGAAAGTATAAGAAAGAGAAAATTCTTGAAAAATTTTTCTTTAAAAACAGCTATTCTTTACCATTCTTTCCTCTTAGCGTTTTTTTTAAAAAAAAAAAAAAACGTTTTTCCTTTCTTCCTTTATTCCGAGACCGGGTAAAGTTCTACCTTCATCATATTTTCTTACGAAAGAAATATTAAAAAAAGAAAATAAAATAAAAGAAGATAGGGAGGTGGTGGTAGTAGCAGGATTTTTTCTCCCCTTTATCCTTGTTTGTAAGATTTACGAGGACAGCAGCATCCCTTTCTAATATTGGGGAAACTTAATAGTAAGTAGATGGAAGGGTGGGATGGCCGTTACGTTGATAAATTGCCTGGCTGCTAAGGAAAACACACGACCGCTCAAGAAAAGTCAGTTTAAGTTCGTTTCTACCTTACGGTTTCTTTTTTTAACGAACTGTAATCATTCATTGACTCACACAAACACTGAATTCCATACACACATACACAAACAGAAGAGAAATTCGTGCAGAAAATGTAATAGCAACAGATTAAGAAAACGGGAAGGTACAATGTCCCTCTTCTCTCACTAAAGCACTTGTTTAGTTATATCACTAATTACCTAAAATACTCTTCCTTCGTGCGAGCAGAATGCGTTTATGTAAAGTATATTTGAACTCCTTTCCCGTTAGAGTCCACAATGAAATGAACGTTTAGTGATAAAAACCCGTAAATTTCCCTACCCTAAGAATACGCCTTTTAATCAAGGTAGTGGCCCCGCATAGCGTAGTTGCTAATGCTCTTGCCTTCTGTCCTAGCTATCCCGGGTTCGATTTCCGGTGAGGTCATTCGGTCGAAAAAGTGTACAAAGCTTTTTCAGGCCACCCATGCTGAATGAGGTTTACCTGGGTTTTCCTCATTCACACCAGATAAATGCCGGGATGATACCTAACATCTAGGTTCCAGGCCGTTTCCTTCCTTCCCTTTCCTCGGATAGTGTGCTCGCAGTCGTACGTGAAAGTGATTAGAAGTTATCGAGTTTGATGTTTTGTACCTAGGAGTTACCATCAGATTATGTATCTATCGTTTCTCGAGATTTCTTCGTATTAATGAAAGACGTGGAGCTTGTTTATTTGTTTATTTATTTGTTTGTTGAAGTTCAGCAATCCCGTTTCAGCATCAATCCCATATGAGACGTGGACCTACAGTTCAAGTGGAATCTGAACCACCGAAACGTATCCATTTTTAATGATTTCTCACCAGGAATCAAACTCGGAACCAAGTACACCAAAGGTGCACGCGCTAGTCATTAGACCAGCAGAGATGATGTGAAATTGATTGTTTGGAGAACTATTATAATACAGTATTTTCTGTCTAAGCCTGGACGTTTGGAGGATAGTGTAACCTGAATTAAATAATTGCGGAGAAATGTGTACAAATTGGAGTTATTAAATAAAGAAGGTGTTCATTATAATAGGTATATTGCTGGTGTATATATTGATACTTGTTATCAAAGTGTATTATTATAATTACCTTCCTATTTGGGATGTCTTCATGATGATGATTGCATTATATGACAGGATCGAAATATTTCAAACATCGATGTCTTTTTCCCTGAGCTATATACAATTAATACAAGCACACATAATAACCAATCAACATCACATTATCATTATAATTGTTTAATTAAAAATATCAATTTCCGTTAGAAATTACTTGTTCAGTATACAGTGTACTAGAGTTGTCATGAAATAATATATTTGTGAAATACGAACAAAATCACCTGTTTGAGAAGATCATGTGTAAAACTCTCAGCCCCCAGAATATACATACTACCCCTTGTGTTCTTTTTATGAGACATATATCATCCCATATTGTACAGCAATTAAGTGAAATATTTATACATGAAATATGAACAAAATCATCTGAATGATTTTTCAGAAAATCGCTCCCAGAAAATTCACTCAGGAATAGTGATATTTTTTCATGAAAACTCACTTTCACCATATTCCCGAGTTGTTAATGGAACGTGCATTTACAAAATATGAACAAAATCGCCTAAGTAGTTTTTGAGAAAATCGTTCAAAAAAGACGCCCCAAAGAGTGAACTTCTGGATTTTTCAAAAAACAAAAAATCTTACACCATATTATAGGGTTGTTAATAGAATGTTGGTTCATAAATATAAACAAAATCCGTAGATCTTTTTCTAGAAACTCGCATTTTTAAAAAATTATCCTCCAGTAAACTACCCTTATTTTGGGAGAGGGGTAAGGGAAAACTTCGAGAATCTCTCCTGGCAAATTTTATTGAAATCTTAAACTTTGAAATTTAGTTCGGATACAGAGAACGGAATGCCCTCTAGACGAGTGTGCACACATCGGAATGAGCAGACAGACAGAATCCAAAAATCAGTTTTTGAGCATCATAGATGTCAAGAAATCCAGATTTTGATCCCTTTTTCACCATTATCATTCTCTTCTATCGTAGCTCGAAAGTAAAAACGTACATTAGAAATAAAGAATTAACTCGTTATAATTACGTTGTCTTATTCCTCCGACTTTAAATAAAAACGAAGATTCTAAAAATGAGTTAAAACCATCGTAACAGGACAAGCTAATAATTCTCCGAACTCGATGACTTACTTCTATTGGATATCAGTGATAGTTCCATGCCAATAAAAAAAAAGCAGCTTGTGTTATTCCAAAATCACAATTTCACTTCAGTATCGTGGTCAGTCATAACTAAGCGGATTATAGTGTTGAGGTATTACCGTTTCTCTTATAATTAGGACACAATATAATCGACGAAATTGAACAATGAACAGTATACCTTCTGACTAACACAATGTTCAATGTACACTACAACCCACACCGATCCAAGAATCGTGTGTTCACTGCGAATAAGAAGTTTGAAGAATATCTTACGAACAAACTCTGTGTTCAATCATGACTAAAATATATTGCCTGCTCAACTCACGTTACCAGATTGCAATGTGCTGAAAATCTCCTAAGAAGGAAATAGCCTACGCACCAGAGATACGTATAGTATTGAAATAGCGCTGATATATTCATGATCTAGCTTTCCGGAATATGACTCAAGTGCTTAGTTTACAGAATTAATGCTTATAAATATGCAAGCTGACATGCCCTATATGACAAATAAGAAAGGCATAATGTGTTCGCCTGTCAGATGCTTAATGGATCCTGCTAGTTAAATACAATTCGTGTTCATACATAATTATTAATTAAAAACAATTATAATATTTAGAAAAATTAAATTAAATTTGTAGAGCATCAGTTATTCAAGCACAGGAAGACAGAAAACTCAAACTGAATGAGAGTTACCTAATTGATTTTCTAGAATCGATTCATAAGATTTTTTTCTATCCTCAAAAAATATCTTAGTTCTTAACATAAGCTATAAGAAAGAGGGAGGAAAGGGAAGTCGTTTTCTTGTACCATTTTCTGCAGTTTTCTAACCTCCTTTCTATAGCTTGTATTGGTGGCAGAACTAAGATTCTAGCTTGGGTTCCAAACTTTATCTTTATGAAACAAGCTCGGAGGAATAATTGTTGAGGAAATCTTATATACATAGATTGAACTGGCGAATAGAAGCATCTACAAAAAATATTAAATTTTCATTGGCTGGAAAGCAAAAGGCTAATCTTAGATCTTACCCTATCCAAATGCAATTTAATCAGGATTGTAATAACCGATTTCTCAACGATTCAGCTTTTTCCTCATCCACATCTTTTCTTCTTGTCTATATCGAGGTTTATCTATCCATAATTTTGCATCTAGAATTTTCATCGACACTGCTTGTATTTTTCATGCAGGTGGAGTGTTCTAATTATCATAGACATGTCGATATAATTATCCACAACAGTGCGTATTAAATACCAATGTGCAAGTGTACGCGGGAGTATTTCTGTAGTAAAAGTACAGGGTGTTTCAAACCAACACCGACAACGTTTGGGAGGTGATTCCTCACACCAAAATAAGACAAAAATATAGACCAACCTGGGTGCGCAAATGCTTTCTTTTGGAGTTATGGGCTCCCGAAAACATGAAAAATTGGACTTTAAAGGTCCATAGCTTAAAAACTGTGGGATCTACCGTAGTCGGGTCAAAATTTCACTTAGAAACTAGTAGTATGTGCATTATCCAAATATCTATGTTTCAGAATCCTGCGGCACTTCCGCAACAATTTTTATAGAGGTAGTTCGTGAGTACTTCAAATTATATGCCCGTAGCCAAACTCCCGCTATAAAAATTGTTGCGTGAATACCTTAGGATTATGAAACATGTATTTTTGGATAGCACGCATATTAGTTCCTAAGTTAAGTCTTGACACAATATGGTAGGTTCCATAGCTTTGGAGCTATGGACCTTTAAAGTTTATTTTTTTCGTTTTCGGCAGCCTATAACTTCTAAAGGAAGCATTTGTGCACCCAGGTTGGTCTATTCTTTTTGTCTTATCTTGGTGACAAGAATCACCTCCCAAACGGTTTTGAAACACCCTGTATACCCAGGAGCGGATTAAGGGCAGAGCCAATGGGGCCAAGGCTCCAGGGCCCCAGTCTCAGGGGGCCCCCAAAATTCCTCTCTTTAATATTAAAATATAGCAATCAACTTATTATATTACAGGATTCAGACCCATGTTATTTTTTCCGCTCGCGGTATCGCTAGAGTTAAGTCTTCTTCCACCAGCGTCTTCAGGATACTTATTTTCTGAGGGAGTGAGCTATTTTAGGCCTCTATTACAAACCAAATTTTAACCTACGGTGATAATTCCTTTGAAATATCTCTGTCATTTCAATGTCTTTAATGACATAATAGGATCCATTGCAGATCAAAAATGTAGGAAGAAAACTTTTCTAACAATGTAGTCTTGTACAACTTTACCTATTTGTATTTGATTTTTCTATTACTCGTAATGTTTTTTCTCCTTTTACTCTATTAGTGTTTTTGCAGAGACTGTTGACAATTTGGCTTGTGTTTATCATTCGTGTGTTACAGTGCAGTATATGAGCATTTAAATGCTAATAATGAATGTAATTAAACTAATTATTGTACACTTGGAGCACATTAAAATATTACAACATAGTTCTCGGTGTTTCGATAAGCCCATGAGGCTGTGGAAGGCATCAAAAAAAAATTTATGCGCTGGAATTATTCGTAACATAGGGTCCCCTTGAAATAGTCGGCTCCAGGGCCCCAAAAGCCTTAATCCACCCCTGTGTATACCTTAAGTTTGCACGAATGAGATTTAATTCGACTACAGAACTCTATTCCCCCGCCTACCACTCTACTATCCGTGTGCACCAACGAAGTTTAAACGAGCGTTCACTCAAACGCGTTCAACATTAAACTTTCAAGTTTAAACGTGGTTTCAGGACTTTTGTTGCACCATTGAAAGTCGGAGTTCAGTACATCTTGTTTAAGTAAACTTCGGTCAATTTGTAAAATCGACTCTAATTGGTTGTCCTCTTTTGTCTTCTCTAATCTTCGTTTAACAAAGTAACAAAGAAAGAAAGCATACCGCGTGCCAGTCTTTTCGACTTTCGAGATTGTGTGCATAGAGTTGTGAGTAGTCTAATTTCAGTGATCGTAATTGTGATGGAAAAAGTAATGAAACCACGAGCAAAAAATATTTCCGAATACTAGAAATGTATTGTAATTTCATTAGTGGAAAAATACAAAGACATTATTGAATGTAAACAGACTGACTTGGATGAACGAAGTTTAAACCCTCAAATTTGACCGTTCAACCTAAAACCAAGTTTATACACCATTTGACCGAAACTTAACCTTGAACGTTGTTGATGCAACAGACATTTTCACCGAGCTTGGTTATGACCCTCGTTCAACAGTTGAACTTCGTTGGTGTACATGACCATAAAAGGCTCAAATACTTCGATTTTTTAAGAATATTTTATGTATTTCTAATAAAAATTGGATGACCTGTAAACCACTTCCGAGTTCTATCAGTAATCGTGAATTTGTAAACTTATACCACTTAATCCACTTAGATCTACAAGAGCTTTCTCGTGGATACATGACTAAAGTTTACAGATTCAGCACCAAATATTCGTGTTCGATTCCCAGTAGGAATTTGCGTGATTCCAATCCAACGTTATGATCCACATCTAGTATAACATTCGAGTTGAAAGTGCGAATACCTCAAATAAACAAATAAATAAAACAACTAGATCTACAATTTCTAACAATGTCACAATGCCGTCCCCAAAAATTCTGTACCATCGGAAATTGAATTTGGGGCCACAAATGCTAAAGACACTTGTGTCAACCACTATGCTACTTGGATAGCAGTAATAAATAATGCTAATAATAATTTCATTACTCATCGCCTACGTTAGAATTATCCACTGAATTTGCCAACACGCTAGACTTTTGAATGAATGTTGAAATCAACATTTTATCAAGTAATATAGTGGGAAAATAAACATTATGTTGAATTTCCAGGAACCAAAAATAATTTGAAAACTTAATTTAAATTAAAAAAAAGTGCTGAAACCCAGAAAGCAATATTACAAACGTTGGGAGAATAAGAAAAAAGAGAGCAGCAAGGGAGATCTCTCTTGCGTATCTCGACATTCAGAATGACTTAATGACGTCATTGAATTGCCAATTAGATGTCGTTGAAAGAGCTGACAAAGAAGAATGAAAATGGCAATGATTCTACTCCTTTTTAGTCACGTGATTAATGTCACCCCGTTTTTCCGCTTAGGTTGGCACTTGCGAAATCCGACGGACGTTCTTACTCAGGAATTTTTGTTGAGATCGAATAGGAAATGAGTGGAAAGACAATTATTTCAGATCCCATTACGAGAGCGTATGCTACTCTCTGAAGCTAATATATAACCTGAATAATGGAGTACAAATATCTTTTTTCTTCTTCTTCTCATGTTATATGTTTCAGTCTTTATCAAGCCATTGATATGAAATTCAATTAAGATTTGAATTATTACTAAACGACAGGAAATGAAATTAATCTTTCAGTGGTATATAAATTAAATTGAAGATAATTTTAAAAATATAGCATAGGCACATTTTTCATCAGTTTCTTATATTAGTATCTTAAATAAGTTGTAAGGGCACGGTGGTTCAGTGGTACAGTGCTTAGCTCTGGTGCGTGGAGGCTCTGCTTCGATTCCCGGCCAAGTAAATTTGTGGTGAACAACATTGTGTCGTGTCCGCTATAGAGTAAAAGCGTTAATAGAAGCGAGAAGCTGTTTTCTGTCATCAATTATGCGTCCAAAGAATATATCTCATCTCCATTCTAATTTAGTCTCTAATAAATTAGAATTATTAAATATCTATTAAATTAAAGCCTAAAACCAAAGGTGATAGAAATTAATACACCCTCCGATTTCAATATTAATCAAAAACTATTAGGTCATACCCGCCTTCACGAAGTGTACACGTGACTCTGCAACTTGTTAAATAATGCTTTGTTCAGGAAATGATGTTGTAAGTAGTTAAAGGACACTTTTAAAAAAGCAGAACTTATCAATTTTTAGCTTCGAGGCTATATGAGACGTGGCTCTAAGGTGGAATCCGAACTAATGTAAGGCATTCAATTTTCTCGCACTCAATGTGAATCGAACCTGGAACCACGCGCACTAAAGGCAGATACACTAATCACTAAACCAGAGAGGAGGGCAGGATTAACTGTTGTTTTCGTAATTTTGTTGCGTTGTAAAATAGGTCTAATGTGAGATATGGATTTCCCAATTAGGATGGGGGGGGGGGAATCATTCATTGATTTTTAACAAATCTATTTTACAAACAAGTGTGCATAAACTCTGCATTTACTTCACTTTTACCTTCTAATAAACGTTTAACCAGTTTGTTTCATATATTTTTCTCCGGTACTTGTTCTAAATATCAATTGGAGATTTTTTTTCTTTTGAAAATTTCAATAATTTCGATCTTAAATTTAATGGCTAGTAACTCGGGAATCAAAGCTCTGCACACGAAAATATTTAACTTACGTACTAATCAAGTCTTATTTAACTTACATACTAATCATGTCAATTTTAGGTAGGATCAGATAAATCCTGTTGATCACGTAGAATATTTATTGTCCTTGTGAATAATTAAAAAAAAGAGAGAGAGAGAATCAAGTGAGGAAAAGAGATAGGAACTGTCTGCACCTGCTTCTTACGCAACACACTTTTCACAGCTGACAGGTGGGTTGCCTATCCTGCGTAACGTGTGACATGTTCGAACAAATTCGAAGCTATGGGTACTTCCATGGAAAGTATTAGTTAATGACTTGGTTTGGTTGGTTGATTTTGAGTTTGTAGTGCCTTATAGCACGAGGACTATATGAAACAAGGATCTACAGCTAACAGCGGAACCATATTAGTTCCCACCAGATATAGAAACCGGATCTTCAGCACCAAAGGTCCATACGCTAACCATATATCCACAAGGGACCTCCTGGTTAATTTGGGATTTAGCGTCTCGTTTAGCGACAAGGCTATGTGAGACACGGATCTACAGCGTAACGTGGGATTCGAACCATATGAGCTCCCACTGGAAGTCAAACTCCACGCAAAGGAGTGGATCACTGAATTTCAACAGCTCGCAATTCGATTTTCTTACACTTACGGTCCCTTGGAGTAAAAAGAACCCAAAATATAATTTTGCCCAGAAATATGTAATATAGTTTTAGCATTCATATATAGCTACTATACATATCTTTGAAGCATTGATACTATGCAAAAAATGTGGCTCTTTGAATAATAAAATAATATTACATAGCATGTTTTACATGCGTGATTCGTGATTATTCTGCTAATAAATTACGGGCGATTTTATAGAAACTAAAAGAATTTAAATTGTCTAAGAGATGTGAACTTAAAAATCAAGCGAATTGCTAACACAGTACAGATTCTCAACAACATTGCTCGTACATCTGATTCAAGTCGATACAGGCAATTAAACACAAGAGTTCATGCGACAAGTACACGGAATAAATCGAACCTAATGACCATTTGCGTGTTAATGTGGGCTGTGACTGCAACAACGAACAGTGTAACTATCGTTTGTGTACATGCGCGCTTCTCTTTCTCTTTCTCGCTTTGTATGTGTGTGTTAGTTTTCTGTACAGACAGAAAGTTAGTTTCGTTCGAAGCCAAACATTTTTAACAATAAAAGTGGAACAAATCGGTGCAAAATATTTCAGTATAAGCAAAATATTTCACTTCCGTGAACACTTCATTTTATATTTCCTTTGTAATAATTGGAAGGCAGAATCTGGAGCAGGTAAATTAGTTTAACAGCCTAAACAGCATTATTAATTGGAAACATGAAATATAAATAATAAACAGTGAAAAGGTAGTTGAGTGTTGCATTTATGATGTAGTCGAGCAATCTGAAGCGTTATACCAGTAGTCAGTGGCGTATTTACGGTTTTCTTTCAGGGGGGCTTTGCCTGAAAATGAGAAAATTCTGCAAGACATTTCATATACTTTACTATAGTAAGTAATATTTCGGGAGGGGCTTAAGCCCGGAAGCCCTCCCCCTAAATACGCCACTGCCAATGGTTCTCATCCTTTTCTGACTCACGACACACTTTACGTAACGTCGAAGACATCGTGATATACTTGTTTGATATTTTTATTATAAATAATAATAATAATAATAATAATAATAATAATAATAATAATAATAATAATAATAATATTACAATAATTAAAATACATAGTTTTTATAATGACTATATAGTACTGAGCATTATTGCTGTCGCTGGAGGTGTTGACTGGTACAGTCTGTCTCGATTTTAACTAATTATTACTAAAATCTTCATGATTTTTAAATTCTAAAAATTTCGTGACACATCTTAGGGGCCTGCATGACACACCAGTGTGTCGCGACACATTGGTTCAAAACTTGATGATAGTGGGTTTGCGTCACACTGAAGAGCAAGTATGTTTTTTTTTTTTTTTTTTAACTCTCCTAGACGATTTTGTACGCGTGTTCTCGTCGACTCTTGTACAAATCTAAAGTTTAAGAAGGACGTGAATAAGTTTTTTTATTACGAAATTAGAAAAAAAATGCTTTCTCTAGTGTGTGGGTTCCCTAGTTCGATCCCAGAACATGTCAGTTTGTAGTGGATAACAATTCTGTTTTTTTTTTCCTACATTATTATTCCGCCAATCACTACGTAATTATTCACTTTCATAGATTACAGGGTACAAGGGTGGGACGTTAAAATTTTAACATTTCGTTTTATTTCACTAAACTGGAAAGAAAAACATCAATAAGAATGTGAAGAAGCTATTAGGGAGAAGAAAGGCTTACCTTGTGACTCGTCAAATAGAAGCATTTAGGTATAAGAAAAGCCTGTTTTGGGGGTCGTTAAATACAAACCTTTATGACAAAAGTATATTTATGGATCCAAATTTAAGCCTTTAATAATAATGAAAAAGGTAATCATATTTTGAAGTTTGTTATTTATAAGAAAGAAAAGTGTATTTTGTGATTGTTAAAGGTAAGTCACTAGGAAAAACAAAAGTATATTCTCTGGGATCTTGACTGCAAGTCCTTGGGAAAGCAAAAGCGTTAGAAGAGTGCAAATTATTTGAAACGCACTACTTTTATGTTCAATGTTTCTTTCAGAAACAATGTTCCGGGGGGCACTGCTGGTACTATTCTATTTATTATTATATTATAGACGTATCATTTTGGTCTCCTCCGGGGGACACTCTCAGAGCTCCGGTGGAGCAGTGCCTCCCAAAAAAACATATCTGGAAGAAACACTGACTATGTTCTACGAATTGTGTTTAAATTGAATAACTTTCTAAGGAGAGTCAGGCTAATTGTGAACTGAAATTTTGCGGTTGCACAGCGGTAAAGCGTTCACCTCTGCTGCTTGGGGTCCCGGGTTCGATCCCCAGCCTCCGCCAAGTGAACTTTATGGTGGACAAACACAGTATGCGTGGGTTTCCTCGGGATCTCCCATTTCCTCTCACTTTCTTCATTCCATAATTTCATTCCTTTCTCATAATCACCGTCTCCTTTAGCCTTACCGGCATAACTGTGGGACGTAAAACTCAAAGATTTCATTTCATTTTTTTTCGAACTAAGCTTTCACTCAAATGCCACCATTAATTTCACTAATGCGTCATTTCAACAATTATAAACAGCATATTTCCACACCTTGACTTATCAATACTTTATATATTTTATTACATCGTCGTAACTGTAAGAATAACGCCATTCTTTTCACACAAAATAAACTCTCTGTGGCTTGTAATTTCTTCTCCGGCTGTTTTTCCTTCGCTTCAAATCTTTCTGACACTGATTATTACGGATTTTTGTGAGTAATAGATTGTATCAACAATGAAACACTAACGTCGTTCTTGTTGAATCGGTTTTTCTTCTACCAGCATTCCGAACTCTCCGAAGTATTCAAGTATTGGCATTTAATACATAAATACACTTACAAAATCAATTGAACGTTTGAACTTCCTTTAAATAAATTACTGTATTTACCAAATATTACAAATATTTGCAAGGATCTTATAAAATAGAGGATCTGCTATATGTATTTTCATTCTATTAAATGAATGAAGCCAATAAAACAACCGAGCATCTGATTGGCTATTCTCATTTTCGCCATCGTCTGGTTGGCTACTTTCGTTTCCGCCAACGATTGTTGGCTCAAAACATTGCGATCCTATTGGGCGGAGTGAGCATAGTAGGGGTGTCGAAACTATGACGTATGGCTTCAAGATTTTGTTGGTAAGGGCAGATCCTCTATTTTATAAGGTCCTTGAATATTTGCCTCGTCAAAGAGAAAACTAGATTTTCTTATAGCTAGCCTCTCACCGGGTGCGCTTTCGCAAAATCTCGCTAACGCAAATAGCAATATTTGCAATGGTGTTTCCAAGCTTCGGAAATTTTGGTGCAAAAGTTCCTGAAAATATTTATGCATTCTTCCGTACAGAGAGCAATAATATATAATTAACTGAGGCGGAAATTCAATCTGTTTCATATTATCTGAAACTTAAACAGTGTATTTTGCTTCATACAAAGACAGTACATAAGTAGATCATTTATTCCAGCAGATTAAATACTATAAATTAGTATTATTGGCATCGAATGGCATAATTTAAAGTTGACCCCCAAGCATTTCATTTGATTAAACTTATGTATTCCTCGACTGATATATGTCTCACCTTCGGAGAAAATTATATAGTTAAACAGTAAAGTTAAAGATTTATTCACAATTTTGGACTATATTTTATTAGCGATAGTGTGTGTATTGTCCTCTTGCGAGTATAGCTTAATGACGGTATACTTAAGTTTGATCTTAATAGGTTTGAGTATACCGGTAGACATCGTATAGTATCTGTTTTTTAGGCTTTCACAAAATAGTTTGACTTTCTCAAAAACTACGCATAAGGATTTCCATTGATCCATATCAGTTTGTTCATCTCAATTAAAATCTATGGATTAGTATAGGGTGGCCCAAAAATAGGTATACTCCCCTGCATTGTTCAAGTATAACGTTCTAGTTTATGGGTTTACTTGTTTCTGCTGTTTTGAGCTTAAGGTATAAGTAAAAAGACATTAAGAACAAATAATAAAAGAAACTAGATCTACGTAATTGATAATAATAAGAAATTATATGAAATACAGTGAGCTGATCAGTACGGGACTGTATACCTACTTTTGGGCCAGAATGTATATGCATATCTTATCTTTGGACGTTTCTTCCCGTTAAAGGATGATAAATTTATATAATTTCTTGTTATTTGTACCTTAGCTTGTAACATATTTTTCAGTATCCTGCATCATTCTTTTTTTTTTTTTTTTTTTTTTTTTCAGGTTGAGTACCACTGCTGCAGATGAAACAGTGCAGACGACAGATGCTCTTTTTCCATTTGGTAATAATACTTCATGCAATAACGTTCAAGATATACAATTCTATTCAGTGTTTTCCTTCCAGCTCATCGTGTAACTGAGATTCAATCTTAAAATAAAATGGCGGTGGCAAGAAGGAAGGCATACAGGTGTCGTTTCCCTTTAAGTCGAGCCTTCGCATTCTGATAGACATAATATTCACAGTAAATCACAAGAATATGAAGTAGATGAAAAAGAAGACGAAGGAAAAAATCATAAAATCCCATGTGAAATAGCACAGACGCAACATGTTACAAATCCGGATTGGTTTCAAATAGAATAATAAATCAAAAAAATCCTTGATTTGTATAAGGGAAAAGGAAGAAAGAAAAAAGCGTTCTTTTCTATTGTCTAAGCTTAAAGAGTGAAAACAAAAGCAGGATGCAAGAATGAAAATTTGCAAAAAAAAAAAAAAAAAATATTTTATATATATATATAACAAAAAACAAGTCTTATAGATGGGATGGAATGAGATGGTCTTACCTTCTCTGCAAACACTTTTATCTCTCTCTCTTTCTCTCTCTCTCACTCTCTTCGCATTTTCTATCAGAAACCGTGTTAATCCTCGTGGAATTCTCTTTCTCGTGTACGTGGCAGTCGGTGGGAGGGGGATGAAGGGTGGAAACAGGGGGCATGGGAAGTAGAGAAGGGATTTTGGGAAGGTTATCTCTTTCCGCATACAAAGTACTTCTGAGGTCTCACACACGACGAACCGCAAGAGTTCTTCGCCACTGAAAATCAGTGTTGCAGTCTTAATGTCTGAGCGTCGCAGCGAGAATATAGGCATTGATATCTTTTATTTTTATTATTGTACAATATTACTAGCTTACAATCGGTGGAAAGCGTACCCAAAACTAGACATACAACAGTTGGTTGATGCGGAATAAAATATTTGCGAGTGGAAAGCATCATAATTTAAAATTAGTGCTGTATAAGGAGCATATCACTTGTTGAGGTGGAACTGATCATAAATATATCTTCATTAAATACTTCATTGTGTGCAAGACGACAGTGCATATTATAGTTAATGAGGTGTAATTTTAAATTGTAATTTATTTAGTGCATATCACCAAATGTGGAAAGTTACATTGTATAAGCAGGGTGTTTCAAAACAACACCACCAATAACATTTTGGAGATGATTCATGACACTAAAATAAGACAAAAAGTATAGACCAACCTGGATGTGCACAAATGCGTCCTTTCGGAGTTATAGGCTGCCGAAGACATGAAAAAATTGAACTTGAAAGACCTATAGCTCCAATACTAGGGGACCTACCGTAGTTGGATCAAGACTTCATTTAGGAACTAACATGTGCGTTATCCAAAAATACATGTTTCAGAATTCTACGGTGCTCACGCAACAATTTTTATTGAGGGAGTTTGGCTACGGGCATATAATTTTGAAGTATTCACCAACTACCTCTATAAAAATTGTTGCGGAAGTACCGCAGGATTGTGAAACTTGAATATTTGGATAGGACACATACTGGTTCCTCAATGAAGTCTTGATCCGACTACGGTAGGTTCCACAGTTTTGGAGGTATGGACCTTTAAAGTTCTTTTTTTTTATGTTTTCGGGAGCCTATAACTCTGAAAGGAAGCATTTGCGCTCCCAGGTTGATCTATACTTTTTGTCTTATCTTAGTGTCATGAATCACCTTCCAATATGTATGTAATTTTATACCTTTCGAGTCCTAGTCTGAAGACGCGAATTGTACTGTAAAGCAACATCGCAGATAAAGAACCAATCAAATAGTTACGTCGATTCTTTGCAAATGGCATTTAAAGTCAATAGACATTAATACTAGCGCATTTATTAGCATAGCAATCGATGTAACTGCTTGATGGATTATATATAGTGTTTGTTGTCAATAAGAATTTACATTTTTTACTTTGCTGCATAAATTATTTATTTGTGGAAAGTGCATTGTTACCTAAAAGTTGAGTTGATTTTGAGTTTAACGTCCCGTTCAGCAGCGAGGACTTACTGATTAGCGTGGAATACGAACCACATGAGCTCCCGCCGGGAACCGAAACCATAGCCATAGGCGTGTACGCTAACCGCTTAGCCACGAAGCACCTCTGTTACCTAAAAGAGTGTATGTTGTTATTTGTCATTTTCTAATTGTGGTATAAATAATCCTTTATGCACTACTTGTGAATTGATATGTATTCAGTATAATTTGTGTAAGCATTTACATTTAAAGCATAGCACCTTTTAAAAAACCGTAATTAATAATTAATATTCTTAATTTAAGAATGTAAATGAGTAGCTAACATGTATGTAGTAAGCGTGAGTTTGTTTTTCTTTGAGGTATCTTAAATTTCAACGTTAACGCAGCATCACAAAAATAATTACATAGAAATCTATTTGAACTAAGAAGAGGTAAACTTCAAGCAATAAAGCTTAAAATAGTGGCGTTGGGAAAATGTTCTGTCTACGGATCACTCAGTTAAATGTTCATTGCATTGGCTATCACCCTTCTTCTTCTCTAGTCACAGTTTTAGGCTTTGTATCCCGTCTTCCATTGCGTATATTTTCAATCTTAGGAAAAAACATAGCCTCAGACTGATATCTGACTCTCATCAGTTTCATGTGAATTTATGTAGTAGAAAGCACCAACTCTCGTATCCAATTGCAGAATCCCTGTTTAAGATTGTACAGTGAGCACCACTTCTAGATTTTGTTTTAGAATGAATTGGTCAGTAAGAATGAAAAACAGTTATTCTGTGATATTCAGATACATTTTAATTATATTCCTTCTTCAGCGAGTTAAAATTGTTCTAAAATTCCCATAGCTAATCACAAGAAAATATGTAGGGGGGACGAGTGTATGGTTCTGATGGTAATTGTACAGTTATTGACAAAAGAAACGAAATCAGGCGTCTATCCAGAATTTTCAGTTGGGAGGGGTCCAAAGTTTGGGGGATCCAATACCACATGACACCATGTCTATGTAGTATTGAACAGGTGTCATTCTACATCCGAAAAGACGATAAATAATAGATAAGTATGCCATTTACCTACGCGGGAATTTATTTCAGGGGGGATCCACAGCTTTCGGGTGAGGGGTTAAAATCAATATGGGAAAAAATTAATTATATTAAAATTTGTAAAACTCACTCCTAAAATTAAACTAAATTTACAGAAAAGTCGTGATTTCGGAGGGCTCCGGACACCCAGAACTCAACCTCTGTGTACGTCCTTCAGTACTGTCACCAATATTCTCAGAAAAAAATAGAACTAGATTGTTTCTATAAGAAAGAGAATAGACGAAGTGCAAGATCAAACTCTATGCTACATTAATCAATTTTCAACTGAACAATAGCATTATTAAGAAAGTGTATTCATACATTTCAAATCATACAGTTTGGGCATTTGGTACCCGATGGCCCAATTTATTTGAGTATCATATTACTGTTGCTTTCTCGTATAAGGCTTTATCTTTACTTTTATACCACGATGTAATATTGATGTATTTTGTACTGGATGTGGCGTATATTAAACGAACTTGGAATCTAGCCCCTCTGAATTGAATCTGCAATAGTTTGCAACACTGTACGAAAAGTTTTTCAGAACAGAAGAAAAGAAGTAGTTTCTGTGTGGGATTTTCTTCGACGTTGGAGTGTCGTGCAATAGCAGCAACTCTTCGAGGACAATACGAGTAACTGGGACGATAGACGATAGCTCAGGAAACTTTTTTTTCTCTTTCTTGTAGTTCTGTGTTCAGTTTCGTACTTGAGTTGGAATTTTAAAAAATATCATCAAAAATTACTTTTCACCAATAATATTATCAAAGATAGTCAACCCGTTGATATTGTGGCTATCGCGTGCTTTTAGCGCACAGAATCACGGCTTCGATTCGCAGTCGAAGAGCTTTGAAATTTGAACTCATTATGGTGGTTTGGATTCGAATGTAAACTGTAGGTCTACGTCTCATATAACGTCGGAGCAGACAAAGATGTTCAACTCTGATCATTTGTTGAGGAGGGCTATCATTGTGTGATCGGACAATGTCTTTTAGTTTGATGAAAAAACATATGATAAACATTATTATGCAAATTGTTTTTTTTTTTTTTTTTTAGATGTTTATGCATATTGCGTGCTCTTGGTACAAAGTAATTTCGGAAGATTTATGTTATTGTAAGCAGTGTACGTTAGCACAAAAGGGAGTATACAGTAGGTTCTAAATGATTCTATAAGTCAGTAGGTTCAGGTAGTACCGAAGAGTTGTGAAGGTAAAACTAAAGAAGCACAGGGAAGACCGAACTATTTGAGTCAAGAGGCTGTTTGAGTTTTCTGGGCAACAGCAACATAAACTTATGGTTAGATTTCGGTTTGTTGTTCGTTTTATTATTCTCAATTTATTCAACAGTTGTCAGGAATGTGAATATTTTGTTAGCAAGGTGATTTGCAACTCCTATTTCCTTGGCTTGATGTAATATTATGAACATAGCAAATAATATGTTAAAGCTGTGTGAGTACATATATTTGCTGAGGCGTTTGCATGTGTATAAGGCACAGTGTACTTAATTTCGTCGCCTTTGTCCGTCATGTCTACAAGTGGCACTTCCTTACCTATCTATCTATCTATCTATAGATAGATAGATAGATAGATTTAGCGCAAATGTAATTCAGCATTTGCATAGGCAATAATCTATCATTGGAATAACTATTTCTCAAATATTAAAGAAGTTCATGGAATAATTCAAGGCCTGAAATATATTTCTCCATTTTATCTGTCAGTATTTGTTCTCTCCGTCTTTTTCTCACTTATATGAGGTTGACGATTCAGATAAGTCTTCATAAAGCCCTGTCTCAGAATTCTTCCTCTATTAGATCTTTTATTCTCCTCGAAATAATTCCTAACAATGATCATCCATTTCTTTCTTGCTCTCCTTTTGCCTTTCTTTCCCATCCACTTCCATTGTCATCATTCTTCTGACCACATAATCATTTGTTCTTCTAATTAGATGGTAATCCCAGTGCAGTCTTTCTTGTTGGATCTTTTAAATAACTCTACTACCTTGGTTATTGCCCTTACTCTCTCATTCCTTAATCTGTCTCTTCTTGTTATCCCACACATGCAGCATTTCATTCACATTTCGGTAGCATTCAATCTCCTTTCATGTTTTTTTTTTTTATTTGCCATGTTTCTGCTCTATAAATTATTGCTGACCTAACCACTGTTTTGTAAACCATTCCTTTGTTCTTTACCATAATACTGTGGTCTTCCTTCCTTCCTTGCACATACTTCCCTTCAATTTCGACATCCCTCTTACCTTCTATATATATTATTTCTACGTCAAAATCACCATTGATGGGCAACAGATGAGCCTAAATATTTAAAATTCCTCATTCAATCTTTCTTCTTAAAGCTTTACTTCTCCATTTTCTTCTCCGTTGAACTCGTGATAGTCACTTTTCTTCCTACAAATGTTTAGGCCTCTACGTTCCAAAGACTTTCTTCAACTCTCTATTTTCCTTTCAACTTCTTTCCTGTTTGTATTGCATAGTACTATATCATCGGCAAACATCATATACCAGAAAGCTTCATTCTCAAATATTGAGTTTTAACATCCATGATAATGTTTAAGAGATATGACCTGAAGGCCAAGCCCTGCTGTAATCTAACCAGAACAGGGATTTGACGTATTAATCACACACTACTTCCTACTTGGGCCGTAGCTTCTGTATACATATTTTGAATTACCCTTTACGTATTTCTCTGGTACTCCTTTCTTCCTCAGATATCTCCATATTCCCTGATGTGGTACTCTGTCGAAGGCCTTTTCCAAATCAACAAAGGCCTTTTTGTTTTTCCTTATGCTTTTCCGTAGGTTGTCTTAATATAGAAATATAGAATAGAATAGAATATAGGAATTGTTTCCTGACATAAATCTAAATAGTTCTTCCCCTGTTGATGTTTCCTCCCGTAATCTTTCATCTATAACTTTGTTCCAAATCTTCCTAGAATGTAACATTAGTTTGATTTCTCTGTAGTTTCTCCAGTCCTATACATCTCCCTTCTCCTTAAAAATACTTAACACTACCTCTTCATTATGTTGGCATTTTTCCTGTTCATAAATAAATAAATAAATTTTCCTCTTCAGATCCAATAATATATATAGTGTCCCAGGAGGAAGGGGCAATATTTTGGGAAATGGCAAAATGAGTGATTCTAAGCAAAAAATTTCATATAAACATGGGTCCTAATCTCAACTGTTTGAAAGCTACAGGTTGTGAACCATTTTTAATTTCATGTTGTTTATTGCTCACCCTGTATTTATTCTATAGATCCTAGAGGTGAGATATAGCAGATTAGAAAGGCAATGAAATGACCTTTCCATCGGTATACAATATGTAGCAGTAGTGTCTTTAGAAGAGAAGTTATTGAGGGATATTTCGGAATCAGTGTTGCCATCCAATTTCTTTAAATAATCTCAACTTTCCCAAATTTAATTCAAAAGCTTCCCTTCCAAAGATCCCACTGCTGCGTGCTGCATACTGTTGGAAAGGCCATTTCATCACCTTTTAAATTATCTATGTCTCACATCTGTAGAACAACTACAGAGTGAGCAATACGCAAAATAAAGTCAAAAGTGGTTCACAACCTGTAGCTCTCAAACCGTTGAGATTAGGACCAAAGTTCATATGACCTTTTTTAACTTAGTAGAATCACTTATACTACCGTTTCCCAAAATATTACCCCTTCCTTCTGGGGCACCCCATATATATATATATATATATATATATATATATATATATATATATATATATACAGGTAAACAGATAGATAGATAGATATACTTTCGTCCTAAACTCTTCCATATTTCTACCTGTATGCCATCTGGTCCTAACGTTTTCTTCCCACCTTAATCTTGGTGTTGCTCCAAGATTTGAGGTTCCATCGCTGAAAACTTACCTAAGATTTTCTTCATTTGAAAGCTTTTCGAAATAGCTGGCCCATCCTGTTTTCATCGATAAGCAACAACCTTGGTCATATTCCATTTCCCTAATACCCGTAATATCCTGTGTTGCATATGCTTAATATCCGTAATGTCTTTTCTGTAATTGTCTATGTACCAGTTGATGTGAAATTTAATTGTTTTAGCATTTACGAGTAAATCTCCTGGTTGCAAAACTTTACCGGTAATACTTAGGCCTATGTTATCTAAGAGCGAAATTATCTGCCAAGAAATTGGGACTATTGACCTTCAAGATTCAAAGAGGTGATGTTATCACAATTTATCTTCGAGTGAAGAGAGGATAATTATAAAACATTTTTCAACAGACTTTAACGTAAATCTTCCAGTATGTGGGACATTGAGACATTTCAGGGTAGAACTGTGAATGGATTTTTATGCTATACAGAATTCATTTTCCAAAAATTGAACACAGCGATAAACGAACTTCCCTCTCTAACATTTTTCATAAACAGTCAAGTCAACGAATGATATCGTCTGAGCTCCATGGATTTCGTGTGTCAATCAAACGTAATCCCGAATTATGCTTCATATTTACATAAAGATTATAATTGATGCGCCAACTTGGACAGCTCTCGAATTACAAACTGACATACATCTCTCATTGTGATTAATTGCCTTCGAAATTCTATGCAAAGCAAAGAGGTTGGACATATTATTCTCGGATTAGTTTTGAATTATACACATAATAACATTGGATTCTGATAATATTAGTTTTAAAAAAAGAACCGGTAGAAATATCTCTGTTGTAGAATTTTGAAAACTTACTTTTATAACTGCATGCTTTGAAATAGGATAATCAACAGAACAAAGATTTGTAAATACGAAGACATACCATCTGTATACCTCGTATTATATCTAAGTCCAGATTATACATATATTTCTTAACAGTTAGATTAAATTAGTTTTCGTTATAATGCTGAAGAATCCTTGAATAAACAAAAATGTATTTAAATAATGGGAAACGTATATGAAAGGTTGGCTAATATAAAAATTAGTCATAATGTATTATGCTAAATTTGTTAATAATTAATTCACTAACCTTTCCTGCTCATTATTGCTGAGTATTTGGTTACTCTCGTTACCAGCCAATAAAACTTCTTTTTAATTACATTGGTGAATCATCACTTCATATGGTAACACCAAATTTTTTATGCTAGTATCATCCAAAATAGTGTTATTTCTGTAATACCGCAGCAAACTCCCTAGTCCCAGAAGAAAGGTTTGTGAACATATCACTTTTCATCGTGTTCTTTTTCATTACAAACTAACATGTATAATACTCATGCTATGCTATTAATGCTCACCAAAATACTTAGTAGTATTAAACACCATCTACTACTAGATAAAATGAAGATATTCCATGCAATTCTCTTCAGTTCGCTTTTCTCTTCTAGTCATACATCGTTTCCACTAAACTCATTATTTCCCTGTTCTCTAATCTATTTTTCGATTAGTAATTTCTCCTACATCTTTCCATTTTCTTCACAGAAATACTATATCAATGCTTAGAGATGTTTCTAGGTAAGAAAAATATATTAGGTTTAAAAATAATCAAATTTCTTAGACTATTTACCATCATATTGAACTGATTTTGTAGATAGAGACTAACTGACGGTCCGGGCGAGTCTTTTTCCCCTTCACCAATTTATTACAAAATTCTAATTACAAATATTTTTGATTTTACAAAGACTAAGTAGTGTCTTTAGTTAATGACCAGATGAAGGGATATTGATGTTCTACCGGGTTCCCCTTCCGCTCATGGCAGCATCCAGAACACTGGCAAGGTTTATAGATGAGATTGTGGATGAATTGTGCAGCCTCGCAAGGTTTTCAGTTATAGTTGGGATCCCTAGTCCAGTGCGATATATAGGATTTAGGAAAGATTTACTCCTAGTCCAATGCGACCTCAGAGCAGGTTATGGTTAGTTGATCAGTTGGTCAACTGATACCAGGTCCTTCTATGGTCTCTCTTTTATTTGTCCTCTTCAGGTCCTTTCTCTTTTCGGCTTCCTTCGGTGTCTTCCGGGTTGACGTCTCGTCTGCTTCATTGTTTGTAATCAACAGGGCCCGGATCTTGTTGACAAGTCAACCTTTTTCTGCTACGCGTAGGACAAGGCAAGTTCAAATAAAAACGTTATCCATCAACTCTAGGTTCTAAAAATATAGTTTTTTAGGGTCAACTTTTGGTCAATTTTGCGATTTTGAAATTTCAGGTCATTTTTTAATATTTTAAGGTAACTTTTAGGTCACTTGTGGCCTTTTTATTCTTTTTCTTCTACATAAGGAAATCTTTAAATGAATACGGTTTACGAATGTGGAAAAGACGAAGTTGAACAATCTCTTTTCTTGTTTCCTGACTATTGGGGTGGAAAAACTGCATTTTTTACAAGCTAATGAAAACTAAACTGTAGCTGGTTAACGAAAGGTGGGGGTTGGTAGGTGGCCAAACAGATAGTTTACGGTTGTTGACCACAAAGGATGTGAACACGTGAATAACTAAAAATGGATTAGAAGGCGTACAAGGATTTTAAACAGGTTTCTATCTATTGTTTTCATGTAATCTACACTTGCGAACTTTTATTGTTTAAGAGTGCTTCCTAGCTTCAACTCGCGAGTGAATTGACGTTTTCAGTACGTACAATGCCGTACAATGGGCTGATCAATAGAAATAAATGATCAATGGACTGCAACTGAGTGAAACGATACTTTTTGAATATGAGTGACAAATGTTAATTAGAAATCCAATGGATATTAAAAAATGTCAATGTTTAACGAAATAAAGGTTTAAGAAAACGCAAGTTTTAAGGTCAATTTTTGTGATTTTTAGGGTCATTTTACAGGAATTTTAGTGTCATTTTATAGGTCACTTTTTAGAAAATTTTAGGTCAACAACATCCGGGCCCTGGTAATCAATAACACGTGTTGTATTGACATGTCTCTCTGTTATGATGTGGGGATCCTTACAATATGATATAATACATTAACAAAATACCTTCCCCGAACGGAAGACGTAACCTCCTTTGAGAAGCTAGCAATAGTTAGCGTGATAGCAACTCTCTCATTCTAACGTTGGTTTCTAACGCCATTCTAACTCTTCTACGTCCCTTGGTTATAGCCCAAAAAATATTGTACATTATGACTGGATTATTTTATTCTCTCATCTATGTACAAAATAACATTCTGTCATATTGTGTAACTTCTATACACGGATTTCGGTATTATTAAATTTAATTGTTTTTACTTGCTTTAGGGTGGACATCTTTCAAGATTCAGCGATGAAGCCAAACATTATTTCACAGTTAACAACGAAAAAATCGAATTAAATTTTAACTTCAGACTAGTGAATATTAAGTTGCCTGAATGGTCCAGCTAGGTAGTGATTTGAGTTTAGCGCACCAGGAATATTCTCCTTCAGGGATTCTTAAAAGACCCAGTGTTCCGAATACATATTATGATCACTCAAGAGCTCAAACAATAGACTGTAAATAAAGATGAAGGTATTATTGAGTTGATTTGGAGTTTAACGTCCCTTTCAGCGGCGAGGTTGTATGAAACAGAACCTACTGATTAACGTGGAATCCGAACCACATGAGCTTCCGCCGAGAACCGAACCCGGGTCTCTCATGCTAAAGACATGTACGCTAACCGCTTAGCCACGAAGGAGCTCTTGAAAACATTATTAGTACTTCCTCCGCGTATACTACAAGTTCTAGGCTCACAATGTATAAACCTGGACAAAGGTTACCTTTCTGATCTTTTTTTATTATTTTATTTATTTATTTATTTAACAATTACCAGATACAGCTCTGAGGCCATTTTATACTGGATATATAACAACAAGAATGGAAGGGATTTGGGAAGGTATCGGCCAGGGCCTGTTTTAGTAGGTACCATCCCGGCATTTGCCTGGTAGGATTGAGGGAAACCCTGGAAAACCCTAATCAGGATGGTCGGCAGCGGGAATCGAACCCGCGACCTTCCGAATGCGAAGCCAACGCTCTACCACTTGAGCTACATCGCATTCGGGAGGTCGCGGGTTCGATTTTATTAGGTTTTATTCCAGAAACTTTGCTCGGAGAAGCAAAATCAAAATATCAGGGTACTTCACTTGGACAGTATATACGTATGTTGAAAGAAAGAGAGAGCTACGCATAGTAGCGTATTTGGTTAAGGTATCTACCTGCCAACTGAATGCCCTCGATATCGAAATTTTTCTCCGTTCATGCCAATCCTAGTCTGTGTTTTATCTCTTGAGATTGTTCACTGTGCCTTTTTTTTAAGAATGGGTACCTGCGACAACATGAAAAGTAAAAAGTGGTAGCGTGGTACTGACATCATTTGCATGGTAACTTTCACTTCCACACACAGTCATTAGGACTTCTATTGCTGTTTCGGAAAGGGAGGAGAGGGAATCTTTATTGAAAATGTGGATACATTCGCGAATCCAAACTTTTGCACGGTCGGCAAAAGGAAGGAGGTCGTTCTTTTAATGTGCTGATGGACCTACTTTGCACAAGAGTGGCATTTAATCACAATTTATTTTTTATCTTAGCTCGAAAGGGCTTACTTTCTTAAAGCCGTCCCAAAAGTATGCCTTGGAAGAAACACTGCCTTTGATAGTGCTTTTCAAACACTAAATTTGTGAGTTCTATATAATAAATGACACATTTTAGTACATTGACAGGTGATTTCATTCATTTTCCTATCTTATATTTGTTATTTATAATGGGTTGAAACGTGTAAGGACGGCTTTGTTGTCCTTAAAGCATGTCTTAAATAGAAATATGTACAACGCAACTTCATAAACAATAAGAATGCAAAAGTACAAAAAACAAACGTGTTAATTAAGATCCAAACCCTTTACCCAGAAAAATTCACAGTGTTTGGACGAAACAGCCATCCTTATGTTCGTTTACTCCCCTATATATATAGTTACTCACCGCCTGTGTTCAATTCCGTTACAGTGAGAGCATCAACAGTTCCTCTTCCGCAAAGAACGAAAGCAATAAAGAAGCGAAAGAGCCATAAATCTGTGTCAGCATGTTTGATTCGTCCTTCAAACTGCCCCTATCGATTTCTTTCCCTCCTCCACTGCTTGCCAGGGAATTTCCTTCCATTCACATCAACCCTTTCGTTCCTTTCTTCTTCAACAAATATGAGTGTGCTTGGGTGTATGTGTGTGTGAAGGTAATCTCCCACGTTATAGCCCTCTCTCACGTTGGCTACATCTCATTTACACTGCAGTTCACTATAACAGACAGAGTGAGAAATGGAGTGTTAGTTTACAGCGAATATAATGTTTGCGCTTTGCAGTACATAAGTTCATATTGTGAAGAAGTAGAAGACCTAGCATACATGTAATAGGAAGCATGTGTATTACGAAGTTCACTCCGTTACGCTTAAATGGACAGATTTTTGCTTTCCCGTATAAAAGAATGCCTGGTTTGATTCCCAGAGCATATGCATGTTGTAGAATTGAGTTGATTTTAAGTTTAACGTCCCGTCATTAACAGGTGCATCAATATTTGAGTGTTGAAAATGGATAATAAATGAGTCATTTTCAACTGTATGCTTTGTGACGTCACGATTTTCTGCTCCCATTTTCAGCAAACTATACGGAGAGAACAAGGAGAAGACAGGAAACTTGGCGTTGATAAGAGACAGTGGTGGCAGGCAAACATGGCATAGTCGATAGTTTTGCAAATACACTACTTACGGTCTCATGACTATATTCTGTAATCGTTGACTACCAACACTTCATTTATTCTATTTCTCTATGTCATTCCCCTCCCTCCTTTGCTTAACTTGTTCTCTATGTTTTGTCTCTTATCGAAAAAGTACTCTTCTTTGTTACACATTGATCAGTTGGAAATGACTGTTCTAAATAGGCAATGTCTCTACTCGAAAAAGTGTGCTTCTTTGTCACACATTGATCAGTTCGACATGACTGTTCCAAATAGGCAATGTAAGAGTTAAGTCATTAGTGTTAAGCAGAATATTGACTGTAATGCCCTAAGTATCATCAAAGAAACAGAAAAATACAAGGATGTTTCTCACTATCACTATCCTTATTAGATAGAATTGATGCAACTTTAACGTCTCTTTGGAGCACCGAGGCTATGAGACAGAACTTAATTACTATTAACACTGAGATTTGAATCATTGCTGAGTTCACATCCGAAGCAAGTACCTTCAGTGGAACTGCGTCCGGGACCATACGCTCAGAAAGTACGTACCTTAACCACTCGATAACGAGAGTGAAAACTTTTTTGTATGCTTGGTGTGACAATAATGGTGTTTGTGTTCATAAAGAAATGTATTAAATTAAAATTTTCAGTTCAACGTTCCACGATTATGCCATTTAAACTAAGGAAAACAATGTTTAAGGCAAGTGAATTATGATGGAAGGGTTAGTGGAATAAGAACGTGTGAGGAAATGGGGGTATCCCGAGTAAAACTCTGATACGATTTTGTACCCGGGGATCGAACCAGGGATACACGCATTAAGAAGTAAGCGTTCCACCACTGAGCCACCGTGCACTCCGAGAAAAGTATGCATTAGATCTGGTTAGAAGTATGATTAGATATGATTAGAGGAGACGGTGGTTGTATTAACATTGTAATGATTACCTTAAGACACTTTTATGTATTTAATATTTTTAAACGTGTGATTTAACTTGCTTCATGCAGAATATTTTTAATGAATACCTAAGTTAATAAAATTTTGCAAGTCCTACTGAAATTTTGCAAAAATCACAGAAATTCTGCACTGGACAAAAACCTCGCAATTTCATTCCAAAATTTCATCTTTCTGCTTAATTTTTAATTTATTTACAACTTAAACTAACTTTTACAGTTCAATCACAGATTGTGTTAGAGTATATTATTGTATCACTGTGAATATTTAAGTCTGTCAGATTTCTTCCATAAATTTTATTAACTTATACCGTTTTATTACGTGAAAATGTGGGGATATACCATTCTAGTTTGTACACGTTTCCAATTTAACAGAAAATTGTTCTCTCCTTATTATGAAACAGCCAATCAAGAGTATTTAATTATGTTTAATAACGGAATAAAAAATATCCTTGTTTTATTATGCAAATTAAATAAATCACTATGTTTTAAAGTATTTTGCTCTGTCGTAGCCGAGCTTGTTAAAGAAAATCTCGTGAAACAAAGAGTTTTAAAAAATCTAATTATATTTAATATCTATTTTAAACTGGCATTCGTGAAATCCATGAATGATCAAAAAATGTATAGATTACGAATTTTCATCTTTAATTGGCAGTTCCTTTATTTTTTAAACCAGCCATAAGCCAAATTATCCTTTATCAATGGGCGATTTGCGTAATCTCTTTTTGATGAACAGAGAATTTTTTTTCTCTCTCTCAATCTCTGTTTTTTAAATGATGTAATTATCCAATGTTCATTGCCAATTTACAAATCTGTAACAGGAAAGATTTAATATTCAAAAGTTCATTTTCTGTGTCTGTAACAAGTTAAACAGTTATAGAATGCTGTAAAGAGATCTTTTAAAAAAATAATTGAAGTCAATTAAGCATTAACTCATGCTTAATTCTCGCGTACAAATGCTGCTACAAAACTCCTTTCACAAAGTGAATTAAAAAGCTCTTATTTCTATAGCATTAGCAGGCTTTCTTTTGCACGAAACGAAATTTTCAACGCTAATAAGTGATTTTTTTTTTCTGTTTACGATTGAGGTACCGTGAGCTCTTTTTTTTTCAAAAATGAGATTAATTTGTTTGATAGACATCGCGTATGCTTAATTTCACCTCGTTAAGGTTTATAAGCTATCCGTCAGACAGATGTGTATGTGTTTTAGAATGAATACAAAATAAAGTTGCTCCTACCACAACAACCCTTCGAGTTATGATCAATATTGTAAAGTTTTCAGTAAACTTACAACAAATCAGTGACAAATCCTTATTAAACGAAGCAAGAATCCTCAGTTTTTTCAGAAACGTTAATATACAACATGTTAGAGTTAGGAGTGGCAAAGTATCTAGGTGAAAATACCATATACAGAGTAGTCGATATGATGTTTCAAAGACTACTGTAAAGAAACTTCACTTCACATAACTTCAACGTAAAATTGCACATAAATACATCACTCTTACACCTTTTCTTACAAGAATTGTAATCTCTGTTCTCCATGGTATGGTCCACTAATGTACCATCTAAATAGACACATGCCTGGAGATGAAGAACAACGTTGTCATAAGTAGCTTGACAGACTCTTATTGGTATTCTGTATAACTTTTCTGTGATAGCTTCCCGTAGTTCAGCCAAATTGCGTATGTGATGTTGATACACTTCGTCCTTTAAAACACAGCATAAGAAAAAGTCAGGTGGTGTAAAATCGGGAGATCGAACTGGCCACTTCACAAACCCACGTCGACCGATCCAGCACACAACGCACACGCTGTTCCAGAGACAACCGTTCTGCCATTCTGTTTAGCATACACTAACGGTTCTAAGTGCAGTGACCGTTACCCCACTCTCAAGCTACACGGTGTTGCCATATCGAAACTTTTTGCTCAGAATTACGAATACTAAGTCAGTCAAACATTATGTACATAATTATGGGCCAACCTGTATTCTTAATTCTTATTTTAAAAGTAGAAGGAATCAGCCTATGTGTAACGCTAGATACACTACCTCAACATAGATGTCACTACCTCCAGTGTCTGTCTGCCTGACACCAATAGATGGTGTTAGCGAACAACTAGTGGTAACTAATGATATCTTTGTTAAATACAGGCTAGCTGATTAATAATTGTTAATTGTTTTCTATTTAATTATTACTTTCTACCGAAGTTAGAGTGAAAATCTTATGATCGTGAAAAGAATTGAATTCGTTATATCAATACAAAATTACTCATTTTATCAGCCCTTCCTACTTACAATGTTTTTTTTTTTTTTTTTATGTCCGTCCGACTATTCGTTTATTGGTCTCTGCATACGTGAAGAGATCTACACGCATCAACAGTATCTAAACCAAAATTTTAAACTATAGATTTTAGTGAAATTACCCAAAGTTTTACTTCTGAACGTTGAGCCTACATGGTACATCGAAAAAAATAAGGATAAAGTTGCTGGATGTCAAAATTTGGTAATTACGGTTTCTTTGACACTGCTTCAAACGATTTTGTTTTCTTTCACAAATACATCGTTAATAATGTGATGCGATTCGTTCCTTACTGAATAATTCTGAAGCTTTTTAACGGAGTGAGATTTCTTTCAGAACGATTTTCTCCAAAGCAGATCAGGATATTATTAATTTCAAAAGCAATTATTCTATTTAAAATCAATTATTATGATGTAACAAATTCTTTACAGTTTATTTTTGAAAACTCAAGAGTTTACTAAATGGAGATTGAATTTATTCGAACGATTTTCTTGAAAACTACCAGGTCCATGTGATCGTTTTCCATTAATTAAGAATACTACATTATATGGTATATATCGCTTGTCTCGTAAAAGTACCTATAGATGATTATAGGGGATGTTTGACTTTTCGTCTTACCTTGGTGTCGGGAATCATCTCCCAAACGTTGTCGGTGTTTTGAAGCACCCTGTATATATAGATTAACGTCCCGTTATTATGCTCCGAGGCTAAAGGAGACGGTGATGGTGGTAATAAGTGAAATGATGAAACGAAGAAACTGGGAGGAAACGGGAGAACCCCGAGTAAACACACACACACACGCCCTTTGTCCACCACAAAACCTATATTACGAGAGATGGAATGGAACCAGGAAGCAAATGCACTATAAGTGAGCGCTCTACCACTGAGCCAGTGCGGTCCCACATGTCATTATATATCCGGACCTTAAAGGCAGAGGGGAGTAAGTCATTTTTATTAAATTTTCAGGAGAGACAGAAAACATTGACTTACTTCTTTTTGCACTTACTTCTTTTTGCCTTTAAGTGCATTCGGACTTATATCCAATTTTATTGTTGCTATTTGATAAAGTATTCATAATACAACTACAAGCTTTCTAAGAATAAGAGATATCAGAACACGCGTTTCAAATCTAGCAATAACTCATTTTCAGAAAAAAAATGACACTCCCCTCTGCCTTTGGCTCTATTTTCATATATTATATGAAAATAGAGCAAAGTCATTGAAGCCGTTTTCGAAACAAATTCGAAAAATAACTTATTAGTGAAATGTCCTTTCTCTACATTTCTAATACAGGGAATCATTGTAGGATCCTTATTGAAATAGAAACGAAATTGCTGGTGTCATTTTTGAGAAAATCATATTTAGAAAAATCATCCCCTTATTATAGTTTTATTAATATTATTTTGATTCACATTTCTACAAAATCAGGTTGGTCAGAGAATATTCAACTAAAGCATTAGTTAAAGTGCAGAAGTACTTGTACAGTCTATATTCATCCAATTTTTGTGGCTGCTGCCTTTTGCTTCATTACATTAAGAAGAGAAAGGTCTGGATCTACACGGGAAAGAAAGCAGTCTAACGGTTAGAAAAGAAAGAAAAAGAACGCAGAACGCGCTGGTCATTGACTTAGATGCCAGAGGTGAAAGTCCAAATGAAGAAATAGGAGACTATCTCGTAGAATCCAATAAGTCAGATGCCCATTCCCTTTTGCTTCCTCTCGACTCTCCCTCCATCTCTCTGTTGGTTCTTTGTCTTCATTGGGCTTTGGGGCTCAATCTATTATCGGAGAAAACTAGCCGAAAGATGCTACCCTGGAAACGTACACACACGCAACAACCAGATGAAACCCAAACAAACAGAGGGAAACAGATAACATTAAGCATCATTCAGCCACTTGCTCTCTTTGCTATATTTTCTTTCTTTCTTTCTTTTATTATGCTTCGGGCTTTTATTTGTAATCATTAATGATTGTCTTGCTTTATAAGGAAGATGTTCTCTTTTTGATGCTATATTTTTAATTAAGATAAAAGTCGTTACCGTAATTAGAGGACAATACATTGCTATAATAGCTTAGTTAGGTATCCACGTTATTTTTTATATACCGTATATACGTATAGTCCAAAGCTTTAGACGTTGATGTCTGTCCTTTACCGAATAATTATCGATATTGAAATATTGCTGAGGCAAAAGTTTTCCTTCAGTTGTTCACTATTAAATGTTTAATACAATACTGTGCCATCTTTAACCTCGCCTTGCCCCCCTCCAAAAAAGGTACAAGTTTCCGTGAAACTTGGAAATTCACATTTCTTCTCAGAACGAGAAGGTCGGTTATGAACCTCCTTCCTCCCACCAAAGGTGGACTGCCCCGCCAAGCAACCAGTGTGCTCCTCCCCAAAAAAATATTCAATAACTGAAGTACAATGAATAAATTTCCCTAAAATACCGTATATTATAGTTAAAAACTTATGTAGTTATAGATATGAAATATCCATGGTATAATACTCTCTTCTTCGACCAATTGATATGATGCCTTCCCAATACCTGTACTACTACTCTTTTCATACGGCCAGTCTATCCCTGACTCCTACCTCATCCGACCTCCTCTCAGCATACATTACTGACTTAATGCTTTGAAGGATCTTTCCTAGAGACACATAAACCGTAGTGTGCATGAAAATTCTTTACTTTTTGTAAAGACGAGAATGTAATTTTGCAGTTATAGCAGATAACGCTGTAACTAGCTAAAACTACCGCGAGGAATTTTGGGAATTTCTAACACCAATGTTGACTGAGTTCACTGACACAAAATGGATTCCAAAGTTCAAAGCGTTTCTATTTGACAGCGTTCAACTTCAGGTCTCTTAAGAAGCCATAAATTTATAAGTAGTATCAGTGTCACCGTTAGATGTATATGTGTCACTGTTAGCAATATGTGTGTCAACATTAGGAAATTGCATAACAATAAGATGTAATCTGCTGCTTAACTATGTATTTTGTTACAATGCATTACATAAAGAAATAAGCTGTTCAAACAAATGGACGGTATCAAAACAGAAAAATTGTATTAGAAGACAAAGAAAAGGTTAGTTGAAGACCCCGTAGTGCATGGAAGCTCCTCAGTTGAGGCAAGTAACCTGCCAATAAAGGGCAGAATACTTTGTGATGATGATCCAGGAGAACAAAACTACAAGTAATTATCGATAACGGAAAAAAAACTTTCCAGAATTAGTTTTTTCCATTGAAAATTAAGCATGAGAGTTCGTCCTTAAGATGTTACTTTATTTATCTAGGTGGGTTACACTGAATGATGCATGCCCCATCTTTACACAATATTATAGTTACTTTGGACAATATGAATAGTTACTTTGATGGGCCGCGGTGGCTCAGTGGTAGAGCGTTCACTTCTGGTGCATGAGGTCCTCGGTTCGATCCCAACTCGTGCCAAGTGAACTTTGTGGTGGAGAAACACGGTGTGCATGGGTTTCCTCGCACTTTCTTCATTCCACCATTCCATTCCTTTCTCATCATAACCGTCTCCTTTAGCCTATCCGGCATAATCGTTGGACGTAAAACTCAAAGATTTCATTTCATTTCATGAATAGTTACTTTGGACTATATTATAGTTACTGAGGACAATATTATAATTACTTGATTTATCTCGGTGTGTTAAGTGAATGATATATGTCTCATCCTTGGGCAATATTATAGTTGAATAAATATTAAATTTTTAGAGCTAATTATAATTTGCGCTCATACCTCATTAACCATACAGTATACTCTCGTCTTACTAGTACCAGAATGGAAAGATTGAGAAAGATATGCTCTCAAAAATTACGCATGCGAATTTACACTAATTAATAAATATATTTCAGCTCAATGAGGTCTAGCGATCGTTATATGTATCATCCAGACGCGTACCCAGACATTTTTTGGTGGAAAGGATCCAAGTTTTCGGAAGAGGGTTCAATACTACAACCCACTACGTATATTTAGTATTGAATGGATATTATTCTATACCCGAAAAGACGATAAGTAATTGTTAATTACTTCCACCTATATTTTCTGGAAATGATATAAATAGATTGTTGTTAGAAGAGAGGAAGTAGAAGATCAAATTTTCATGCTACATCAATCATTTCCCTGTTAAACAAGTATCGTTTTATTGAAAAAGTGCACATATGTATGTTTAGTTAGGAAGGTTTAGGGGGCTCCGGATTCTGGTGGACCCGCCTGTGGATGTGCCGCCTGGTGTCATCTTTGGATTTTTTTTTGGTTTTACGCTAATAATACAGCAGTAAATTTTAAAATTATATATATATATATATATATATATATATATATATATATATATATATATATATATATATATATATATATATATATATATATATATATATATACGTTTTTGAATTCTTTATGTCTGTGTGTCTGTCTGTTATCTGCATTTTTTTTTTCAATTTTGAGACTTTCATTCAATAGAGCATCAAAAACTATCTGAGAAAATGGTGGAATTTTTTGCGTCGCTCTTACCGTTCCCGAGATATTCGCCAAATATGGCCGATTTCCGGAAATTTAAGCAGCCATATCTCGGGAACCATAAGTTATAGAGAGATAATCTAGTGTTGATAAATACCTAAGAGAATGCTGAATATTTTGGTAGTAGTAACCGGTGGCCACTGTCCAACTGGCCACTGATTTAACCAGTGGCCACTAGTTAATATCGGTATTGATTAACACCAATATCATCACTCTATAACTTACCGTCCCCAAAATATTGGCCAAAAAATAGTTCCAATTTCGCGAGATTTAAGGAGCCATACCTCGAGAATCGTAAGTCATAGAGAGATCATATTGGTGTTGATCAATACCTAAGATGATGGTAAATATTTTGGTATCCAATAGTACCGGTGTCCATTCGCCAACTATAAGAACAATCACAGTTATCCTTCCCGCTCCATCTCTCCATTCCTTTTTAAGTTCGTTCTGGCAATGCTCTTGGAGCATTCTCAACTGGTTTATATCAATATTTTCTTGGTTATTTTACCAACACAAAATTAATTCAGGCTTCCACAGATATTTTCATTTCAAGAGCCTTCCGCTGAGGGAAAAGTGAATTCACCGCTATGCCAACTACACTTAAGTTTTCTGTGGTTTTATTTCTTCGTTCGTTTTCATATACGTATATACCATTTATCGAGACAATAAAGTACACAAAATATGACAACTGGCCACTGATTCATTACATGATATGAACTTGCTTTGTGTTGTAATATCATCACAAATTATTATTATTATTAAACGAAACGATTCCACCAACATAAAACATTAGCATACAGTAATTTGACGTAACTGTTTTAAACAGTTTGTTGCATGTAAACATACGTTGCGTACGGTTGAATGGAGGGAGAATGTGTCAGCAATCAAGTAATTTGAAAATGACATCTAGCTTAATGTGTCTCTGTAATGTTTGCAACACTCAACTCAACGGTCCATGGAGGGTGGTGATTGTTTTGTTGGTGTTTGCTCTCCATATGCATCAGCGACAAATTATCTTCCTCTAATTATAGTTTTCACTCAGACAAAATGGCTGACGGATGTCATTAGTAGTGTTTATGACCGTTACCATTGCCGCTATATGTTTCAATTATTTTGGTTGGTTACATCAAATGCATATGTGCCATGCGTGTAGCATGAATGATTTGGCAGCGAAATTGATTTATATTCTCTCTCTCTCTCTCTCTCTCTCTCTCTCTAAACATGTTTTAGTCTGTATAGTTGACAACAAAAGAATGTAATTAGCCCATATATCGTCTTCTGGTGATATAGGGCGTAGGTGTATAGTTGGTGTTCTAGATTCTCAATCGAGAGGTAAGAGTTCGAATCTAGCAGTCAGGACTACTGACTGAGATTTTTAAATGTTTTCTTAATGGTTTCAGATTTTAATGGTTCTTTAGTCTTATAAGGTGAATGTTAGATGGTTGATATTATATGCTGGATATGATATACTTGATATACTGAATATTTCCCGATTTTCTAATGTCCTCGAAATTTCTATGTTTGTTTCCTTGTCAAATCTAGTAGTCATGAAGTGAGTCAAATAAGAAAAATAAAAGTAAAAAAGCCAGTGACAATAGCCAAGTGGTCTCGGGCATTCAGCTTCGAATAAGAATGTGGCGCAATCCATTGGGAATTCGAGTTCTTGTGAAGCGCGTGGGTTAAGTGTCCTTGAAGTTTCGTATCCCTGATAACTTAAGTAAAAACTAACTAACTCTATGGCCTATGGAACCCGGACGTTCAATGCCGAGTACATAAAAGCTCTCCATTGACTTGTGTTCTTAGCCAACTGGATCCAGTTTCTAAGTTGTATTCCCATTTCTGCGAGATCATCTAAATAGTGTCCCGATGATCATTGTTCGATTGGAGTTTCAGTTAAAATTTTGAAAGCATTCTTACTTCCTTTCATTTTGGCTACATGACTTGCCAATTTAAGCCTCCTACATTGAATGCCTCTAACAATGTTTGGTAAATGTTGGGTGAGCTAGGGTTACTCACGAGATTCGAAGATTTTCTTGTTTCGTCTTGAAAATGGGACGAGAATTGTCATGTTTCGCACCTTGTGGCCAACATATCCTGACTGAGTTTTCCCCAGTTTTATTTTGAGTTCCACCAGACGAATGCCGGGACTGTATCTTTAAATAGTGCCCTCTGGCCAACTTCAGTCCCCGTTGGTGTTGTTGTTCAACTTGTTAATTATTCTAGTGTAAATTGGCCAGGCAGTATGTATATGAATGTTCATTAATAAATAAATAAATAAATAGCTGTAAAAATTAATATAATTTTTTAAGTTTCGCCTTAGCAAAGTCTTCGTTGAATTGGGCACAGTTCTCCCTTGATTGACCTTACATGTTGAAGATTGATAATAAATTTGTAAACCGTAAATAAATTTTATTCAATTCAATCACATTGCTTCTTTTTATTTTGTATGTCTTTAAATATATATTTAAAAAGAACTCATAATTGAAGCAAGTAAATATTTATCCACCTAAAATTATCTTTCAATACGAAATTTCCGTATTCAGCAGAGAGTTCGTGTCTATTCATGAAAATTAATTTGGCATTTCATCTTTTCTTTATTTCCCCTCCTATTCTGGTAGCAGAGTGATCTTATGCATTTGTTATACAAGCCACGATTTCCCTTTATGGTCGAATGGTGAGTCATTAGAGGACATCGGAGACATTCGTCAATCACAAGGGAATCGTCTTTATGGTCCTAACTTTCAAAGGCATAAGAAGAAGAAGAAAAGCTTTTTCAGACCATTCTCAGCTTTGAACTATCTATAGTGGTTATATAAATTGATTATCACAATGAAACCGTATTCTGTTACATTATCTTTCTTTTTCACTCAACACAGAAATGGGAAAGAAACTTTTAATGTTGATACTGCATTCTAATTACTTTCGTTTCAGAAATATTTAAAAAGGAAAGTTTAGCTGTATTCTTTTTGTATGGGAGGAATAGACAGTAAAAGTGTCCAAAGGGTTCATCGCTAACAAATACGTTAGATCATGTACTTCCTTTTTACAAAGAAGATATATAATGTGAATTTATTATTAGTATAAATATATCTATTAATGCACCAAAAAGGCGATTTTGAAATACTTCATCATTTCTTCATAATTAATTTTATTTAGAGTTGGATAAAAACACGGAAGAAAAATAAAAGTTTCTGTAATATAGATTGCCGAAATTTACTACTATTGCAAATATTACCTGCTCTTGTTCTGTGTAGTAAATTTCGGCGCCTTCAACGACTTTGGTGAAAGAGACCTGGGGTACTATCCCAGCGATGAGAGTTGATGTGGTTCAGGTTTCAGGTTAAGCCGGAATTCAATAATCTCGTACCGAAACAACCAATCAATTTTATATCCAGTGTGCGCCGTGCCGATGCGCTACAGCAGTCATTTCCGACTGGATACTATGTGACGTCAAAGATTTCTGCTTCCATTCTTTCATGTCAGTAAGTCACACAGAGATAACAAGGAGAGTACACAGAAACTTTTTTGCGTTGATAAAAAAGATAATAGTGACATCCAAATAAGACAGTCGATGATTTTACAGATGCATTATTCATAGATTCATTACTAATTTGTACACGGCTAACACTTGTTTCATTTCACTTTCCAACTTCCCTCTCTTCTCCTGCTCTTCCCACTTTCTCTGTCCTGTCTCTAATCATAAAGGCACGCTCCTACGTCACACGTGAGCCAGTTGGACATGACTACTATATAGCTACGGCTGTTTTAAGTCTTGATTTTTTTTTAAATCCCACAATTAATGAGCGCGTTGTTCCCTTAATTCTTTGAAAAAATAAGGAAAGACGTTCGTGCAGTTGAGTGATTCGCTTACAACGATTGTTGCTTTTCCATTTTCAACTATGTGTACCACGTGTTTCCGTAAGAGAGAGAGATGAAATAAATCACTGTTATATGTTTTGTAATTTGGTTTCAAGAAGACGGCAATAAAGATCGGTACAAGATAGCCTACAACAGCATTTCTCAGCATGTGGTTCATGGGCTCCTCATAATGAGCATCAAAGAGAGTCATCACCTTTGTTTGAACACTTCCTCTCCATTCTGTTCCTTTTCATTCTCAATATGTATATTCTATTTTATATTCTATAGTGGTTACAAAATCGTGTATTTGATGCCATTCTTGGTACTGCGTTACGGTATTAGCATATATACAAATAGGTAACCGTACATCTTTAAAAATTGAGAGCCATATAATAACTTATTTGCTTGTATTTAATATTTCTTGCACACAGAACACAGAAGTAAGTTTATCTCCAGCTGATCTCTTAATGGCTCCCTAGCACGTATAAACAGAATATTCTATGTTTATCTTGTTCACGGAAATGAACATACATTACTGAAGCTATTATTGATTGATTTAGACACACCTGAGGCTATTTAAATCCAACTTCTTAAGATTTTACTATTCTATGTTCTTTATATAGACGGATACTGTATGCACTACTTGATAATAAGCAGGAATTAACATAAACAGACACTTACATAATAATAAACATTTATTAATATTCATTATTAGTTGTTGCGGTGCAGGTACACTACCTATGGTATGTGCCTGTACATGCTTTAATAAAATGTTTTGATTCCTTTTTTCTTCCTTCAACTGTCATGCATTCTAAAATTTTATTATCTATAATTCCTCATATTTATAATTCTTATTACTTGTAACTCCTCTTGAAATTATAGTTCATCTGCCGTGTAAAAATATCAGAGGTAAAAATATCATTTGGGCTTTAATTACTTTGAACCTTGCGGTACAAAATTTCGCCTCGCTGAAACCTCACCATCCAAAATCTCGCGTGACTAAACCTTTGCCTAGCCAAAACCTCAAAACCTCGCCGCCTGAAATTTCGCGGGACAGAATCTAGCATGATCAGAACCTCACGGGATGTAAACTCACCTATGAAAACCCTCGTGATTACAAAACCTAGCCACAACAACTTCTTCAGTCCAAGTTTTTTATAAATCGCTATATCTATACACTTAAAAGTTAACACATATTATATAATTATATTACAAGTAAAATGCGTATGGAGTTTTATTTTTCCTATTCGAGACTGACCTTTCATTGGTGTTTAAACGGCATCTATTGCGCTTTTGTTATGCCCAGTGATTTATAAATTTGCTTGTACGTAAACACAAAACCTGCAGTACATCATATTTCACACGGTAACAAACAGATCGAAGCCTATCATCGTGCTAAGTTTGATCCAAATCGAATGAGTTCGATGAATTTTTGTAACAAAAGACAAAATTTGACCGCCCGTAACTTGGAAACCGTAAGCTTGTACAATATAATACGTATCTCATATTCTTAAATTACAGCTCAAATTCTACCACCATACTAACTTTGACCGTGGTCGGATGAATACGGTTAAACTTGTAGAATATTTAGTGTCCTAAATGATTCAGGAAAAAAATGAAGAACGATTTGTAGATTCGATGGATAAGATATCTCTACATTTGGATTTATTTTAGGATTATATATCCATTCATTTTGAACCCATCAATTTTTTACGTTTCCAATGTCTAAGTATGCACTTCTGAGTCTCTTGTTATTTAAGTCTTTATCATTATCATTATTATTATTATTATTATTATTATTATTATTATTATTATTATTATTATTATTATTATTATTATTATTATTATTATTATTATTATTATCCTAGAAACTCACAATGTAAATTGTTATGGGTAGATTTTATCTCGCAAGATTTTAGCAAGACGAGATTTTGACCGCGCGAGGTTTTTTTTCCCCACGAGATTTTGGCTTGCTGGATTTTGCACAGTGAGATTTCGGCTGCAAGATTTTGTCCATGTAATTGTTACTTTGTGGAACAGGGAATGGGGTAAGATAGAAAAGGAAGAAGACAAAAAGACATAACATGTATGGGATATGAGAACGAGATAATCCATGTATGTACCTAATTAAAAGCTTAGCATTTTAAGTACAAGTTTTAAACATAATTAAGAGTTAAAGTCTGTACTAATTAAAAATTTAGAACTGTGGAAATGAAAGAAAAATATTGGTTGTTAGAAGTGGCATCCTCTCATTTTCTAATATATATATATATATATATAAGCTGTGGCCTTACACTGCGTTTGATGAAGGTAGTCATACACTGCCAAAAGTGTATTTTTATTGGTTAATTGGAGTTTCTGGCATCTATTTTCAACACTGAGACTATGTGACACGGGTCTACTCTTTTAAAGAAGGCTCCAATCCAATTTATGTATCTGTCCACAAAGAATCGAACCTGGGACTAAATATATATAGAATATATATAGGAAAATTAGCGACTTGGCTACAAGATGGTACACGTATCTTTAGTTATTCCAATAATTAACATTGTAGATTAAGAAACTTGACAGTTAAACGCAGCAGAATCAAGATCTCTGAACTGAATTCCATTTTGTGGCAAGCCAATCAGCTCTGTATTTTTACCATTCAATTTCCTAGGATAGAATCTACTCTTGAGAAGCTGAATCAAATGCAAAAAAACTATCTCGATATCTTCTATCGATTTTGCTGCATGAAAATCAGTGTTGAAACCGGAATTAGTAATAAATTTCAATCACTGGCTCAGTGGTAGAGTGTTCAACTCCGGTGCTTGGGGTCTCTGATTCGATCCCAGCACACACCGTGTAGACTTTGTGGTGCACAAGCACCGTGCTCGTGGGTTTTCTCGGGGTTATCCCACTTCCTTCTACTTTATTCATTCCATCATTTCATTCAATTCTCATCATCACCGTCTGCTTTAGCCTAACCGGCATAAGCGTGCGACGTAAAACTGAAAGATTTCATTTCATTTCATTTGTAATGGCATGTTCTCTTCACACCCTGAATCAATTTGAGAAAATCACCTGTTGCTATACCGTATACGTTCTAGGCAATTTTTATTCTATGGTGGCGATAAATGTTGAAACTGAAAATTGTTAATTTGAATCACTTCCAGTTTGAATAGAGGATTGACAGAAGAGATAGAATCTATTCATCGGACGCTGAATCGATTGCAGAAAAACACAAGTCGATATCTCTTACGGATTTTGCTCTGCTCTGTCAACAGACGGACGGACGGACAAAGTCGTTCTATAAGATTTCCGACACTTATGCATAGCATAGTTTGGAAGTTTAAAAAGTTATTGGAAACCCGAACCTTATACTCTTTTAGCGGTATAAAAATTCTTTTCTCTTGATTTTCGTCAAAAAATTATGCATGATAGTTTAACATTAAGTATGCAATTCTGTTTATCTCAATGTGATCTATCGCAGGGGCGGATCCAGAGGGGGCGATCGGGGCGATCGCCCCCCTAAGAAGAGGAAACTTTCTTATTTTATATACAAATAAAACCCATCTCAGAGTTTGGAGCTCTTAAAAGTAGCTCTAAGTAGCAGTATTACAACCCCCCACAAGTCCGTTCTGGATCTGCCCCTGATTTATTGATTGATAAATGTCTCATATTTAATTATAATTATAATTAAACAAAAAATAAACTTTAATAGTTAACCATAATTTTGAGCTATATCTTGTTAATTAAAAGTTTAATAATTAACCATAATTTTGAGCTATATCTTGTTAATTAAAAGTTTAAGAGTTAATCATAATTTTGAGCTATATTTCATTAACCAAAAGTTTAAGAGTTAATCATAATTTTGGGATATATCTCATTAACCAAAAGTTTAAGAGTTAATCATAATTTTGGGCTATATCCCATTAATCAAAAGTTTAAGAGCTAATCATAATTTTGGGCTATATCTCATTAACCAAAAGTTTAAGAGTTAATCATAATTTGAGCAATAGCTCATTAACCCTACTATGTACTGTTGTCTTGCGAGTGTCATAATAAAATACCTGATGAGAGTAAGTTTCAGGATCAGTTTTATCTTAATAGAGTATGTGGTTGTTACACATCTTTGATTTATAGGTTTATACAAAAAAATTAATTTTCTCAAAAACTATGCATCAGGATTTATATTCACCAATACCATTTTGTTCAGCACAATGAAATCTATTGATTGGTTTATGTATTATCTTTCTGAACTTTTTTTTATCATTATACATTCATAATATTGTAAATTTCTTCACAACTTTCTTCCCTGCTTCCTTATCCCCAGACTCTGTTCTCTGCACGTCAAAGACCAACTTTCAAGCCGATCTATTTACAACAATAATGTAACAAATTTTTAACATTTCATGATTTATATATTAGTTACGACGATAAAGTTTCTTTGGACCGAATAAATAACTAACAAGAAACAGGATATTCCACTAAAATTGCAATAATAAAAATATACCCATTTGAAGGGTAATAAATATATAATATAGTATATAATACATCAAATAAACTCAAAATCTGTTGTAATAACTTGATCCGCACAATCTTTAGCTAATACATACACACTGACGAAATGCGTGTTGTTTTTGGCCATTAAAAGCTTGCTATTAGATAAAGCTTAAAAAAAAAACAATATGATATCTCTTCATTTTATGGGATTTTGTTTGTAAATGATGTATTTATCCATTGGTGTTGATCAGATGTTATTTGACATAATGGAGGCACAACAAGGCCATTAACCATTACTCGCAACACACTGAGTTCAGTCTCTTTCTCTCTCTCTCTCGTTGAAAAATGCGTTATCTAGAATCTGTCCCTACGTATATTGTTGATCTTATGTACGTGTGTTATGCGTGTGTGTGTGTGTGTGTGCATACGTTTTTTTTTCTTTTTTTGCCAGAGAAAAATATCGCACTTGGAAGCTTTATTTTTACATATCAGATAATGTATAAAGCCCTTCTGATTTATCAACATGTACGCATGGCTTATGAACAGACTTTTGTAGCTCAGTTTATCGAGACAAGATTATCTGTACAGTTCATACTCCATCTCCAACATGTACGTACTCTATACTGACGCATATATCCTACTATTTCACACACAAATGCGGTGTGTATATATATCTCTCGCAAATGAACACTCTTTTTTAAAAAAAAAAAAAATCTCTTCGAACACTCCAGTTTCGATATATAGTAGGATTACAATGACATTTACACTGATATATTAATGATGTAAACCTTATCATTATACAACAGAATATAATTTGGATACCTGTATGAATAGAGAACTATTTCTTTTCCACATTGGTTAAAGTGTTCATACATTGTATAATTACATCATTTTCTAAGTAAAAATAAAATCAACACACCTACTAGTACTAGTAATAAAACCAATCAAGATTATTTCGATCTATACTATCAATCCGTCTAAATACGACCGGCCAGTGAAATCAGCAAGTAATTCGTCAGAAGGGAGGATCTCATTCATTACTAAAGCCAGTGACGTAACTAAGGGGCAAACGGGGCTTGTGCCCCGGGCGCCAGATTGAGGGGGCGCAAAACTAGGCAAATATTTATTTTCACTATAAGGCAAGGAAAGGAGTTTTAGCAAATTAAAGATCATTTAAAAAATTACCTCAGAAACTAAACAGGACAACAACGAATCACCAACCGTAGGATCATATCCATAGAACATAAGTTAGTTTGAAAGCTATCTTTTTTTCGAGGACATTGAAAAAACCTTTGCAGTCAAGAGAGCACACAGAATTTTAGTTCCAGCTTTTTGTGTTTTCCTTTAACTTACATCGGTTTAAGAGATTTGCAAAATGTCCGAATATAATACTCGAGACAACAGCTTGACTGTATGTCACAATTAAATATTCTGTTCTAAAGCAACAGACTGTTGATTCATTCTACACATATGCACATCCCGATATAATTCCAAAAACATTGTGATTTTCAGTTATTATGATAAGACTATAATAATATGTAAAGCATGTTACTCTTAGATTATGGCAATCAATTATTTTTAGTTTGGTGCTTTACCTTGTATTAAAAATTAAATTATGTACTGCAATTTCGAAAGCAAGTTTTACCACTTGAAGAAAAAATGGAATAGAATTACTGTGTGATGCCAATATCAGGTATAACCGGGAAACGTTTTGGTTTGATTGATAAGAGGGGGGGCGCTAAGGTGTGTTGTTGCCCCGGGCGACAGCTAGCCTAGTTACGACGCTGATTAAAGCTAGGAATTTTAGGTGCTGCATCTTATTTATTTCTATTAAAAAGCCCACTTGTCTTGCGAAGAAAGTATTAAATACATACTCCTAACTGTGTTTTGGTTGCAGTTTTTGGCGTCTTTTTCAATGCAAGCAATTTTCCTCAATTCCATCACTTTTTGGCACTTTTATTTTTCTTACATTTATTTATTAGCTGAATATACCCGCGTGGGGGCAGTATTTGGAAATCAACGCCTGTGGAATTATTACCATTCATTTCGGCGACCGCGAAAACCATGGATTTGACACTAATATAGGTCATTTTGGATTACTTTTACATGCCTCGGTATTCCTCTTCCGCCCCGCCCCCGCTGACTCCCGGCCCGCATACAATGGTAGCTGAATTGCAAGGCATCGCTAATGGAAGTGCCACCATTGATCTCAGCGACTACGAAAACTAAGGATTTGACAGTAATATCGGTCATTTTGGATTACTTTTAAATGTCTTGGTATCCTCCCCGGTGACCCCCGGCCCGGAGCCGAATAGGGTGAATTTGGAAGTTAATACGATCGGAGTTTCACCGTTGATTTCAGCGACCGCGAAAACTATGAATTCGGCACTAATATCGGTCATTTTTGGTAAAATTTGGTAACTCTCGGTCAATTTGTCTGGTTCCCTAGCCGGTTCCGATAAACGCCCCCCTTGAGACCTCCTGGTTCGAAATTTGAAAAAAAAACGTTTCGTCTTGATCTGGAGCCTGGACCAAGGTATCCGTGACCAAATTTTGGTAACTCTCGGTCCACTTGTCTGGTCCCCAGGCCGCACACAGATAGACAGACAAACACACAAACAAATTCTTTATTTTATTTATGTGGCCGCGGTGGCTCAGTGGTAGAGCGTTCACCTCTTTCGCTTGGGGTCCTTAGTTCCATCCCAGCTCGCGCCAAGTAAACTTTGTGGTGGAGAAACACCGTGTGCGTGGATTTTCTCGGGGTTCTCCCGTTTCCTCCCACTTCCTTCATTCCACTATTTCATTCATTTCTCATCATCACCGTCTCCTTTAGCCTAACCGGCATAACCGCGGGACGTAAAACTTAAAGATTTCGTTTTTATTTTTATTTTATTTATATTAGATTAGATTTTATTGCGACATCACATTACTTTCGCTTCAGTGCTGCTCTATTAAAGCAAAAGCTATTGAATGGGAAGTAAAAGGAGGTGGCAACATCAAACTGACCAATTACTGCTATCACCAATCGGTATTGTTGAGTGCTTTTCTACATATAAATATTTACTCTGATCGCAGATACAACCTCACTGGAAAAAAAAAAAGCATTGAATTGTTAAAATGTATCTGTTTAAACAGTTTTCTGTACTGATAACTTTAATAACATTGTGTTCTGATGCTTGTTTTAAGCAATTCATTTAGTACACGGATTAATTTCATGTCCTTATATCATTCCCGTGAAGAGGCGAAGTGGCTTTTCTTATTTCTACGATTTTTCAGGAGAGAGATTTAAAACTGTCTCGTTCAACGTTCTACTGTGCTACACATTTCAAGATACGTCATTTTTAGAACGTTTATACCTCCGTTACTATAAGGAATTCCCAGTATGAAACTATTTATAGCTGATTGAGCAGGTTAAGCAAGGACGGATGGTGGTCGTAACTTAAAATCGCGTTTTCAGATTACGCCACTTCGTCCCCTTCACCGACTATCAGTTTTGGTACTGTTTTCATGAATATTTATATTTGGAATTTGCAACTTTTTCCTGAATTTTGTACGTTCTTAATTAACATTTTACATCTTTTTAAATTAATATTTTCTATCTAATATTCCTAACTCGATTCATCACCAAAGAGCACCCAGTTTTAAAATTAAAATCCAGCTGTGAGAAGATACATATTGAACATAAGATAACCAAATACATATGTAGGTATACAACTCTAGTGACAGTATCGTATAATAATGGGTCAGAGTGCAGTGTTCTCTAATCAGACGAACCTAACCACACTCGTTTGATCTTTTTTTATCTTTAAAAATACTCATTTGCATTCGCACAATTATTTTACTTAGCGAATGTTCCTATTCTATCTAAACTATATTATTTTGTCTTTTCACTTTTACTCCTAACTCTACCCTTTTCTCACTTAGTTGCAAGTAACAATATATTTGGATTTCTGACAAATTACTAAAATGCTTTAAAAAATCCATATCCAACATAATTAAAGGACATGATTATTCCTCGAGTTGATTCTAGGACATTTTATTGGATTGAAGTGAGTATAGTTTCGTTCTTCTTAAAAAAAAAAAGGTATTTAGGGCTTTTTCGTCTTCGTCTTCTAACTGGTTCGACTCCTCTAATCAAAATTTTGTCTAGTCATCAAGATAATCACTGCTGTTGACAGCTTTACCAAAAAATACCTCAAACCTAGAAACTCACTTGGTACACCCCACGTAGGCTAGTCGGCAAGTTGAAATTTCGAAATTGAAAAATATAGTTTTAAGTACGGCAGCTCGACGTAGTTTAAAGTATATGTTGGCCAAGCAACAATTTGCCGATATTCACCCAACTACAAATCGCAATTTAAGTTCTTTTGTTAGCGGTTACGTTGGTAATTGAATTGGTTTTGACAAATACTCGAGAGAGTAGTCAGTTACAACGTAGAACCTAAGTTGGTAGTTTATTAGCATACCTTTTACAATTGACGGGTTTAATGTCTATATCGTTAGAGAAAGAAGTATGTACCCTGACTACCTTCCATAAACCTTAGGTGCACTGGTGGAAACAAGAGAAGTATTTCCACCAAACACATCAATAAAATGGAAACCAGTATCACGGTCGAAGAGACGTTTACCATGATGGCATATTACTGTTGGTGCCAAGTGTGAGATAACTCGCGTGAAGATCACAGATGCAGGTTGACACAGTGCATGATTGCAACTTAATGACGGAGTGAAACGACTCCTAACATATGCATTTGAATTTTTGTAAGACTCACTGTTTTCGTGGGATGTATCTAACAACTTGAGCACATTAATCCATACATAGTCTTACAGGATATGATTGTAAAGAATTTCTTTAATAGTGAGTACAGAGAGATTTCTTTCAAAAAGTTAAATCGTTTTCCTCGATTTTCTTGTAAACTATGCTTATATAAGGATTTACACTCGCTCCTATCATTTTATTGAGAGCCCAATGACATTCCTATCTGGTTGATATATGCAGACCCGTAACCAGAACACTACGAGAAGCGGAGACAAAATCATTTATGAGAGGCTACGTATTGTTCACCTTATATCCATAACAAAACTTACCAACAAACAACTGAAAGTTCCAGAAGTGCTGAAGCTGGTCATGAAGGGGTCTCTATGATGGAATATTACTGCTGGTGCCTACTGTGAGATAACCTGTATAAAGACCATACATGCTCTAGATAAGGGCCTACACATGTGTCTCATTTCTCGACGGTTTGATGTTGTTAATTGTTGTTAAACCCTCAAAATGTTATAGAATTTACGTCTGTTCTGCATGCCAATGCGTTTCATTATTATTAATTTAACCGTTCATATTATTGCACTAGTAATAACATAAGTTTTAAAAAAACTGTATAAAATTTCATAATAGGAGTAGAAAAAAGATTTCTCGTTACAAAAGTCTTTCGGGAGGGCAATGACGAGAAATTCCCAGAGAACCAGCTCAGTAGAAGAAGAAAATGTGCGTAAAAATAAAGATGGAAGAAAGTATTTTCCCTGAGAAACACGTAGAAGAAAGGAAATGAAAGGAGGGGAAAGAGAGATAAGAAAGAAAGAAAACTTCATTACATTGTAGCATAAATTTGATTTTCTTCAGCTGCGAAATTTCAAGCCTTGCGTCTCTGCAAACGGCCAAGGAATTTACAGCCTTCTGAGGATTGTTACGAAAAGAAATGAAAACATTTCTTATTCAGAGATTTAGCTATATTACACTTCCATGCATAAAGGCTAAGATATTATTTCTCTATGTTATCATTTAGTCAGATATAAACGTCAGTTAGAAAACGCTCATGAGAGTAAATAAGATTCATCAGATTCTTTTTTTAAAAAAATATTGCCAAAACTGAATTTAGAGTTCTAATTTTCATTTATATTTCTTTCTTCTGTTTTCCGTTTCAGCTGTAGTTTTTGTTTCTTAAATACATCTTTTAAAATAAATACACCTTTTTTGATTAAGCTGTGTGATAAAACTAATGAAAAGATTATATCAAGTCTTTGTCAGCAGTGATAATTTCAGAAAATTACCCCCGGGAGATTTTTAATACAAAAGTATTTAAAGTAGAATTGTGTTGAGTACCTCAGAGCAGAGATGGCGAGGGTCAATGAAAACCTGACCCACGACCCATTGTCCCACCACCCACAGTGACCCACGACCCACTGACCTACTATCCGCCCTGACCAGCTCATGAGATACTCAATTTAAAAAAAAAAAAAATTCAGGTCCCCATTCCTCTCTTAGGATATGTATTATAATGAAAGCAATATGATAACATCCGTTGGAATTGGGGCCTAACTATATACCAGAAGTCATTTCATTTGGCTTTGGCATTTGGTCGTGATGATCACGCACACATAGCTACATTCATTTTTTTAGAACTAAGTATAATAATTCATATATTAGAAGTAATTCAGAAATATTTTTTTTCAGTAGTCAACTCCTTAAAAACGCCCAGGCTGTGTCTGGAAAGCCAAGTAGTAAGTTCTATTGCTATTATTACAATTACAAATATCAATATCCAAAAGTGGCTGTTTTTTTTTTTTTTTTTTTTTTCACTTACATGTTAGATATAGTCATCTCACGTAAGTGAATAGAAACAAACGGAAAAGGAAGAAAAGACGAGATCTTGAAAGTAAAAAGTAGACAGATTTACCAGTGTTCAGAAGATGATGTCTACAATGCACTGAGCAGAGTGGGTTAGTAGGTGGTACTGGATCGGTGGGTCAGAGTGGGTCGGTTTGTTTGAGTGGGTCACATCCTGTCCATTCACAGATCTTGACCCACTTTACTCACGAACCACTGACCCATTCTATCTCTGTTTTGGATGTACATCTCGAGGGAGAGGGGGGAGAGAATCGGGCCAACCAGTTTTTCAGCGTTGTCAAAATAGAAATCGAACGGTTTCGTGGAAGGACATATTTCAAAACATTTACAAACTTGGTGTGAAAAAGGAAAAAAAGCAATTGAAATTTTCAAGACAGGTTATATGGCATGATCGTATAAATTTTAAATAGCAAATTAGGTAAGGTACAACAAATTCTATATAAAGAAATTTAGATCATAGACAAAGGTTGACTCAGCTTTCTAATACGTGATGCATGGAAATCAATTTCTCTAAAGAAGTGATGCGGGGTCGCCTTCTACAGAGCTCTTCAATATTTTTCAAGTTAATTTCATTTATTTTTAAAAGCGAATTCAATCAAAACAAATGAGTTTCATTTCGAATTGCGTGAAACTGTGGTAGACTTAAACCACAGGAGATAAATATTCTATGCATATGTGATGGGTTTATCAGTCCTGGTTTTAATAGACGGATAAAAGGAAAGATAGAACGTCCTATTGGGATACTAAATCTATGTCAAAAAGAAATATCGCTATCTATTGTCGTTTTTTCACTCTATGGAAACCCAATGCTCACACCGGAAATTGTAGATTTCAACCACCTCCTGTGTCAACAGAAAGATTACAGCGGAGATTGGGTACTACATCCATAAAAAAGACATTAATCTCTATTAATCCTAACTTTTGCTCTATGAGAATCAGTATTGAACCAGAAGTCGCAGTGAACTTCAACCACTTATGGTTTTAGTACAGTGATAAGGACAAAGAAGGGTCCCGTTTTTGATATGCTAGATCCATATTTAAAACAATCTCATTTTAAATATCTTTTAACGCTTTTGCTCTATTGTGATTAACATTGCACTTCTAGTTTGGATATAGATGATGATTAAATCTACTCTGGACACGATACATCCATATTAGAAAATTATTTATCTCTATCTGTAATCGTTTTTCCTCGGATAGATTGACAGACATAACAGTTCTATAAGGACTTCCCACAGTTACGCATAGCATAATCGAAAAGTCTTTAAAAAAACAAGTACTCTAAGAAGATACACTTTCGCTGTAGCCAGTGACATATAGGTATGTGGAGGTCCGAACATGTTTAGAACTATAAGAATCAGTAAATGGAAAGTGCTGCCTGGCGACGGAATTCTTCAGCGGGCTATTTGACGGATACGTAGTGATGGACAGGTGACTGGCAGCCCACATGATGGGATGCAGAACCAGAGATGGCTATTTTGCAATCAGGGCTGACTCGAGCTCAGGTTCCCTATCTTCACTGGGATTCGCGCTCTCCAATCTCAATGACCCCTATAAAGACAGTCGTTCGGTTCCTATTCGTAGCGCCAAATTTTATAATAGTCACAGGTTCTGTTCGTGTTCAGGGTGCCAAATTTTATAATAGGTATGGTTTGGATTTTCCCATGTCTATTCGGGATGCCAAATTTTATAATATGATCAGTTCGGATCCTTTACATCTATGCTCGGAACGCCTGGTTTGATTCACACTTTCTAATAAATGTTATTTCATTTTACCAGGAACAATTCCAATTCAGCGTCTTACATAAAGCCTAGGTAAATTACAAAATTTTACACTGACGAGGATCGAACACGGTTCAAGATTCATTCTGTGATTAGGATCTCCACGCCACCATCACTCCTGAGCCACGGTGATGGGTATGTCCGCATGTAATACGTTCAGGCTCGCACTTATTCCAACTCGGGCTCACAATCTTCAATGAGATTCCTATTAACCTTATTGAGCTCGCGTTCACTAAGAGCTCGGACTCGTTATCCGACTCACGCTAGTTGGGTCGGACTCTGGCTCGCTACCACTATAGGAGTCATGTTCACGAGGGTTCGCGCTCATTTATTAAGCCTGGAAGCTGATTGAGCCCGAGAGCTTGCGTGTGTGGACATATCTGCGCTAACTGATGCGAGAAACTGCTCACGGGTTGACTTGTAAGGCTTCAAGTTCTTGCCCTATATGGTTAGGAGTCCAGGAATGTAAGTCAACCTTTAAGCCTCCTATAATCATGTGTCTGTAGTGGCATAGTTTTCCATCTATGCTTGAAGCCACTGTACTCCTATTGAGGGTCATAAGATCTTGAAACTGTTCAGTCTGCTGCTTCAAAGACAAGGCTTATCTGAATAATTAATTGCAATACGTATATTACAGAAACTACTAATCTTATCTCAACTTAACAAATCTTACCTTTAAAAGTATGAACTCTTGCTCCAACTTGTGCTGTAGTGGACCGATTTCGATCCTGCCCTTTCTTTGTTTGGCCTTCAACTAGACTTCGCACTAACTAGAATCTAGAAGTGGGATAGTTTTCCAAACTTTAATCTACACCCTTCGCCCTCTAATGCTATTAGTTACCATTTCTTCTTCACTTTGTTTCTGTTTACTTCTTTAATTAGTTATTTAATAAAAAAAAATATTTATATTTTGCAAACTTCTCGTTTTAAATAAACGATTGAATCAGGAGTAACACATAGATTGTTGTTACTGCTTTGTCCGAGCGAAATTTATTAATTTATTTCTAGTGAGACCTTTTAATTCTAAACAAGAAACATACGAAAAGTCAACCAGATACTAAAAATGTGTTGAAACATGTTTCATAAACACAGAACTAATCCAAACATTTTATAATTGTTTAATTTATTTTGTTAAAACTTATAATAAAAAGAAGCGCCGTCCTCCACTGTTCATGGGAGAGTACTCTTGTGCGTTTACACGAGGAACTGTTGCAAATGAATTCAGTCCTTTTTTTTGTATGGAGATGGTAGGCGTTGTAAAAAGAAGCTTCTTTTGTATCGAAGAACAGAAAACAAAGATTCATGTTCAACGTGGGAACGAAAAGATAGGGTTACCAAGGAAACAAACTCAGTCCCCTGTGACATGTCCCACCCCTCGCATCAAACGACCTAAAGGAGAAATTGTACAATCGGCGGAAAAAAACCTGCAACATGAAGATGTAAGTTTATTGTGAAACTACGCCTAACAGCACAGGGAATGAACATAACGTCTATGTGGAACGAATCACGCCAGGATAAAATTCGGCCTCCTCCCGTGCACACTTATTTTGGAGCAAAAGACTTCGTCATTTCACAATAAACTTATATGCTCATGTTGCAGGTTTTTTGCCGCGGATTGTACATTGAGCGAGATTTTCTTAGAAGAAATGTTTTCTTTACACAACGAAGGTAGAATAAAAGATGAGAATGTAGAAACCTAAAGTGATTATTAATGAAAGCTTATCTATGTTCAGTACACCAAATGTCTGGGCTATTGCAAAAATTTAAAAAAAAAATGTTAGCAGATAATTATTTGTAACAAGCTTTAGTATTTTGAAATATCGTAAAGTTTATTAATAATGGTAGGACAACCATATACGTAGTATTATCATTACATATAATTATAATATATTATGCACTGGATGAAATTGATGATACTAAATCATATTTAAAAATAAATAAAATGACACATGGATGGGTTTAGATTCCCCCTCCCCCCGCAAAAAAAGTTCTGAGTTGAAAATATATTATCCAGCAAAATACAAGAAAGTTATTTTTAGGGCAGTATACGTTGTAAGGGGACTTGATGATCCCGCGTTTTATGAGAGAAAGGCACCTCGTATGTCACATTGCATACACCAGATGCGCGTGGCCAGAAAGATACAAGGTGATCCAAAAGTATGGAAATACCTTAAGACAAGTTTTCTAGAGGCTATCGCGAAAACTATAGCCACTGGAAATAGAAACAAATTTGGTGTCACGGCTCATTTAATGCTCCATTTGTTTTCGACAACACGGTCAGAGGGTGGACTGTCGTTAGTCCCTCAGTAACACGGATGTTTAAATCGCTGTTGGACTATATAGACAGAAGGATATTTAAATTGTGTACTCTAAACTCACGCTTCCAAAGCGTCCTCTTGAAGACAAAACTCCGACTCGAATATGTTAAATAAGTTAGAAATTATGTTATTTCAAACATTGAACTGCAAAACTTACAACGTAGTGATGTCAGAAGGATGTGAAAAAGGAGAGGTCACTACCAAGTAGGTAGGTCGGAAGCATATGAAGAAGGGAAGTTCACTTCCGTGTAGGTAGGTTGAAATTGAGGGGCTGAATGACAGGGTATAGAGAAATTCTTCGCAAGCAGTGTATTTCTTTTTTATAAAGTACATAAGGTGATCTTTTGAAAAGAGATACTTGCCGGAGAAGACTCTAGTACATTCGGCAGTAGGTACGTGGTACCTCAACTATTATATGAGGTAGACAGAGCTGGGACTCGAGCACTTTTTAATAGTTTGCAAGAAGTCCCCAGATTGGGCTGGACTCTCCAGGGCTGTGCGCATCAGTGAGACTTCGTGGTAATGGGACGCCTTCTGACGTCATTAAGGGAAAGTAGATTTTACTTAAGAGTCTTCATCCCGGCGAAATTAAAATACCGCTAATTTTACAGTAATTATGTGATATCTTCAAATAAATAAAAGATAATTGAAATATGAAACAAGAGCGCCCTAGGCAATATTATTTTGCGTGAGGTACCGTTATCACAAGTCACCTAGTGGCTTTCCGTTTTCAGCTGTTTAGAAACGCGAAAATAAATGCCGATTTTCAAAATGGCTCGAAATCGAAAGAAGATAAGTGAGTCGTGATAACGGTTTCTCATGTAAAATAATATTGGCTAGGGCGCTCTTGTTCCACATTTCGATTATCTTTTATCTATTTGAAGATATCACATAATTACTGTATATTTAGCGGTATTTTAATTTCGCCGGGATGAAGACTCTTAACGCTTTGGTGTCGACACTGCATACCGTATACGGCGGTGTAATATCCACGCACATGTAATGCCCACACCATTTTTTTTTTTTTTCGGGAAGTACAGAAAGAAAAATATTGACCCGTGTAAAATTCGCACTAGAATTTCACATTTTTGGTTCTGTTTCTCTACAATCGACTACTTATGAAATTGGGAAGCAAAAGTTTTCCCAATAATTACGACAGAAACATCTCAAATTTGTATGGTAGGGAATATTATAGCAATATTGAATTGCAATACTTTCATTTGCTTTCTAAACATCTTTCATTTGGTTTAGATACGGTACAAGTAATGGTAATCAAACTTACGAACTGAAAGATTCGTGTAATGTACGCATCCTGAAATTTTAGTAGAAATTTTGGGTAAAATGTACTGATATTACACGGGCGTATACGGTATGTTGGTAGAATCTCTTTACTACGGAAGCTCCATCCACCATTCCAGCCCGCTAGAGGAGTAACTGGAAGTCAATGGGCCTTACCCTATTGCCCTTCTGTGCAAGAGTATTAACTACGGCCCTAGAAATGGCAGGAGATTGACTTTTAGTGATGGTAATAAACTCATTGTGAATTGTTCTATTAATTTCCTGATTTCAGGTATATTCTGATTATACACTCCATCACTCCATTTGATGTTTGAGGTGAGGTCAGAACAAACTCTGCTAAAGACAGTAAATACAATGACACGTAAATTGCATTTTGAATTAACGGGATATGAATAACCATCGTTACCAGTGAAAAGATTAACTGATAGACTTCATTAACAAAGACGTTCGAGATAATCGCTCTAGCTATCTATTGCAATAAACACAATTTTAAAAATTATTTTCGTTCAAGAGTTAGCGTGTGGAGTAACAACGGTCATAAGTCATCGTTGCCCGTGAAAAGTGTTAACATATTGAATTCATTAACGAATTCAGCTCAGTTAATTGCTCTAGTTTTCTATTGGAGAACATAGAATTCAAACATTCACTTTCGTTCAAGAGTTATCGTTGCATTCCTATTTGTGTAATACTAATAAAGTGCACACCATAGCAGCGCCGTAACTTAGATTTTTTTCTTTGGGGGGGGGGGGCAAGCATTAATACGTGTATTTGGGCTCCTAGAAAAGTTGTTTTCTTCTAATTCTTGGCCCCCCTTTTTCCATCTCTTTCTTACTCTATATGCCCCCCCGGAGCCTGTGAGCCCTCCCGCATGGCAAGATCTGCGGGACCGTTAGTTACGCCCCTGGGCCCGTTCCATACATGACAAATTAATTAAAGGGACAATATTGACAAATCTCAAAGCCATACGAATAAATATCATTTCTAGGGTCCCTAATAGTAGACAATTTTTTTTTACTGAAATGGGCCCACGACTCATTTGTGTTTTATTGACCTTTTGTGTGCTGCTTTGCTTATGTAATGTAGTGAACCTGTTCGATGCTTCATTTATAATTTCATGTTCGTATCGTATATGGAGTAAGATAATTTTGTCTTAAAATGTCCCCCCGTCGAACGGCGGGGAGCTTTCCTGGGGGGCAGTTGCCCCCTGTCTCCCCCCCCCCACACACACACACACAAGTTACGACCCTGCAACGTAGTAAAGCGTTGGACTGACACTGCACTTGCTTATAACGTCAGGTCTTACACTCGCGAATGTCCGGTCATCTAGTACCAGATAACGATCATCGCGCTAAACTGTGCTATATGGGCAATCTGTCTCATACTACAATTAATGTTCACCTGGAATCGTCTTAACAATTGTGAGATTATGCTAATAGTGCTTCTATTTCATACTTACTTGTCATTGATTTTGATCTGCGATCAATCGTACTTACTTGTCACTGATTTGCATCTGCGATCAATGTGTCAATCAGCAGTCCACGTTAGATATGCTCTGTTCCATCGTATGCGCTTATAACTGTTCTATTCTGAGCCAAATGTATATATAAGAAACACTTTATTGAACACCTAGTATCACGCTGACTGTTTTAGGCAGACTAATCTGTATTGTAGAAGGTGCTAGTGTCGCCGAGCTGGTAGACATACATGACTTACTTAAGGTCAGGAGTGATAAGTGTCGAATTACGATACGCAACTGCAATTTTTTTATACTGGATCTCTCGAAAAATATAACAATGATTCAACAACTATTTTTAAGAAGAAATTTTCAGTACACAGTTCTGTGCAGCAGAGAAATACGAATGGTATTTGCATTTTCAATATAAAGTACCGTGTAGGTAACTCAAATTGTAATGTTGTGAATATATAGTGAAAAAGCAGAAAAATGTATTATAATAGAATTGAAAATTTTGTTTACTTCCTTGTTTGTCTTGTGTTTCCTCTGTACTTACCGCGCTTGTCTCTGTACACAACTAGTTGAAGGTCCTGGAAAGAAAGATAACGAAATTAGTATTTTAGCTAGTAGCAACAAACGTTCTGCTTTTTTTTTCTTTTTTAAAATTCTATATCAAATATTTAATTCTTCAAATAGTTCTATCTTTAGTTTTATCTTCAAATACATTAGAACTTTCAGTTCGAATTATTCTTAAATATTTTAGGAATTTCAGATAAAGATACTGTTGTGAATTGGAACGGGCACAAAGTGATGCAGAATGATTGTACTGGGCTCAAAGTGCCACAGAAGGTTGCACATACTCTGATTAGGATGTTCGGTCGTTGTAAAACGCATATATTTTAATCACACTCGACCCTAGCCATAGGAGCTAAATACACGGTTCTGATTGGTTGAAGTTATCCATTTCTCGCCACGTAGCATAATATACAAGGATGTTATAAAATAGAGGATCTGCCCTTAAAATAAAATCTTGAAGCCATATGTCACAGTTTCACCACCCCCTACTCTGTCCACTCAGCCCAATATCATCGCAATGTTTTGAGCCAACAATCATGGCGGAAAAGAAAGTAGCCAATCAGACGATGGCGGAACGAGAGTAGCTAATCAGATTTTCCGATGCTCTATTGTTTTTTGGCTTCATTGATTTAATAGGATGAAGATACATATGAGCAGATCCTCTATTTTATAACATCCTTGATAATATAGCACAAATCAAACACCAACTCCTGTCGGTTCTAGTTCTGGAGTTGCTGTTAAATTGTGCTAGCTGTAGGACGTGTTGTCCCGTGCAATGTTTTGTTCACAGTTTGATGTGCTTTAGATTTACCACTACGTGTGGTTTATTTGTGTAAGTGACTATATATTGTAAAATATTACCATGTTTCAGCTTGTTAGAAAGAATATCATCAAATGTGTATTTGACAAGGACAAACGTAATAATCGCCCGTCACCCATAGCTATTCATAAATGGGTAGAAAATTTATTTTAAGAGGATTGTCATGACATTGTTGCACTCCAATTCCGTACTGATGATTATGCTCTGTTTGTGACCTTTAATCAGTGTTTCTTCCAGATTAAGCTGTGTTTTTTGGGGGGGCACTGCACCCCGGAGCTCTGGGAGTGCCCCTCCGGAGGAAATCGATAATAATACGTCTATAAGATAATAATAAATAGAATAGTAGCAGCAGTGTCCCCCCGAGCTCCACCGGAACATTTTTTTTTCTAAAAGAACGACTGCCTTTAATACTGATGAAATTTTTCAAAAAGTATTAAGTAAGCTCAAACCTACGCTACCATTTAAACATAGTGACGGTAGTACCTCTCTTGTCCAACTTATCAATGCAATGGTAAATATTACAAGGGTAAGAGTCTTTAATTTACCTATTCCACTAGATAATAATGTTATTGTGCAAATTCTGACTGAATATGGAACAGTGAAAAATATAACCACTGAGACATGGTCTCAAAATTACCCCCTTGCAGTGTCCAATGGAATACGAACTGTGCACATTGTCCTTTAAAAAACCGATCCCTTCACGTTTCCTCTTGAACGGCTTTCGTGGTTTCATATCATATGAAGTCCAGCCTGTAATGTGTTTTTTCTGTCGATCATTAACTCACCAACTTAGTGAGTGTGATAAGAAAAGAAGACAAGAACTGAATTGCCCTCATACGTCTCAAACGTCTGGCATTCCATTTACCAAGTTTTCCCTCACTCCGCCTCGCATCTAGCGCACCGCCACTGCCTTTACAAATGCCATACCTCGGCACTATTCAAAAAAAAAACTTGTGAACAACGTGTTCAATTACAGCCAAACGGTTCAGAACCAGTAACTGACATCTCTACTACGAACCGTGTGTGTGGGTTTCCTCGGGGTTCTCCCGTTTCCTCCCATTTTCTTCATTCCTCCATTTCATTCATTACTCATCATCACCGTCTCCTTTAGCCTACCCGGCATAATCGTGGGACGTAAAACAATGATTTCGTTTTATTTCATTTACCTCTACTACGATTGCTGCTCATACGGATGGCAACTCTGATTCCACATCTGGCATTATCAACAATACAGCTGACGGAACACATATACCTTTGGCTAATGTTAATGACCTTGCAAGTGTTGATAATGTTAATACTGCGTCTTACCCCCTGGTAAACAGCCTGTTGGTACTGACAAGGAGAAGGCAGACTTTGGTAAGTGAACTTCGGTGCCATTTTTTGCGACGGGGTAGCACACATTTAAAGCGTTAATATTACAAACTGGGAGAGCGCAATGGGCAAAAATAAGGGAGAAAAACCGTCTTCAAAAGTTTTCTACTCCCCTGATATGCTGTTCGACGCGTAAATTTATCAAGTGACGGCGTGGCAAAGTGAGTAAAGTGTGCAACAAATATGCAAAGGGTCCCGGGTTCTATTCCCGTTCGAGTCAATTCTTGTTTTGTTTTTTTGCTTCAACTAATAAATGAAAATGAAATCTTTAAGTTTTACGTCCCATAGTTATGCCGGTTAGGCTAAAGGAGACGGTGATGATGAGAGATGAGTGAATGGAATGAAGAAAGTGGGAGGAAACGAGAGAACCCCGAGAAAACCTACGAGCACGGTGTTTGTCCACCACAAAGTCCACACGGCGCGAGCTGGGATCGAACCAGGACCCTAAGCACCGGAGGTGAACGCTCTACCACTGAGCCACCGCGCCCCTCAACTAATAAAGTAACCATTTGTAACTATAAATAAAATATTAATTCACCATATGTTTATAATGAATATAACAATAGAAATTTTAAAATCACTTGTAAAATCTTTCAATGTTCCATGTTAACTAGCAAGGAAATTTAATCTATTCCGTAAATATACTGATATCACGAGTTGTGTTATGGTTACGACAGTCAACGGCGCCGATTTCTCTGTAAATTTGGGGGCCCATTCATAAAAAAAATACATACAACAATACATGTAACAATAAAAAATACATATGAATATACATATTCATAAAAATACATGGGGCCCACATGAGCTTGAGGGGCGGGCCCCCATGATCGGCGCCCTTGACGACAGTCGTTGTGTACTAAATGTTCTTGGCGCTTCGTGTCTACATCTGTTGACAGGTGCGATTTACAAAGGAGTTGAGGAAGGAAATCCCTTTGCTAATACTGAATGTTGCTATAACCAAAGCAGATTTCCCCCTCATTCCCCTTGTAATTCTCACACTGTCAACAGATGTAGACAAGAAGCTTCAAGAACTTTTTTTTACACAACGACTGCAGTAACAATAATATTTACGAAAGAGATTAAATTTTGTTTCTAGTTAACATGGAACATCAAAAGAATTTACAAGTGATTGAAAATTTATATTGTTTGATTCATTATAAACAATGGTGAATTAATATTTTACTTATAGTTACAAATGGCTATTTTAAGAGAAACCTACAAATGCCTACAAGAAAAAAAGTTTGACTCGAACGAAAATTGAACCCGGGACACTGCACTTGAGTCACTGATTCTTCTTACTCTGCCACGCCGTCACTTGATAAGTTTGCGCGTCGTGCGATTTATGCGTCGAGTAGAAATCTTTAAGACGGTTTTTCTCCGTCATTTTTGCCCATTGCGCTCCCCCAGTTTGTAATATTAACTCTTTAAATGTGCACTACCACCTCGCAAAAAATGGCCCCGAAGTTCACTTACAAAAGTGTGCCTTCTCTTTGGAGTGCTTCCTCCAAACTGTGAAACAAAAAACTGATATGGAATTCATTGCACCTATTTCAGATACAGACAGTAGTGACCTTCACATGGAAAGTGAAACAACAGACATTCCTAATACAACAAGGGAATTGCACTCACGAAAGAAACGTGGCTTGCGTGGTTCCTATTCACAACCTGTGAATGTTATAACAACTCGTAAAAAGAAGAGGCGTGGTGCTTCAATAACTGGATGTTTACGTCAAGACAATACTGCATCAGGTGTGCTCACTCATCTTCAGGATTTGTAAACACTTTGTCCACTTCTTTGTTGTTAGTATGACTATATTGACGTACTCGTCTTCTGTTTACAGTAACACGTTGATATGAAATATATATGGTATTACATTTGTTTTTCTGTTTTCTTGCTTATAAGACTGTATATTACATGTATTGTTTCCCTGAATGTAAACCGTTTGCAAAATTGTGTTAAAAAAGAATTGTTTAAAAAATTGTTTATGATTATGACGCAGATTTTATGTCTTCAAGAAATCATCTCTGATTAACACTGTTTCATCTCTGGTTATAAGAGTCATGTTAATCTTGGTGTACCAAATTTCACAGAAGTAAATCCCCACGTTAAGCGGGTTTGCATATCCAGGCTCCTAACTATGAAAACATTAACGATCACTGCAACCCCAATTATTTCACAGATTCAACCTGTTGTATATAAGTTATTAGGACGTAAAATTGAATGTAGTTTATACGAAAAAGACTTTTAAGCATTGCAAGACCTGTAACGACCAAATATTCACCACAAACTTATAGTCGTATCAACATAAACAAAACAAAAAAAAAGTGGACCAGGAAACCACTTTACACAAAAGTCTAAAGAAGCTCAGTGAAGACGTACGAACTGTTCGAGCGGTTTGAGTCAATAGTCCATCAATCATAAGTTTAACGTAGGGATTTACTTTTCTGAAATTTGGTACATAGTTTTGAAACTACTATATTAGTGAAAGAAGGTATACAAATTGATTTCCTTAAAATGTTGGTGAATGGCAGAGGGATGGCGTTGTATTGGAAAAATACTCTAATTGTCAATATATATATGGAAATTCGGGGCATCAAGGGAAGACGGTTAGAGAGACCTTATATTCTGAAGATTTGTTGTATTTGCTTTCTGAGCCCTTTAATAACACTATGCTCATTAGTGATTTTAATTGTGTACTTCGATCTAATGATTATGTCGGGACACCTTCCTATAGTCCCGCACTACAAAAAAGTGGCCGAACGTGCTAGTAATGAAAATCACTTTTGGTGTGGGTTTGGCCGAACCCGGCCCAAGGAAAATATTTCTTATTTTTTTTTTAAATTTTCATAACAGTTTTATCATGAAAATAAGATAAAAGTAATACTCATTTGCCTTTACGTAAGATATATAAAAATGTATATACTTACGTTACAAAATATAGCTGAGCGAGTGCCAGGGGTTAGAAGCCAAACAGGGCTCGTTTTGTTCCATCTTGACCCCGATGATAATACCACGTGACATTACGCCACACTCGGGTGGTGCAACTTCGAACCTCATTTGCTTCCTTATGACCAACTTCAAAGAGTTGGCTAGGGTAGCGCGTGAAAATAAAAGAATATGCTTGTGAATTGTGCAAACTAAAGATATCAGATATTATTTTCAGGACTCTGTTGTATGTTCACTTTGTAGGAAGAATCTATACTGTAGTTATTGTGTACTCTTATTTGATTGATATGAACTCTTGTAGTAATTGAATCACTAACTCATGGATATACTAATGTCGTCAGCTATTATCAATGCGTTTATGTTTGGCAGTTGTATGGTCGCGCTAAAGCAAAACTCTACATTTAAGGAATGTAAATAATTGATACTAAAGTTTCATACAATTCGGTGCAGATTATCAACATTGGCTCCGTTTAATTAATCTCCTTGCTAGAGTAACAGGTGATATACTTAGTTAAGTTTTGGTAGGAGTAAGTGCGGTTTTACGTCAGTAAATATAAAGTTATGGGTCTACACTATACGTAGTCTTTATGTCAAAAGAAGTTAAGCTTACGAATAAACAAATAGTTAAGGTTAGTAACTAAGGTTTGATGCCTAAAGGTAACAGAAATCTTTCTTTTTTGTCAACAGAAGCAATAAGAACTACGTTGGCAGTTTGCCTACGAAACTGCTTAATAAAAGTGAATTAGGAAAGAGCTGATGGATGAAAATGTTGGAAGGAACGGGAGAGATGCCCAGAGAAAACCCACGGGCATGATGTTGTCCACCACACACTTCCATTGCCTAGGATTAAACTACAGACCCCCATCCCAGGAGTGAGGGCTCCATTACTGAGCCATTGGGATGCCTTGTTATACTTATTGTCTGTCACCGTTATTTCTTCTGCGAGTTATCTACGATTCCTTTGCCAGTATGTCACAACTTAGTTACGAATCTACACAATGCTAATCAACAAAATTTACTATTTTTAAACTAAATAATTAGTTATTGACAAACGTTTGCTGCTTTCAATCGTTATAGAGAACAATAATCGTCCCTTTCTGTAGAGATCTAACTTGTTGAAAACGTTATAAGTGATGTTAAAAATATATTGCAATGTCCTCTCATATTTGTAAACAATATGTGTTTCACGAGGATCATCAAACAGCCGACAGAAGCCAGCTACGAAGAAGGACACGGATAACCACAAAGGACTCCGACAGCCCCTCCACAGGCTCTCCCTCCAAATTACGGCTATAAAAGAGCACGTCGAGGCCAACAAGACATCAGTTCCAGCTGATCATTCCTACCTTTCTCTTTGCGTTGCTCTGGGCAGGAGAGACTCCCTAACCTTTCCTCTGCGCTGCTCGGGCAAGTGGTTCCTATCCTATCTTCGCGCAGTACTATGAAGGAGATACCATCTTACCTGCATGCTGCACTAGGCAGGAGATTCCTTTTGTCTCCACGCTGCACTGGGCAAGTGACACCAACTTACCTCCACGCTGCTTTGGGCAGGAGGTCCAAATTCTTAGAAAAAGAACTTTTGTATAGAGGAAACTACTTTATGGCATATTACTTGTATAGTGCTTTTGTAATAGAAAGACATGGGTGAAAAAACAAACCCGTGTACTATCTCTACCATTACATTATAGTATTTAAACTATAGAATATTATCACGCAAATATTGTTTTCAAATAACGAATATTTGAAGAATAAATATGTATAGCCACATAATATAAGAACAAATGAACTTACGGATAAGATCAAAGTGAGGGCCTAATAAAGACATTTTTTTAAAAAAAATCTTAGAAGTTCTTAAGAGTTCTTGACATCAATGTAGCATTAGAAGCAGTTAGTGAAGAAAAATTGAGCCGAATTCTTCATCTCGTGTTACGACATTTTCCGCTTGAGATCCAGAAGATATTACAATGTAAGAAAAAAATTGATAGAGAAAAAGGATGAAGAAGGAAAGAGGGAAATGGTATCAGTAATTTAGAAGAAGAAAAGAAATGGAGATATTTGAAGACGCAGGGAGAAAAAATAAGGAAGCAGCGGTTTGCATACCTATATTTGTGCCATTTTCTCCGTCTTCTAACGTAAGACAAAATGATGTAACCATCTATCCGAAGAATCCACTTAAAGAATAAAGGATATCAAATCAACATTTCAATCAGAAAGATGTCAGAATATGAAAGAAGAAAAATAAAAATGAAAAAGAGTTAAAATTATATCTCTTTCACAGAATGATATAACCGTTTTTTTTTACTTGGAAAAAAAGAATAACGGAAATGCTTTCAGAGATTATTATATTTTATGAAAATTGTTCAGTCTTTTTTAACTTGTTTTTTCTATTCAGTCATTTCTTTTAGTAGCTATTACATGAATGGATTATAAAAAATATCAATGTTGTTTCCTGACTATGTAACTCAGCGGTTCCCAACCTTTTTCAACTTGCGGCACACTCAGGTGTAACTTGAATTCTCGCGGCACATTCATATATATATATATATATATATATATATATATATATATATATATATATATATATAATATGAAATATCGTGATTTTTTTCTGTGATTAGGCCTACTGATCTCACAGAGAAGAAAGCTCGATGACTGGTTTTCTTTTGTGGTAAATCATTATGCTTATTGTTCATTCTAATTTAAAAATAGTAAACAGTTGCAGTGAAATATAGGACTCGGGTTTTTTTAAAAATCCACTTTCTCTTTCAAAAAATCTATCCAACCTTTCACTAAAAGGGAAGATCACTAAATATCGAACTAATAAGCAAATCTCTTGTACTTTTAAAACATAAATGTAGGTAATTTTTCCGCATGTTTGCTTTGTCAAAAGGATTCAATGATACTTTAAAATTTCAAGTTACGAAATAAAGTGCAACAACAATGAAGCAATAATGGTCATGACAATGATAACAAATACTTTTCTCAACATTAAAAATGTACAGAAAAGTAACACAGTATGAAACTTTTGTAGATTCATAGTAGAGGTTCACAGTAATGTGAAATACAAATATACATTTTTCCCTATGTCTTGCAATTTGATTTCTATAGAATTAACAATTTTGTTTCGATTTCCTTGCGGCACACCAGCGACCTATTCGCGGCACACCGGTTGGGAAACGCTGATGTAACTGGTTAGGTAGCATGTTCCCCAAACTCTTCAGATGGAGAAAAATACATGTGGAAATTGTGCTTTGCAGTCTCAATCTTCCAGCTGGATACGCGATTTTTCATACCGTTAGAGTGGTCTTATACGTTATGAATTCTACCCTTCTAACCTAAAGTAGTCACCGGAGTCAAAGTACTATCAGTCATTCTGCTGAATGGTCTTGAAGGTTGCGCCCAAAGACATCGAAGTGGAATTTAATCGATGGCATCCGGAGCCAATAGTGCACCCCATGATTCATAGATTGCAGTGGTGCACCCACAGGAAGGGGCCCACCGAGTTCGGACCCTCGAAAAAACTTCCTAGCTTAACATATATTTGTATATTTTCTCAATAAAACTATACTTGTTTAATAAAGAAATAATTGACGTAGTATCATTAAAATTTGATCTTACTTTTCATCTTATAAAAACAATCTAGTTCTATCCTTTTTTCTGAAAATATAGATAAAAGCATTTTACAATTACTTATCGTTTTTTTCGGGTTTAGAATAATACCCGTTTAATTCTACATAGACGTGGTGGGTTGTAGTACTGGACCCCAAAGTTTGGACCTCTTCTAACAAAAATTTCTGAGTACGCACCTGATAGGATGCTTCAAAAATTCAAAACTATTTAAGTAATGTGTTGGATATGGACGACCAAGGACATCAGAAACGGTACAAGAAGTGGCCCTCGTTAATGTATATTTGAGACCCCAGAAATTAACATGTCGGTTAAGCTTGGAATTGAATGCTCTCCGAACAATCTTCCGTCGCATCTTGACGGTCTGAGGCAAAAGCACTAGTCCTTATAATGCAATTACTACACATTCGGCAGAAGATGATTCTGACCGATGAGTGTAAATGTGCGAGTGTTTTCTGAAAAAGATGCAGAACAATGTGGATTTTTAAAAGTAAGATCATGTCCTCCAATCGAAAGGTAAGCTAACTAAATATTCGTTATAGTCCGACACAATCCGCTGTGGTTTACTAACGGGGGTGACGAATGTACCATGGTTTGGTGTAGTTTCTGTAAAGTCCATATCTTTTGAAGACACTATCATTATAGAAACACATAACTTACAGTTATGTCAGTGGCGGCTTGATGAAAATTTCCGTCACTGGATAGGTCGCAATGAACCGTGGAGTGGGCTGCCCGTTACCCGGATTTAAATTCAATAGATGTTTGTTGTGCGGTCTACTTGAAAACTAAAGAATACAGTGTCAAAATCAGAAATAAAGAACACATGTATGACTGAATTGCCTCAAAGTTTAGAGCTTTTTTCGCTAGAATTAGTGGTCGCATTTTACACAATATGAGTGAATATCTACAGACAAGCTTCGACAATGATGACAATTACGTAGATCGAATAATCTAATCCCCCTTTGGTGCTAGATTATTCACCCAGCCTGTACTTAATTATTTAAGCGGAAGTAATTTTACAGTCATTTTATTGTCATCAGTATGTTATACTTTTGGAAATATGCTGTTGTTACAGCAATTGAATCGGAGTTAATTTCTATGTATTACCGGATATTTATACTAAAAATAAAAGATAAACAGAATATCATCGCAATCGAAATAAATTGTTTCGTATAAATAATAAATTATTCGCATAAACATGTATTAAAATTCTTAATTACAACCGCTAATGTTAAAACTCACATTCTTTTACAAAGTATTTATTAATTATTAATCAATTAATATGTAGGCATATAAATATAAACAGTGGTGTATTTACGATTTTTGTTCCGGTGGGGGGCTTTGCTAACTTTATTATTGGGAATATGAAAATTTTACAAGATATTTCATTTACTTTAAAATAGTAAATAAAATTTCGGAGGGCTTAAGCCCGGAAGCTCCCCTTAATTACGCCACTAAGTGTAAATAATATTTGCTTGCAACGATTATGATAATCCATAAGACTGAAGACAAAAATGTTTAAAAAAAATATCGCAGAAAAGCAAATATTGTACGTATTTGTTACATGGCAATCACTCCAGAAAGTTAAAATTTTTTTTCTGCACTGCAAGACGTATACTTATTATTTGTGTATCTTTAAAACAAAGTTTTCTGAAGAAAGTAAACTTAGAAATTGATTTTTTCTATTTTTGTTTTTTGAAAAAAAGCTAATCTGTTTTTAGCGCGCCTCGTAGTGGGAAAATCGTGAACTACATCAACGCAAGCAAAGAGCTAGGTAAACAGGTACGACCGCTGAAAATGAAAATAGTATCGGTACAAATGGCCTAATGCAGAAAACAGAAGACAAAACTCTTGATATCTTCCTCCATCTCGCTCTGCCTGTGGAACGAACAAATTAAAACTTGGTAAAACTTTGATTATTAAATTTTTTTATTTAAAATAGAAGTATAGTGTGAAAATGGAGTTAAGGAAACGCGAACAGAATGGATTCAAAATGGTGACAACAAAAACTAAACGAAAAACGGAAGAAACTTTCTCTCTTGTTGTTAATAAACAAATAGTTTCTGTGAATTCAGGCCAAGAAAGAGAGAACCAAGACAGAGATTTGCATTTCTTTGCAGTTGCTAGAAGTCCTGAATCCCGCACATATTTAGGCTTACAGAAGGGAAATTCACTTCTCAACGCCATTATCTTTAAGGTTTATTTTCAAGAAACTTTTGATTGTGGTTGAATAATATCAGAACGTAGGATATGCAAATGGGTTTAGGTTGGTACGAATTAAATGTCTCGTGGGAAACTCATCTCGGCGACACAACAAGGTCATGCGACCAATGTCCAGTAAGCAGGTGGGGATACCCACATAATCAGGAAACAAGTGTGTTGTTGAGAGTGTACCATGGAGAGCACACACTAATTTATTTTTACGAATTCAAACTACGAATTATTCGTAAAGCAAGCCAAAGAAAAACATTAACAGTGCTATTGGGGTAATAATTCCGAATGAACATGACATTCCGCTTTGATTTGTCAAACTTCATTCCGATAATACAGCCAGTGGTGGATTTAGTCCGGAGCCGGCAGAGCCTAGGCTACCCAGCTTTTTGAGCGATAATATATACTTTTGAAAGTTTACAGTAAGAGATACCTTTCATTCTCTATGGGAAAATTTTTGAAATTTAGATGTAGATAGTTTCAGTTGTATTTTTTCTGTTATGCAATGTATAAAACAATACTTGAGGTCCACAATGTTAACGTCCAACCTAGTCATAATATCCATCGGGAGTTAAGTTGGAAACCTGTACAGGACCCATGAATTATTGTAAACTCATCATATACCTATCATACTCTACGTTCTGGCTGCTCCCCCAGTTTTTACCTTCTAGATTCGCTATTGCTCCACACAGCATTGTAAAATGAACCCCGTGGGCACCACCGACCAACTTCAAGTTCGGATAAGCTTGTCAGGAACACTGTGGAAGCGGACCCTCAGAAAAGTGTTCGTGTCATTACGGACGAAAAATGAAATGAAATCTTTGAGTTTTACGTCCCACGGTTATGCCGGTTAGACTAAAGGAGACGGTGATGATGAGTAATGAATGAAATGGTGGAATGAAGAAAGTGGGAGGAAACGGGAGAACCCCGAGAAAACCCACGCACACGGTGTTTGTCCACCACAAAGTTCACTTGGCGGGGGCTGGGATCGAACCCGGGACCCCTAGCACCAGCGGTGAACGCTCTATCACTGAGCCACCGCGGCCCTCCATTACGGACGAGTCAAGGTTACAGCTTACACCACAAAGCTGCCTTTCGGTAGCTCAGTGCAATTGGTAAGTTGAAAACGATGGATGGCTATATGCGTGGACACCAGCTAACAAGAATCGTCGTTTAGAGAAATTCAGTTCCCTGAGTGTAAGGAATAAGCGAATCGGATTTTTCACTTTTGATTAAAACTGTATCTGGTATGACTATCGTGAACAGTCAGGATAGCAATTAGATCCTGATCAAAGTCCAGGATGGTTTCCAAATCTTCTAGAAAATGTTGAGCCTGGTATGGTGATATACGGTTTAGGTAATCCTTCATGTCTTTGTCCGTCGAAGACTAACCATCCGAGTGTATCGTTACAGCGCCGAACTCCATAAAATGCACGCGAACTTTCCCGCAAGAATTCAGAAATGTTCAAAAGACATTATATCCTCGTAATGCACCACAATGCATGTGTAAACGCCATTCAAAGGATGTTGCAGACTCTCCATGAATTACAGTATGAAATCCTTCCTCATCCACCGTATTTTCCTGACATTTCTCCTACCGACTACCACATCTTCCGATATCTCAATGACTTCTTTGAGGGGAAGACCGTCCTTGGTGACATTTTTCTTGGCCTTTGGAAATGACACACTTAGGGTTAGCAGTTCATTCACACCAATCTAATATAAATATCTTTCTTTCTGTTTCAAAAACAAATCCTTCATTGACATTAGAAAATATTTACTTACTGTATTTACAACATAACTAATAAATTAAACCATCTCTAAATTTAACATTTAAATAGTTTTTTTGCGTATTTTTTCTAAATAGCAATTAGAGATTTTTTTGCAAAAATTTCATTAAATTTAACTTCAGTTTTGGTAGCCAATATCTCGGCTGCATGTCAACTAAACTAAGCATGTCAAAATCCATCACTATGTTGTTTTATGAAAATCAAGTTTGGTCATTTGACAAGGAACATTTGCAAAATGCCTAATTGATTTTATAGAATCAAACACAATGGAAAATTCAGATGTGATCAATGCTTATTGTATCAATCTTAACTCCTCATAGTAGTAATTACACATATTTATGAGTGTAGATAGATACTGATATAATAATGAATGGCAAAAGAAGTTAAGCTATAAACAATATCAGCTTATGGCTCCCAAAATTCGGTCCGAAATCATTACAGGTGCGTATGAGATTTCTCTGAAGAAATTTTAGTTAACCAATAGTTCTTAAAGATTGAGCATCATATCAAAACTCAAAATTTTTATGTAACTTATATATCACTCTGTCCAATGTAATGTGTTTTTGTTAACAACAAAACATACAATTACAAAATGCTTACATAGACAGAAATCATCTCAGACAAACTTACAACACTAACAACATTCACAGACTGCTTTTGTGAAAAAAAAATGGTAATCGTCCAAAACTGAAAATTAACGTACACAATGTTTCCATTATTATTGTTTCTAGATATTAAATTATTAAGCCTCTTTTGAGAATAAAATTAGAAATTTTCACGAATTTTTTAAGGACAAGCGGAATTTTCGGAAACACTGTGGCATATGCTCATTTTTATTTGGATAAGAAGTTTACTCATCAAGTTTCATATCCTCTAACGTGTACCTAATCTTAAGGAATTTAGGGATTTGGCCATCTTATAGAAATTAAAATCCTCGACCTTTTTCCTGCCTTTTTTTTTCGTTTTAAGGGAAACATCAAGTAAACCTGAAGCATGTCTTTCATTATTTTAAATTAAAATCCTAAATACCAACTTTCATGTGTCTAACCTGAAGAGATTTCAAGATATAGCCGTATCATTATAGCAATTGTAAATACCACCCTTTTTTTTCTTTCTTTTCACCTTGCTAACTGACTATCTAACACAATGGAAATAAATATCCTGCCCATCTAGTCTGCAGTCCTGTCACACCAGAAGACATCCAGCACTTATTTATTTCTTTGTGTAATTCTTTTCTCTTTTTTTCTTTTTCTTTTTTAATCTTCTTTCTTGTGTGGCATTTATCTTCAGTTTTTCCGCCTTTACCATACAGAAAATAAAACGCAAACATTTCACACACACACACACAAACACGCATAGTAACACACTCGTTCGCGCACACACACACACATTTTTCATGTGTTATCTACTTCCAAATACAATGCCCTGGGACGAAAGAGGAAAAAAATGAAATTTTGTAAAGTAAAGCTTTAAAAAAAACGGGAAAAAAAAGCAAGAAAAAGCCATGCACCCAGAAGATGAGTATCAGCAACGTCGTTCGTTATAAGACCTGGGACACCCAAATCCCTGAGATCTTGAGAAAAGCTACGCCAGCCAGTCTACCGGAGGGGGTTGAAGGAGGCAGAGGGGGTGTTAGAAAGGGTGAATAAAATGAAGGAGGGGTTGATGTTTTGTTCTTCCCTGTCACATCCATTTGATAACCAGAGAATCAATGGCGTCAGAGACCTCTTCCTCAAGGTATCAGTAGAACGAAAAAAAAAAACGTCTTTCTCACTGTCCATCTTCTTTCTATCTTCCTTTATCTCTCATTTATATTATAGTCTCCTTCATTCCATCTTCTTAAACATCTGCCTCAAGTGTCTATTCTACAGGGCGGTCAAAATACGAATCCTGTAAAGTACGTAAATTATAAAATCTATAGTCCATCAGTCACTTGTAACCTGGTACTAATCATACCAGGTGACGTCATAGACTGCTTGTCTCATTCATAGTAAATAGAACAACAAGCAGCATGAGCAGACAAAGTAACGTGTACTTAGAGCATTTCCATACTTCGATTGATCATTACTTTCAAATATCAAATTGTCGATGTCAAAAATATTAAGCATTGATATGTTGATACTTAAATATTCGATGTTATGATTTTTTGGATGTTTTGATATTCGGCTATTTCAAAATTTCTCGATAGATCGATATTTTTGACACTTCATTCTTCGATATTATCCATATTTCAGCATTCGATATTTTTGATACATCAACATTCGGTATTTCTACACTTTTCAATATTTCGGTATTAGTTACTTTTTATATCATGATATTCAATACATCGATATTTTTCAAACTTTTTGCTATTGAATATTAATTGATACTTCGATATTCAATATTTATATTTCGATAGTTGCGATATTTCAATATATCGGTCGAGTTCCTATATTTTATCCAATTTGATTTTTGATATTCAAATTCGATGTTTCATTGCCCTACTTGTATGTTGGTTGGTTAGTTCGCTGATTTTGAGTTTAGCATCTCATTCAGCATCGAGGTTACATGAGATGTGCTCCTACAGCTCTGAACCACACGAGCTCCAAACGGGAATGTAACTCAGGACTTTCACGAGAAGGCTTACATGCTAACTGTACAGCTGCTTGGAATTCAAGAAGTGGTGACAAGCAAAACGAGAATTTCGATAATAAAATTTTCGATCATCTTCAAGGTATATCACTCATGAGTTCACGATTACTACTGCACTAGCGCTACTTTCTTTCCTTTACTGAACACTCCACTCCTTACTTTACTGATTTTTCTCTGTATACCGGTACTATTATTATTATTATTATTATTATTATTATTATTATTATTATTATTATTATTATTATTATTATTATTATTATTATTTCGTATTTTTATTGTATCCAAGAAATGGTAGGAAAGTCGAATCCCTTTACCGCTCTTAGAAGCCTGCTAAGAATGCTGAATGAAGAACGAAGTATCCTGAATGGATAGACATCACTCCGTTCGGAAATGAAAAATAGACATGAATTAATGCATTCTCACCTGTACAGATAGCCATTTTGCATTGTGCTTGGGCTCGGTAAACTCAATAGTTTTTGTTCTCGCTAACTTCGTTGATATTCGCATCGTCTCGGAAATATATGCCCTTAACAGAGCTCACGCATCCTCGGGCTCCTTCTCCCTACATTCAATGGAACACATTCTCGCGGGCCCGTGGTTATTTGAGTATGAACTACGACATTCCGAGCCTCCCATAAGTTTGAACACCCCTACTTACCCACACTGACCAGCCAGAATATCAGGAATATCTACCAAATATCTGGTTTGCCATCATTGGCTCACAGGACAATAGCGATGCAGGGCAACACCCTCATCGAAACTAACATTATATCAAACATCTGTATATCCTTATGTTCCGTTACGAGCCTATCACATTATTCCACATCATAACATGTATTGATTAACATAAAGGAGAAATCCTTAAGCTTACTCTCAACAAAAATAATTACGATCAAACTCGTTGCCTTCTACGGATCGTCCATTTTCGTATGGGGATGAAATTTCAATATATATATAAAGATCGTACTGGCTATGCTAAACTCTGTCTGTACTTTAAAATCTAACGTGTTATACGGTAACTTCTATGTTCAACACAATTAATTACATGTGCCTGGCACACCTGAAAGAAAAAATAAACGCTAAACATAACTACTCCTGGTTGTACTTCCTTAATATGTATAGAAGTGAAAGCTTTGGTTTTAATTTAGTAATTCAAAGCACGAATATTAATTTTCTTGTCAGGAAAGAAGCGAGAGAAAGAAACATAAACAAACATAGCTTAACATATTTCACATTAATTTTGTGCAATAATTTCCACCTGGATTTTTTCACGAAAGAAAACACTGGATTATAGACGTTAACACCTTTTGTTTTTGTATAGGTAACTCAAACGTAACAGATGCCTTTAGAACAAACAAAATTTCTACTGTAAGCGTTTTCGAGATAGGAATAGAACTTCTGCTTTATGCGTTTATTTTTTTATTCGTCCTTTTTTTCTTTCATCTCCATTTATGAATGTGAAAAACAGAGAGAGACAAAGAGAGAATACGCAGAAAAGAAAGCAAAAAAATTCCGTGGAAAAAGTGGAGCTGAAAGCATTTTAGGATGTCTCCCTGCTGTGGCGCATTGCATTATGGTTTCTAACAGGTTCCCAGTTCTCATTTGCCTTTCTGGCTGTTTTAAGTGGCTCTCGTTTACCCAGGGACCCCTCCCCGGGGAACCCAGCCCTCCTCAAAGAAAAAATAGATAGAAAAAAAAGCTAGGAAAGGAAGTAAGAAGTTCGCATAAAGACACAAAATAAACAACTGCGAACGCCTATATCACGAAAGAGTGTACTTATACACAAGCGTTGCCAACCTATATATTATTTTAATAATGTTATGTTATAATTTATCTCTACAGACTAAACATTTTCCCATCCTAAATGCGCTTTAAGAATCATTCTATATTACTTTTAATATAAAATTCAACATTAGATTATTGTTTATTGTATAATGTTGAGAATTGCTCTAGTTTCGGGGAGGGCTTTGCCTGAAAATGTGAAAATTCTGCAAGATATTTTATATACTTTACTATAGTAAGTAGGATTTCGGGGGGGGGAGGCTTAAGCCCGGAAGCCCCCCCTAAATACGCCACTGGTGAGTGATATCATTCATCCAGTTCACATCGGTTCGTCCGGATCGGTTGTTACAATTTCTCAGATTCCTGGAATCAGCAGTTAAAATTGTCTCTCCACCTCTAGATTCAATATTTGCAGTAATAATAATAATAATAATAATAATAATAATAATAATAATAATAATAATAATAATAATAATATTAATAATAATAATAATAATAAAGCTATTAATAACTTTTGTATTATTTCCGAGACTAGTTTATATATACTGTTCCGTACTGATCAGTTCACTGTCTTTCATATCACTTCTTATTGTTATTCATCAACTTTTTTATTATTTGTTCGTAAAGCCTTTATACTTATACCTTAAGCTAGAAAAGCCGATGGAAATAAATCCATAAGCTAGAATGTTATACTTGAACAATGCAGGGGGTGTATACCTACTTTTGGGCCACCCTATATTTTCCCTTTCAGCTTTTAAATGGGCAATTAAGACATTATACTTTATTTTTTTACACGTCATTAATGAAAGTGTAAGTAGAAACAGTTCGTTTTTTTTTTTTTATCAGAAACAAACATTTTGCAGTTACCTTTGTGTTTTTGTGTTTTGGCATAACAAATAAAAATAATAATACATAAATACATACGATTAATATAATCATACAATAATAATGCAGCAAGTCAACTTACTATAACACCATCTGCTTATTATTGTATAATCAGTGCTGTGCCGTGAGAGAGGTGACCGGGTGAGGGCCCCGGGCGCCGAAGTAAGGGGGCGTAAAATTCGGGAAAAAAAGATAAGAAAAGGAGAGAATAAATTACTTGGAATATTTTAGATCAACAGCAGTATTTTTCAATCTAATATTTAATTTGACCAGGGTACAAACTACTACCGGTATGTACTTAAATCTTCTTCCGGTTTCGGAAATGGTCCTATGTTATTCATGTTAGGAAAATGCATATGCACATATATAAAATGGAAGGAAAAAAAGTACAAAAAGTGCTCAAAATAAAGGAAAAGTATGGGTTATTTTTGAAAATTCTTTTGCGCTTCGCACCAATTATAGTGGCGCTTCGCGGCTGGTCTGTCGAAATTACTCATATGTACGGGGGCGCCGTCGTATACTCTCGCCCCAGGCGCTGATTTTCCACAGTACGCCACTGTGTATAGTCATTATTGCCAACAAAAAAGACAGATCACTTGCCTCTTTCTAAACGGCAAATAATCTTATCCATAAATAGAAGTCAAATAGAAATCTTCATTAGCTTCTTAAGAGTTTTATTTCAAGCTGAAATATTATATTATATATCCGCGAGTTGTGTAAATGTCACCTTGTTAAAGAGAGATAACTGGCCAGGACTTTCTTGAACAGGACTATACATTAATCAACGTGTTCAATATAGACATTGACGCAAATGTTTTGAAAGCTTAAATAAAAACTTATTAAAACAAAAAGAAATATGAAGCTCCCTGTAAGCAGATGGTTAGCCTACGGCCCTCCGGTGCAGAATACCCACGTTCGATTCCCGGTGGGAGCTCATATGCTTCGGATCCCACGTTAAGCTGAAAGCCCACGTCTCATATAGCCTAGGTGCTAAAAGAGACATTTAACTTCAATCTATCGGTAAATCAAAAAGGAGATATAGGTCAATATGCTTCCCACTCTGCATACAAGTATTTTCGGTAATAAGTGAACGAATAGCTTTCTCGTGTCATAATTTGGATGTCCAGATTCGATTCACTAATGAGCATAATGATTTATTTTTTCTTCAGCTTTCTCAACGTGAATGCAGGAATGGGCCTTAATATATGAATCCTTACTGCCTTTGTTTCCATTTTTGAAATACTGTTGATTCTTGAATCAAGCAAATATTAATTTTCTCCTGACCAATCAAGATCATTATTTCTTACAACTATGAATCTCCTTTTATCCTATCAAAATCTTGATATTTTAAAATCAAATAAATGTTAATCTTCTATCGGCTAATCAAGTATCTTCCTAATCAAATATGAATTTTCTTTTTGGTCAATCAAGTATCTTTATTCCTTAAACAAATATGGATTTTCTTTTGGCCAATCAAGTACTTTATCACAAGGCAAAGTAATAGATGTTGCTACATATGGTTGCGAAACTATGATCTTCTTTACGAAATGTACGTAAACAATTTTCTTGAACAAGCCTATACATGATATTCGAAAAACAATTTATTATTAACAAGTTTGTAACGCTGGAAACTAGTAACAAGAGATTTTTCACGCACGAGAGAAGTAGAGTCAAACGGAGAAAAGCAAAAGTAAATCTCTACCAAAATAAAAGAACGAAAAGAACTAAATAAGTAAATTGTAACAAAATACAAAATCTTTAGTGTTTACATTTACGTTGTAAACTCTGTGCTATTTTTGTGACACTTTGTACAACACCCTCGCTCTCCAGCTCAATCTGCAGCGCTAAGGGAGATGTATAGCAAGAGTTGTGTCGCAGACTGCTGAGAGAGTTAACATAAAGTCAGCCAAAAAATGCTATATAAACTCTGCTTCGTTCGCAAAGTGTGCGTTGTTGTGTTATTGGCGCTGAGAGCACACTATACATAAACAAAATTGACAGCGTTACGACAATGCGCCTTTCCTCCCCTTTATTTGTGTGCGTATATATATGGAAAAAGAGAGAAAGAATATGAAAGAATATGGCTAATACTTGACCTTTTAACAGGGTAGCCAGCACTTAGTTATTTTGGTCATATAGAGGTTTATGCACTTTTATGGAGCTTTATGACTATAAACCTATAGAGCAGAAGATTTAATAAGCATAAAATGTAAAAGCTTTTTTGTTTAGCATTTACAGGAGAGAGTAAATATCAAAGAATCTTTAAGGAAAGGTATCATCTTGATAGGAACTTAAAAATTGAAGTTTTCGCCTAGGTATAGATACATTGTGCCTTAGGACGTTGAATACTGCTTTATGCAAAGTAGTTATTGCTTCAAGATCGATACATACGATACATATGACATACGAAATTCCTGTAGTAACTATGTACAGCAGATGTGAAATCATAAAAATCGACGTGGAAGGGGAAACAGAAGTGAAAAAAAGAACTCTTCGCACTGGAACGTTGCGACATACTGTAGAGTTCACAGATTTGAACATCTATAACTTAAATTATGTAAGATTAGGGATACCACTAACCACTAATTCACACACTAATTAGTCCTGCATGTGAAATATATATTAATTAGCCTCAATGGCGTATTTAGGATTTTGATTCGGGGGGCTATGCATAACACGTAAATAAGTACTTGTATTTTTCTTTTTCGGCCCACAAATTTTAATGAAGTTTGGCATATAACAAAATTTATTTCGGGGGCGCTTGAGCCCGATAGCCACCCCCTAAATACGCCACTGATTAGCCTTATATGTGAATTACTGTAATTAATTCGCAAGTTCAGGCAATAATACCATGTTATTCACTCTTCCAGTAAAGTTTTGGTGAGGGGATATTTTCTTTCAAAAATATTAAGTGAGAGGTATTTCCCCTCATCTCCCAATGATATTACACCTTGTGTATACCACCAAGGTAATGGAATACTTAAAGGGAAATAATGTCAAAACCATTTTGAGTAATTTTGAGCTCCTTCGTGGCTAAGCGGTTAGCGCACGCGCCTATAGCGTGGGAGACCCGGGTTCGATTCCCGGCGGGAGCTCATGTGGTTTGAATTCCACGTTAATCAGCAGGTCCATGTCTCATATAGCCTCGTTGCTGAATGGGGCGTTAAACTCAAAGAATCCAATCCAATCCTTTTGAGTAATTTTAAACTAAACATACTGGCTTTACAGGTCACCAAGACCTACGACCACCAGGATAGCTTATATAATGTTACGTATGTCAATACATCTGCTTCTATCAGTGTCATTTATGGAATTTTAAGACTAGAGTTCACAATCTCTTAATAGGTGTACCTAGGCAATTGTTTCAAGATGCTGAAAATAATTAGAATTCTATATTCCCACTAGAAATCAAATCAGGGATCACATAAATCCGAGGCACGACCGTTAACCATCTGACTATTTTAAGTTTCAGTTATGATGGTTACTTTTTTAAATAGAATATCTATTATCTCCCGATTCTTTTTATGGATTGAGTCTTTACTCAAGATAATAAACCCTGTTATCATATGATAATGCTCTATTTTTTTTAATCGTATTGATTCTATAATGGCGACATCAAGTGAGTGGATAGATTAAATATATATATGTTAACGTGTTTATACCCATATCGGTTATTTCTTATCTATAATCATTGCTAGCCCTCATAACTTTACAATAAAATGGCCCGGACTGCACTTTCCAAACTTCCTAAATACTATATCTCCTTGTTTTGGCTTCCCCACTCTAAGATGTCAAACTCCAAATCCTCAATGCGAAAAGAATCACATGTCGAAGTAAACACCCTGTATATAAAGCAACTTTTTTTTAAATCATTTCTGATTGCTAACACTCTCTATGCAACTCAGACAAGGGGAGTACATCGATGTACTCCAGAAGCAGACTTACAAAAACGTCCCGAGATGAACAAGATTATGAAGGATTCACAAAATCATAAAAGTTTGTATATTTGGAAAAGTATCACATTTCTTTTTTTAAAAAAATATCCTTACAAAACTATAAATTTCCTTGAAAGGAAATTACAGGTATCTAGAAGCGAAAGTTTAGTAGCTTCTTTTTCAAAAGGGTTATCTTCGAATATTAAAAAAAAAAAGAAAGAAAGAAAGAAAGAAAGACAGTTGGAGTTGGAAGTATAGAGTTGAGATCATACTATAGCTTCGCTGCTTAAAGGAACACTACACTGAAATCAAACTCGAAAACTTTCTTAATAAAACTGCACTTTTTAGCAGAGAAATACTTGATAGAGACTAAAGATAGAGACTAGAGACCTTACTCATCATCTATACTGTTTCTTTTCTGATAAAAACAATCTTATGTTATAATTTTTCAACAGAATATAGATGTAAGTGCTAAAAAAATACTTATCTTTTTTTTCGGCTGTAGAATAACTTCCATTCAATACTACATATACATAATGTAGTGTACTATTGGATCCCCAAGCCTTGTCCCTCTCCCAACAAAAATTTCTGGGTGCGCCTCTAGCCAGGAAGACAATATCATCGGTAAAGATAAAGTTCTGGTAAATGCTCCTATTTTTTACTGGTTATTCGGAATTCCATAAGATTATTAGATAAGAAGTTTTAAATAATTTAATGTAAAAATTTACCCGCTCTAGCTGCATGTACGGTATATAGCCTAATACTATATATTACTGGAACGTACAATTTTTCGTAAGCATCTAGCAATCCTGCAAAATCCTGCAGTCTCCATTTACTATGGGGGCAAACCACCTGGCGACAATAATTGACAGTTTAGTGTTATTTGACGGCCCGCGAAATGGTGCACAAAATACGCCATTGAAGCAGGTTATCATTTCCACAGATTTATAGGCTCGTGTTATATGTACGAGGAGTGAGAAGGAAAAAACAGCGTGGGAGAGAAAATTGTATATATGGAAACGGCCTCTCTTTTTTTCTTTCATTCTATCTTTTATCTTTACAGTAACAAAGAAGTTAGAAAGAGTTCCTAAAAGGTTTTCAGATCGTTCACTGGATTGATGCCAATATTAAAGACCCTGAATACAGAGTTTTTAAATGTTGTACGCTATTGCGTGTGCTTTTTACGCTGTACAGTAACTACTGATCTGCCTGCATCGTCTAAATATTTTCAGCGTATGAAGGCCAAATCTCTCTCTCTCTCTCTCTCTTTCTTTTCCCCCTCTTTCTGCATGAGTGCAGTATGGAAAGCTTTCAATGTCTTTTTTAATGCACATATGAACCTCATTACAACACAACTTTCATCTTTCACTATTGATTTTCGATGTTTCTAATTTCTCACAATAGAGAGAAATACATAAGTACTAGTATACTCAATTTATAATCCCAATAATGAAATACAAACATCTCAGTCAGCTACTGTGCTATTGCTTACTTATCTCAAACTAATAGATATCGCTACTGCCCTATTACTTGTCTGCCTCAAGCTAATAGATGTGGTTACTCTGCTATTGCTTGTCTGCCTTAAACTGATAGATATTGGTAAAGTGCTATTACTTTCCTGTCTCAAGCTAATAGATATGACTACTGTGCTATTGTTTGCATGCCTCAAGCTAATAGATGTCGCTACTGTGCTATTGTTTGCCAGCTCCAAGCTATATAAATGTCGTTACTGTGCTATCTTTGCTTGCCTCAAGTTAATAGATATCGCTAATGTGCTATTACTTTCATGCCTGAAGCTAATAGATGTCGCGACTGTGCTATTGCTTGTCTGCCTGAAGCTAATGGATGTCGCTACTGTGCTATTGTTTGCCTGCCTCAAGCTAATGGATGTAACTACTGTGCTATTGCCTGCCTGCCTCAAGTTAATACCGTAGATGTCGCTACTATCAGGGCCGTAACTTGTGGGGGGCAAGGGAGCAACTGCCCTCCCAGGGAAGCTTCCCGCCATTCGAGGAGGGGCCCATTTTAAGACAAAATTTTCTTACTCCATATACGATTCGAACACGAAATTATAAATGAAGCATCAAACAGGATCACTACATGATATAAACAAAACAGCACACAAAAAGTCAATAAAACAAAAATGAGTCGTGGGTCCATTTCAGTAAAAAAAAAATGCCTACTATTAGGGGTCCTAGAAATAATATTTATTCGTATGGCTTTGAGATTTGTCAATATCGTCCCCTTAATTAATTTATGATGAATGAAACGGGCCCAGGGGTGTAACTAACGGATTCGCAGGCGTTGCGGTGAGCGTCGGCCCACAGGCTCCAGGGTACCCATAAAGAGTAAGAGAAAGATGAAAAGAAGGGGCCCAAGAATTAGGAAAACAACTTTTCTAGGGGGCCCAAATATCGTATTAATGGTTGCCCCCAGAAAAATTCTAAGTTACGGCGCTGGCTACTATACTATTGTTTACCTGCCTCAAGCTAATAGATATCGCTACTGTGCTTCTCCTTGCTTGCCTCAAGCTAATAGGTATTACTGTGCTACTGCTTTCCTACCTCAAGCTAATGGATGTTGCTACTGTGCTATTGCTTGCCTGCCTCAAATTAATAGATGTCACTACTGTGCTATCGCTTGTCTGCCTCAAACTAATAGATATTGCTACTGTGCTACTGCTTGCTTCCCTCAAGCTAATAGATATTCCAACTGTCTTATTATTTACTTGCCTCAAGCAAATACATGTCACTACTGTTCTAATGCTAACCTCCCTCAACCTAATAGATGTGGCTTAAGTGCTATTGCTTGCTTCCCTCCAGCTAATAGATATCACTACTGTTTTATTGTTGGGGCCGCAATGGCTCAGTGGTAGTGTTCACCTCTGGTGCTTGGGGTACCGGGTTCGACCCCGGCCCCAGCCAAGTGAACTTTGTGGTGGACAAACACCGTGTGCGTGGGTTTTCTCGGGGTTCTCCCGTTTCCTCCCACTTTCTTCATTCCACCATTTCATTCATTACTAACCATCACCGTCTCCTTTAGCCTAACCGGCATAACGGTGAGACGTAAAACTCAAAGATTTCATTTCATTTTCATTTTGTTTTATTGTTACTTACCTCAAGATAATAGATGTCACTACTGTTCTATGTTAACCTGACTCAATCTAATAGATGGAGCTTCAGTGATATTGGTTGCTTCCCTGAAGCTAATAGATATCGCTACTGTGTTATTGTTTCCTTGCCTCAAGCTAATAGATGTCGCTACTGTTCTATTGCTAACATCCCTCAACCTAATAGATGTTGCTTCAGTGTTATTGTTTGCGTCCCTCAAGCAAATAGATATCATTATTGTGTTATTGTTTGTTTGCCTCAAGTTAATAGATGCTACTGTGCTATTGCTTCCCTGCTTCAGGCTAATTTATTTATTTATTTATTTATTTATTTATTGTCCTTCAACAGAGAATAGAATCTCCAATTACAGAAGGTACAGAATATAGATAGTTCATATAATATAATATTATACATAATAGTGAATATAATGATACGGACAAAATTCCTGTAGATATCTGACAAAGACAATAATAACTATCGTAAGAGTATAAACCGTTAAACGTGAAGAGAATTACAAGAAACCATTAACAGTCAGATAATTAGTATACACATGTATATGGAAATACATGTATTCACATTCTAATACAATATATTTTTCAACTTCTTTGTATACAGAGACAGAGGTAATGCTATATCTAGATCTTTGTTTAATACTGATATGCTATTAAACCTACTGCACATTCTATATAATGGTGAGCCTTTATACATTTCAGTTCTTGGAACATCTACAGTCAACAGATGTCGCTTACGTAGATAGCCTGGTCTAGCATTGAGTCCAATTTTTTGTAAGAAATTACTATTGTCAACATAAGAATTTATAATTTTATAGAGAAATAATTGTTGAAAAAACTCACGTCTGTTACTCAAACTGACATAGTTAAATTTATCTAGAAGGGTTTTATACGATATTTTGTTTCTTATAGCGGAAGCTCCCATTGTTTTAAAATAGAGATACCTTAGGAATTTCTTTTGAATACTTTCTATTTTATCCTGAAGAGATTTATAATATGGAGCCCAAACAACGCATGTATATTCTAGTTTGGTCCGAACCAAGCTATTATACACCATAGAAATAGCTACAACATCATTTAAATTTCTGGTGTTCCGTATAATGAAACCAAGCTGTCTATAGGCATAAAGAACCACTTCAGTGATATGGTTATCAAATGATAAATTGCGTGTAATTTTTACCCCTAAATCTTTACATGTGGTAATTTCTTCCATGTTTTCACCATTAAGAGTATATGAATAACAATTAAAACGCTCTTTCGCTCTTGACATTATCATAAATGCACATTTTTTAATATTAAGGTTAAGTTTATTTTCTACACTCCATTTATATATTAAATCAAGATCTTCTTGCAGTTCTATTGTATCTGTAATACACCTTACTTCTTTATATAATTTTACATCGTCTGCATACATAAGGCATTTGGAATGTTTTATTGAGAACTGTAAGTCATTAATATACAATAGAAAAAATAATGGACCCAGATTTGATCCTTGAGGTACTCCCGAGGTAGCTACGTATTCTAATGATTTTGATTGTTTGTATTGAACAAAATATTTCCTTCTAGATAAGTATGATTTAATTAAATTTAAAAAAGGTTGAGTTAATCCATATGATGATAATTTATTTAAAAGTATGCTATGATTTATTTTGTCAAAGGCTTTACTAAAATCCAAGTAAATCGTGTGTGTACTAGATTTATTTGAGAATGAACTGTGTATATCTTGAACGAAATTAATTAAATTTGTAGTTGTTGATCGACCAGGGTAAAATCCATGTTGATTGACATCTATAAAGCATTTTACATGATTAAAAATTCTGCTATATAGGATATGTTCCAAAACCTTCGCCGGAGCGCAAATTACAGCAACTGGCCTGTAATTTTCAATATTGCACGTATCACCCGACTTGAATATTGGACAAATTCGTGTTATTTTCCAGTCTTCAGGAAATACTTGAGTCCTTATTATAAGATTAAAGATTGCACATAGCGGTCGCATTAAGATATTTGAACATGCTTTTAGTAAATATGGAGGTATTCCATCTGGACCACATGAGCGTTTTGGTTTCAGTTCTCTTACAGCACTTTTATACTCGACATCAGTAATTAAGCCTAATGATAACGAGTTCGGTGACAAAGGTAGAATATTTTCGTGATGTGTATCTTGTACAGAGCTATCTGTGTATACAGATTGAAAATATCTAGCAAATCCTTCCGCTATATCACTTGTAGTTTCAAGAGGAACATCTTGAAACTTCATTGAATAGTTCATTACATTACGATTTACTTTTTTATTATTTAAGAAGTTCCAAAAAGATTTTGGATCAGATTTTATATTATTTTCTATTTCTCGTAAATAATTTGAGTATGCTTTACTAATCATAGTTTTTACTTTTTTCCTTGTTTGCCTAAATAATTCCTTATATTCTTCCGCTATCGCAATATGTTTCCGATAGTAATCTTTTAATTTTAGCATCTTAATGATTTCTTTAGTAAACCAACATGGATATCTTCTACTTGTTCTTTTTCGTATTTTCGGAACCGTACTAGAGAAAACCTCATTAATTTTATTATAAAATATGCTAATAGCTAGTTCTACACAATCTGCATTGTACAAGGCAGACCAATTCGTATCGAGCAACATTCTATACAATTGAAGAAAGTCTGCTCTCCGAAAATTGTTATAATAAATAGTTTCGTTCTGAACCCTACTAACATTACTTTTTGTACTTATTAATATTCTTAGAGCAGGATGTTGCTTGTCCTCAGGTACCATCGGCATTAATACTCTAGTTACTACAGTATTTAAAATATTAGTTAAAACTAAATCAAGCGTTTTGTTATTGCTATTCTTAATGTCATTCAAGGTGAATAGATTTTATAGGTTCATAAAATTTAACAAATTTTTGTAGGCGCTACCTCCGGTTTGTAAGTCATATTTGGAATCACTAATTAAAGGTAAATTAAAATCACCAATAACTAGTATATTATGATATAGAAAATCCAGATGCGACTCAAACATGTTATAAAAAGACATATACTTATCAATAGAAGAAGCAGGTGTAAAGTATACAGTCACAATATAAAATGATACACTATGTACAACTACTTTTACAACTAAAGATTCTGTTTCGCTTTTTAAGTCAATCAGTTTGGAATCGTACTTATCCCTTATTGCAATCAACACCCCACCACCACGTTTATTTCCATTTCTATCACATCGATATACCTTGTAATTATCATCAAATAATTCATTATTATAAAGGTTACTATGCAACCAACTTTCGGTAATAACAATTACATCAAAATTATTACTTAATGTATTTAAATAAAATTCCTGACACTTTGTATTTAAACCCCTAACATTTTGATAGTAAATGGTTAAATTAGCAATCCTTACAGTATCCATTAGGTTGTAACTAGGTTGTTAACATCCTCGAGTGTTCTTAAAGCATACACGAACGTATCTTCCTTTTTCTTTCTCAGTTTTATATTCCCTGAATAATCAACCCATAAGTAAGCATAGTTATTTTCGCGTTGCTTCTTTCTAGCTTGACCAAAGATACGTCTTCTGTATGACGTGAGAGAGTGATTAACATAAATCATCTGATTGTAAGTATAACCCAAATGTACTGTGTTTAAATTTCTTTTTACTTTCCTTTGTTTTATGAACATTTCTTTATCAGTACGCCTTACAAATTTTACAATAATACCACCACCAGTGCCAGAGGATGAATCAGGTAATCTGTGGCAAGCATCGATCATTTCATCTGTAACAGTCATATCTAATGCTCGCCATACAGACTTTACAATATCTAATACATTTTCATTAATTTGTTTGTTAATACCATAAATTTCTAATGTATTTCGTCTGTTATATTGATCTACCTCATCAATTCGCAGTTCAATGTCCGTGATTTTTTTTCTTTAATGTCACATTTTCCTGTTTTAATTGTTCTACCGTCGCTAAACAAGTTTGTATTGTTTCCGCCTGTTTCCTGATTAAATCGGCGTTTTCATCTAACTTTTTGTGTGCCAGTTCTAACAAGTTTCCAAGTTCCCGTTCAGTTTCAATGTTCGATCTCTTTAGATCTGACACTTCCTGTTTTAGCTCTTGTAACAACTTAAACACATCAGAAAGAGTTGGCAATTCTGTCTCTGGTAAAGAAGCTGATTCTAAATGCAAGCTACGTCTTCTTGTCTTATCACACGACTTGCAGCGCCAGGGTTGTTTCACTGATTTCATGAATTCTAAATCCGTCTCTTCTAATTTAGCACATTTGAGATGACATAACTTCAAACAGTCCGAGCACTGTAACTTAGAAGCTGTTTCTTGTCTCACAATAGTCTTATTACATTCGATGCAGGAACTCATCGTGATTCGATGTATCGAAACCAACAGAACGCAATAGTCTGTGCCCAACTTGCAGATTAATGTGGGTTGGCAATACTGTTTGTTTACATTACAGCCTAACACACAGCAAGGAAAATTGACGAATAAGGCATTTTATATATGATTTATCGCAGTTATACATATAGAACAATTATCTACAGTACTTACTGTGTTTAATACATTCACCAAACCCCACTTAGATGATTATATTTTCACATTACACGGTAACTTGTCGGAGGCACAAAAACAGCGTTCACTAGTCACACATCACTGTTGCCAAGGGCCACATCTGTTGCTAATAGATGTCGCTAGCGTGGTATTGTTTGCCTATCTCAAGCTAATAGATGTTTCTACTGTGCTGTTGCTTGCCTGATTCAAGCTAATAGATGTCGCTTATGTGCTATTGCTTGCCAGCCACAATCTAATAGATGTCACTATTTGCTCTATCAGTTGCCTGTATTATATGGTTAATGTAATGCACTTTTGGTGTGGGAGACACAAGTTCGATTTCCGTTGCGGGCTCATGCGGTATAGATCCAATGTTAAGCTGTAGTTCCACGTGTCACATAGCATCGGTGCTAATAGAACACTAAACTCTAAACTAACGAACAAACTTGGGTGTATAACGAAGTCCTTGACATATTACCTAAGGAGTGTATCGAAAAGTAGTTAGCAACATTGGGGGCGTCTGTGTGCACTTGCGAGGCGGCATAGACGGCAAAACCTGGAAGCACCTGGTCAGTTGATGTCTTGTAAACGGATAGCTGCGTGCTTGTTGCTGTGTTCCGAGTTGAATCGGAAATGTCGCGTGTGAAACGGGAAGTGAAGTGGAAAATCCTGCACAATTGGTACGCCGTCAAAGGCATAACATACAATCAGATAGGAAAAAGTGTGGGGTTCATCATACAACTGTAAAATCGGTCACTGAGAAATTCGGTGAACATTACAGCTTTAAAGATATGCCGAGATCCGGGCGAAAAAAGGGTCCCAGAAACCCTGGACTCGACCGTGAAGTTTGGGGTTGATACACTAAAATCCATCAATGTCTGTGCGGGATTTGGCTACCAAAGCGAGAACGTCCATAGGAATGATTCAGCGTATCAAGGCCAGACATAATTTGAAGACCTATAAGAAGCAAAAACGTGCGAAACAAACACCAAAGCAGAGACAAACGGCACAAACAAGAGCTCGCAAGCTGTATGACAACATCGTAAAGTCACTAGAGCGATGTGTGTTGATGGACGATGAGACGTACATAAAAGAGGACTCAAAAACTCTTCCGGGACCACAATATTATACTGCACGCAATGCCGGGGGTGTATGTGCTGCACAGAGGTACGTTGACGTTAAAAAATTTGGTAAAAAAGTACTGGTATGGCAGGCAATCTGCTCCTGTGGTTTGCGCTCCGGTATTTTTTATACAGAATCCACCATAAACACAGAAGTGTACCGAAAGGAATGTCTACAAAAAAGACTGCTGCCATTGTATAAAAGGCATGCAATCTTCCCCTTGTTTTGGCCCGACTTAGCAACAGCACACTATGCTAAGACGACAGTACGGTGGCTCAATGAACAGAACATCGAGTTTGTAGGGAAACACATGAATCCACCAAACTGCCCACAACTCCGCCCAATCGAAAGATATTGGGCAATTGTCAAACGCAACTTTCGAAAAAATGATAAACCAGTGCGCAACATGGCGGACTTCAAGAGAAACTGGGCTGCAGCATCGAGCAAATGCACCGTCGAGACTGTGCAACGGTTAATGGCTGGAATTAAACAGAAACTACGTTCATATGTACGACGGGACGTGTAAGTTGTATTTTCTTTGTCATGTAGATACATAGAGATTCTCTATTAATAAAAATGTGGGTTTGCTTCACTTTTTATCTTTTCTTCTGACTTTCCTGACATGTGCAATGTTGCTAACTACTTTTCGATACACTCCTTAAGTGAGACATGTATGAAGTTAGGGAAGGTGGAGGGCGTTTTTTTTTAATTCTTAAAAATATTAAATATAAACAAAGTTTTTAATTAAGCAGTGGTGCCCACCCCCCCTTATGTCCATAACGCACCCCTCCCAATTGTCCTTCCGTAGGTGTTCTTCCATGGAAAAAAATCTTTTCGATTAATTTTTGCATGCCCTCAAACATATCAGTGGTGCCCCCCCTTATGTCCATGACGCCCCCCCCCCCAATTGTCTATCCGTAGGTGTTCTTCCATGAAAAAATCTTCTTTTCGATTAATTTTACCCCCCCCCCCATCAAACATATTTATATAGATTTTTAACCCCCCCAAATATTTCAATGAAGCAGTTTGCGTCATAGCCCCCCCCTTGTGGGCACCCCTGAACATATTTATATAGATTTTTAACCCCCCAAAATATTTCAATGACGCAGTTTGCGTCATAGCCCCCCCCTTGTGGGCACCCCTGAATTAAGCATGATTTTAACCTATAGTGTATAGCGAGCCAAAAGTTCAGGTGGAACAAATAATAATAATAATAATAATAATAATAATAATAAATAATAATAATAATAATAATAATAATAATAATAATAATAATAATAATAATAATAATAATAATAATAATAATAATAATATAGACCAGGACGAAGAAAGAAAAGTATACCATAGAGAGCATTTGTAGTAAACATTTAACAAATATAAATGATTAATTAGATAAACGCTGCGCAATAGTTTAATCAGCTATTCTTTATGTGAATCATTTCATTAACGAAACGGTTTCTTACAAGTAACACTGTACTCTGATTTTGATAAAATTTGGCAGGTAGATACTACACATGAAATAAACGAATAGGTGTTTTTTTTATTTAATTTTCTGCGGAAAAACGGTTTTAGGGAGCAAAAACCCCCACCCAAAATTTTGAAACTTGACGCCTGAAAGGCAAAAACAAGTGAACCAAAGTCAACGAAATTGTACACACATATTGTAGATGTAAAATGAGTAAACACGTGTTTCGTGTTTTCCTGAAAAAACGGTTAAATGGGGCATGGACCCCTCCAAAACTTTGATCACGAAGTATCAAAAGTGCTGAAAAAAAACAGTATGTCAGATGTGTGTAAGGCACATGAAGAATTGCAACGAAACTTTGTGTATGGACAATACGCAAAAAATAAAGGAATGTTTTTTTTTTTTTTATTTTCTGCGGAAAAACGGTTTTAGGGGGCGAAAACACACGTCCAAAATTTTGAAATTTGACGCTCGAAAGGCAAAGCAAGTGGACAGAAGTGAACGAAATTGTGCACCGATATTGTAGACGTAAAATGACGGAATACGGATTTGTTATTTTCCTGCAAAAAACACTTAGGTGGGGCACGGACACCTCCAAGCCTTTGATCACGAAATATCGAAAGTGCCAATAACAGTATGTCAGATCTGTGTAAAGAGCATGAAGAGTTGCAACGAAACTTAGTGTATTCACAATACACAAAAAATAAACGAATATGGGTTATCTATTTTCTGTGGAAAAACGGTTTTAGGGGGCAAAAGCACCAATCTAAAATTTTGGAATTTGACGCCCGAAAGAAAAAAAAAACAAGTGGACCGAAGTGAACGAAATTATGCACACATATTGTAGACGCAAAAGGAGAGGAATCCGTGTTTCGTATTTTCCTGAAAAAAAGAAAAACCTTTGGGTGGGACACAGATCCCTCCAAAACTTTGATCATGAAATATCAAAAGTGCTATTAATAACAATATGTCAGAAGTGCTTAAATGACATGAAGGATTGGAACGACACATTGTGTAGGGAGAATACGCAATAAATAAACGAATACGATTTTTTTCAATTTTCTGCGGATTAACGGTTTTAGGGGTCCAAACTCCCCATCTAAAATTGTGAAATTTGGGACCCAAAAGGCAAGAAGAAGTGAACCGAAGTTAATGAAATTGTGCACAGATATTCTAGACGTAAAATGAGGTAATTGGGTTTCGTATTTTCCTGGAAAAAGGCGGTTGAGTGGGACACGAAAATTCTAAACTGTTGATTACGAAATATCAAAAGTGCAAATAAGTACCGGTATATCTCAGAAGTTCCTAAAGAATATGGAGAATTCAACGAAACTTCGTATAGGGACAATGTGCAAAACAATAAATGAAACGTGCTTTTATTTGTGCGGAAAAATATTGTTGGGGCCTAGGGCCCCTCCGAAAAAAAGTAAATATTACCGTAATAGCGCAGGAAGGCGTGGACCCAAGCAAATGAAATTGTGGGTAGATATTGTATAAACCCTATGTAAAATAAGGCCTTTCGTGTTTCTCAAGTGTCCATATCCGTTTTGCTTCAAATTTGGCAAAGCAAACAGGAAATTAATCGACACGTGTTTTTGTTTATGCGGAAAAACATTCTAAGGGTTAAAGGTGCCCCCAGAATAGAAAAATACACTATACTGTTTGTGCTTCTTGTTGATCTGCCAAATTTGAAGAAATCGGATGAAGACATTTGTGAAACACGAAAGGACTTTTTTACATATCCAATATCTACATACAGTTTCATTCGCTTCGGTCCACTCCTTCCGCTATTCAACGCCTCAGTCCGCTCAACAGTTTTTTTTTTTTTTTTTTTTTTTTTCAGGAAAATACGAAACACGTATTTCCTCACCTTACCTCTACAATATTGTGCACAATTATATTCACTTCGGTCTACTTCTTCTTGTCTTTCGGGCGTCAAATTCCAAAATTCTGAGTGGGAGCTCTTGACCCTAAAACCGTTTTTCCGCAGAAAATAAAAAAAAAACGTATTCTTTTATTTTTGCGTATTGTCTCTACACAAAGTTTCGTTGCAATTCTTCATGTCCTTTACACACATCTGACATACTGTTACTTGCACTTTTAATATTTCGTGACCAAAGGCTTGGGGGGTCTGTGCCCCACCTAACCGTTGTTTTCAGGGAAATACAAAACACGTATTCCCTCATTTTACGTCTGCAATGCACAATTTTTTGTTCACTTCGGTCCACTTGTTTTTTCCATTCGGGAGTCAACTTTCAAAATTTTGGGTGGGGGCTTTTGCCCCTAAAACCGTTTTTCCGCAGAAAATAAAAAATACGTGTTCGTTTATTTTATGTGCCAAATTTTTATCAAAATCGGAGTATTACACTTGGGAAGTATTACTTGTTAGTAACCATATAAATATTTCCATATTCCCTAAAATTTTGCAATACTTCTTTTAGTTATGACCAGCTTCGCTTATGACTCTGATCTCACTTAACGTAGATTATCTCAACAACGCTGTGTGCAATTTTTTTGAAAACATTTCATGGTTAAGTGTTCGTTGTTAAATGTTTTAAGTGTTCGTATTTTAACAGATGACAAAAGGTAAACAGAAGAAGAATACACATACAAATTAGGTTTGTGCTACATCTGTTGACAATAAAATTTACACGAACAAGATGTAGTCAATACCCAATAATGCTCAATGTTATGTGTGTATATTATCTCCAATACAATATTGACAAACGTGCTAGGGGGAGAAAATGTATAGTCAAATATTGACACGACTTGAACCTGGAATGCTTTGCGTTGAATATGATGACTGCAATACATTTATCACCTGGCTTTCGTTTCGTTCATGAACTCAGTGATTATCTGAGATGGTGGTCCGAGGGCACAGTGGCTTAATGGTAGAGCGCTCACCTCTGGTGGGTGGGGTTCCTGATTCGATCCCCGAGTAGGGGTAAAAGTAAGGGGGAACGCAGGGGTACGCCGTCCTCCCACCTCCAAAAAATAAGTACGGTGTCCCGCAAGTTCCTAAAAATTACAATGGGTAGAGATAGGCGGGGGAATGGCGTGATGTCATATCGTTACCTACCTTTTCAGATGCACTTTTACCCCTGTCGCCGACCAAGTGGATATGCTTGTGGTGGACAATATCGTGTCCGTGGGTTTTCTCGGGGTACCCCCGTTTTCCCCTACATTATCATTTCACCAGTTTTTTCATCATCATTCACTTGTCTACCATCTTCTTTAGCTAAACAGGCTTAATTGTGGGACGTTAAACGAAAGAATCCATTTAATTTTCATTTTCATGAACGAATCTTCAGGTGGTGGTCCGAGGGAGAATTTTCCCCTCGGAGGAACCAAATTCCACTCGGAATCATATCTCTATCGTCCTCAATGTGGATTTCCAATATTCTTGTAGTACTACTTTTACATCCAGTGTATTGAAATTTCTCCTAAGAAAATCTCCTGAAATAATTACTGCATGAACTTATTATCAATAGCGTTCTTGGTATACACCTACCTCGCGAAAGGGATGCTGGGAATTGGGGACACCCTTGCAAATTTGCACAACATGGAGCGGTGGAATGTCATTAAATTTATGTTAGCTGAAAGGTTGAAATCAAATCGAAATTTACCGTCGAATGGCAGTGCAATATGGTGAGAGTTGTTTGAGTCGAATACAAAATGTAATATACCTGTCTTCTCGTATCAACTCATCAACTCTCGCAATGTTGTTCTCCGTGACTGCACAGACAGAGCGTCCTGAGCGTGGTGAATTTTCAACATTTGTTACACCCCGTTTAAATTTTTCTGCCCACTTGTATACACTTGTGTTCGACTCAAACAACTTTCACCATATTGTACTGCCATCTGACGGTGAATTTAGATTCGTTTCAATTCTTCAGCTAAGAAATCTAGTGACACTCAGCTGCTCAACGTTGGTGCAAATCTGCAAGAGTGCCGCGATCTGGTTTCACTGATTCCAAACCAAGGATCTTATAAAATAGAGGATCTGCCCTTACAACAAAATTTTGAAGCCATACGTCACAGTTTCGCCACCCCTACTCTGTCCACTCCGCCCAATAGGATCGCAATGTTTTGAGCCAACAATCATGGCGGAAACGAAAGTAGCCCATCACACGATGGCGGAAACGAGAGTAGCCAATCAGACGTGCCGATGCTCGGTCGTCTTTTGGCTTCCACGATTTAATAGGATGACGATACATATGGGCAGATCCTCTATTTATAACATCCTTGTTCCAAACATCCCGTTCCCGAGGTAGGCGTGCCAGGCCCGTCTGATAATAGTTCTAGGACACCACAAAAAAGCACAAACTTTTTTGAAGTTTTGCATTTTTAAAACAACTTTTCCGGGTTTTTAATTGAATAACCCTTGTATAATTTGTTTGATTTATTAACATTCAATTAACAGTAGTGTATGTTGGTGAAACTATTTAGTTTAACACGGTGTTTAAATATTTTAGATGTCGTTAAGTTAGCAGCTTCAAAGGCAGTTAACTAAGTATGGAGAAATCTGTTATTAGTTTATTATGTTGAGGATTTAGAGCACAACATAATCAAGTACAATTGCCGAAGTTGTAAGAAAAAGAGACAAAGTTTGTACGATAAGTGGAAATACGATCTTTTACATTATAACAGTGTAAGAGTATCTCTCACATTATTATAATTATCCAAACATTAATTTTTTAAGCTCTGAAAGAAGTTACAGAGAGAAATCTTAAAGATGAAACATGATTCTCTTAACAAAAGAAACACTGACCAAAGCTTAAAACACACTTTATTTTAAATTATAATAACAGTTTCGGATATCTAACATATCCTTCTTTAGACAATATCAGGATATTGTCTGAAGAAGGATATGTTAGATATCCGAAACCGTTATTATAATTTAAAATAAAGTGTGTTTTAAGCTTTGGTCAGTGTTTCTTTTGTTAAAATAATCAATCCAAAGCCATGGATAGTCTTACTATCGAAATGATTCTCTTGTGCAATAATCGCGCCAAATGTTTCTAAACAGGTCATTAAAAACATTGAAACATTAAACAGTTTAAATCCCGAGTCATACTTTGTAGTACAAAATTAATACAGTGAGATGGTTAAGAAGTATTGTGATCATAAATTATTCTAATTGCCATCGGGGACGCGATGGCTCGGTCGTAGAGCGCTTACCCTTGCTACATAAGGTATCTGGTTCGATCCCAGCTCGCGCCCAATGGACTTTTTGTTGTAGGCAAACACCGATTGTGTAGGTTATCTCGGGGTTTTCCGTTTCCCATCACTTACTTCATTTCACCATTTCATACAGTACAAGTATCATCACTCTTCTTAGCCTAGAACAGAATCGCACAGTAAGTTAAAATAAAAATAATAATCGAGCTCCTTCGTGGCTAAGCGGTTAGCGTACGCAACTTTGGCGTGGGAGACCCGGATTCGATCCCCTGCGGAAGCTCATGTAGTTCGGATTCCACGTTAATCAGTAGGTCCACGTCTCATATAGCCTCGCTTCTAAACGGGATGTTAAAATCAACTCAACTCAAAAATAAATAATCGTTTTTTATAACAAACATCAGTCTCTCACACTAATTCCTAAGAGTAAACAGTCATGCTAACAGGTGTCACTGGCAACACTCCCTTCTTGCCTAACTCCAATAGATATTGCCGTGTGCGTGGGTTTTCTCGGGGTTCTCCCGTTTCCTCCTACTTTCTTCATTCCACCATTTCATTCATTACTCATCATCACCGTCTCCTTTAGCCTAACCGGTATAATCGTGGGACGTAAAACTCAAAGATTTCATTTCATTTTTTTCCAATAGATATTGCTAGTGTGCAGTGAATTTGGTGATTTAAAACTATTTTGTGATAATTTAATTATATTTTAAAAACTGTTAATTATATTTTAAAAACTGTGATGTTTCAGTTTAATTCATTCAACATAGGACAAGAGTCATAATTATATTTAGAGTTGAACACTAATATTTGTGTAATTTCACAGTGATGTACACAATTTAATTTTGCATCATAAGCTGTATAGTTTCAATTAAATTACGTACCAGTATTTCCGAGTGGATAGTGATGGCATTCAATATAATATTGTTTTCCTGTTTAACAATGAAGTAAGGACCGAAACCATTGTTTAGAGTTGATAATTTTGTAATTGAAAGTTAGTTGGAGAAAAACTTAAATGTAAACAATTAAAGCTCTTAATCATGTACGATTTTAAGTTATAATGTAAAGCAAGTTGGAGGCTCGGGCGCAATTGCCATCCCTTGATAAATGAGAAATCTAACGTGAAGAAAATGCTTCAGATTACCTTATTGTATGCAACCCACAATACACTGTGGTATTGGTGGTAGTCTACATACTTAACAGTATCTAACATGTGCCAAATGGATCGACCACACCGATTATCGAGGAATTTTCATCTTGCTTTCTAGATACGCATATGTGTAAGAAATTTGAAATTCGTCCTTCAAAAATAACATTTTATCGTTTAGGAATCATTGAACTGAACATAAATGATATGTGTGAGTGTAAAAAGCCTATGCGTAATTTTCGAGAAAATGGAGGAGAACGAATTTCTTTGTAAGCTTAAAAAAAAATTATGCTATACGAGAACCATGCTGTTTACTAAGGTGAAACTGATATTGAAATATTATCTCATTGAACTTGTCATTATGACACTAAAATGACAGCAATACATAGTACAATTAATGAGAAAAATAGTCAAAACTTGTCATTAACAATTAAATTTTAGTTCCTCTCAAACTAAAATATTATCTGAAGATTATATATACATAATCAGTCGATGGATCACATTAAGCCAAACAAAAACAGCATGCTTGCAGGTAAAAATTCACATGAGTAGTTTTTTGAGAAAATAAAAAATAAATTTTTGTTGTGTTAAAAACTATGCTGTTTTTTGTTAATAATAATATATTTTTTTTAATTTTCATAGAATTTCCTGTTGTCTTTGTACTGTAAATGTAGCAAATTACTCTGTTAACTAATCCATTATTGTTGATCTCTTCCTAACTGTGATACACACACATATTGACCTGTAAAATGTTAAGTTTCAGCCATACCGGTAAGAACATACAGTAGAGCGTCGATTATCCGAACGTCGGTCAACCGAACGACCGCTTAACCGAACTGTGTACTCGCTCGCACCTGTTACTCTCCCATCCTACCGTCCATCATCCCCCTCACTCCCAAACCGTAGTCGCCGCACTGAGCCACCGCTGGCGGAACATTGCTTCTAATGGGGCCTTCATAAGGCGCTGCTGACCAGCCAAGCCGCCAGTCGCTGTGTTTCAACAATCAGCACACTTCTGTCGGTTTGGCACTGGCTGTAGAAGTAGCGGCAGTATCAAAGCTATTCACAGCAACAGCTGCGCCAGCTTAGAGTTGAGGCGTGCCGCTCCGCGCATGGCAAATAAACATGTACAGTTCGATTATCCGAACAAACCAGTTTTCCGAACACCCATGTCCCCCAATTACTTCGGATAATCGACGCTCTACTGTATTGGATAGGTATATCTTTACACTAACGTTTAGCTGACAAGTTGAAAAAAAGAAAAAAACCCATCTCTGTATAAGATAGAATAAATATTTGAGTTTAATGTCCCACTCCCTATGTCCTTGAGGCTCAGGGAGACGAATGATCAAAGCAAGTGAATGATGATGGAAGAATTGGTGGAATGATAATATAGGAGGAAATTCGAGAAAACCTTGGACACGATGTTGTCCACTTGGCCGAAGATCGAACCAATGACGCCATACACTAGAGGTAAGCGCTCTACCACAGAGACACCGTGTCCCTGGTTAGAAATAAAACAAACAGTTGTACATATATTCAGGCTAATGTTCTAGCAGTAAGAATCTACAAGTAAATCGGCAAGTAATTAGTAGCTCATTACACACAAATCAAATTAAGAGCTGCTGTAGATTTCAACAATTATTCACACAGAAGTACATCACCATTCTGCAAATATTTCGTGATAATTTTCCTTTGTTTCCTTTGTGCCTCTTGTCTCTTTTTAGTACGGAGGCTATTTGAAACACGAAACTACAAATTTAGTTTCAAATCCAAATTCATACATCAGGCTTCACTGAGAATCGAACCCGAGTTTCTCGTAGTCCTACAAAGGCAAGAATACTATATTTAGCAAAAGTGGATTTGCAAAATTTTACTGTTCTATTCATACGTGTTGGTAACGTGTAAAACTCATTCTTTTTGGCTTTCTTACTTAATTCGAAATAATCTATCTAAAAATAAATACATTTAAGTGAACTTTCTTTTCAAATACTGTAATTGACAGAAATTGTCTCATTATTGAGTTCAATGCAAGGTAATACTGTAGCGCTCAAAATATAAAATCATGCTTATAAAAACATGTTTTTCGGCTGTTACAGTCACATTTGTTGTTTTATTGAAAAATACTTACATATTCTGAGAGAACATGTCATGTTATGTAAGGAAACATTGTTTTGTTTTGAATTGGTTTTGGTGGGTTTTGCAACTCTAGACGGGACTTTTTATTTTTGGATAATTTGCCGACAATGAACAAACTTTGTATTAGGTAATATATATATAATATATATATATATATATATATATATATATATATATATATATATATATATATATATATTAGGGTCTACCAGTGGCGTATTTACAATTTTGTTTCGGGAGGGGCTTTGCTAACTATCGGGGGGGGGCTTTACCTGAAAATGTGAAAATTCTGCAAGATATTTCATATACTTTACTATAGTAAGTAAGATTTCGGGGGGAGCTTAAGCCCGGAAGAACCCCCTAAATACGCCACTGTATATTACGTTACGAAGTAGTAGCTGTATTATATCAACAAGCAGATGCAGATTTGTGCTTCGTTTTAAACTGTATTTACTCCACAGCATTCATCTAATATTACTCACGATTCTTCTAGTATAGACACACAGTCCTCAATTCGGGTGGAAGACTCAACACACTAAGTTACAAAACTCTAACAAACTAAATCTACCACGAATACAACCATTTGCTGATATCTCTCACTCAAAAAACCTATCCGACAATATTTTGCTTCATTTTGTTAATATTTGTTTACACAGAATAACAATTACAATTCCTGCAAATAAATAAGTATGTACACAATAATTTATTCACTCTTTTGGCAAGAGCCCTAGTTCGATTCCCGGCGGGAGCTCATGTGGTTCGGATCCCACGTTAAGCTGTCCGTCCACGTGTCATATAGCTTGGTAGGGATACTAAACTGAAAAGCAAAACAAATAAAATAAAATCTTTTGACAAAAACAAATACCTAATAAGATTCAGATGCGTGTAAAAAGTGCAGAAACCTTTGGGATGTCCAAGAAGAAAATTGAAGAATAATAAGAAGCATTGTCCTAATCATAACTAATCCCAATCCAATAAGGTAACTAATCACAGTCGAAACTGTCACTTCTCTGGTGAAAATCCTGCATTTTTATTAAACCACATACTCGGTGAACAATGTAAGAAGTAGCGGTGTCACATGTACACCACGTGAAGAAGTTTAGTTTGTATTGCGTGATATTTTCTGAATCAATATTGAAACTCGAAATGGTAGCAGATTTCTATCACTTCCCAATTGTAGTAGAGACATTTGAGTGGAGGTTACATATATTTTTAGGAGCCTTAATTTACTGGAGAAAACAGATTCTCGCTATCTATTACCGTTTCAATTCTAGTGATCAACGTGTAAACCAGAAGTGATTGATTTCTGTCCCTATTATTTTGAATGAAGGATTAACAGAGATGGTGCCTATTCTTACAAAGCTAAATAGATTCCAGGAAACGAGTTTTCGCTATCGCTTGCCGTTTGGGATCTATATAGATCTAAATTAAAAACCGGAAGTTATAGTAGATTTCTACCACTTTCAGTTTTAGTATATACTAGCAGAATACCCGTTCTTTTCACGGGGAGAATACGTTTCATTTTGGACATAAAGGGCTGAATTGGATTTAAACGGCATCGGAAGTATCACTGTTCATCTCAGCGATCCCGAAAACTATGGATTCGACACTAATGTCTGTCCTTTTCGATCATTTATATATTTTCTCTGTCCCCTAAGTTGCATCGTGAAAGTGAAATGATAAAAACCATTCCATGTCTAAGCCTCATCTATATTGAAAATTTGATCTAGATCGGTTGGGTAGTTCAAGAGCTATTAAGTCACAATCATAGTCACTTTCATTTGTATTTACTATATTGTTGCATAACTCATTTCCATGAGAATATCCACAAGAGGTAATTTACTATTCATTTTTATTTATTTTTATATATCTCCCCCTCCTCTAAGTTATACCGTCAAAGTGAGAATGATAAAAACCTTTCCAAGCCAGAACCTAATCTAAGTGGCAAATTTGAACGAGATTTATCGCGTAGTTCAAAAGTTATTAAGTTTTATTTATTTTTATATATATCTCCCCCGTCCCCTGTGTTGTACCGTCAAAGTGAAAATGATAAAAGCCATCCCAGGCCGAACATCATCTATGTTGAGAACTTGATCGATATCGGTCTGGTGGTTCAAGAACTAGACCCTATTAATCACAAACAAAGACACTTTCATTTTTATATATATCTATAGATTTAGAAATGAAGATGCAATATATGCTTAGGAAGCTAACTGATTGCAAAGAAACGTTCCTCGCGTTCTGTGTTTGGTCTATAATGATCAATACTAAAACCGGAAATAGTTGATTTTTTATCTTTCCCATTATGGACTGACACATTTTTTGTGTCCCGAAGGAATGAACCGACAGGTGATATATATATATATATATACTGTATATATATATATATATATATATATATATATATATATATATATATATATATATATATATATATATATATATATATATATATATATATATATATATAAAGGTGTTTATGTAAACAAAATTCCTTAAAATAATAACCTCAAATATTAGAACTCATGTGAATACAATTAGCCCATATTTTCTTGATAAAGCTACCTCGTCACCGATCAATACCTATAATACTTAGCTGATACGGAACAGCAGCTCCAATCACTGATGTACCGTTCATTGATTAGATGTTGTTCATTATTAAAATTCTAATTGAGCAGTCATCTGCTCTTAAGTCAATTTGCAACAGCATAACCTTACATAAATACTAATGAAATGCTAATTAAGATTTAATTTTTTTTTTAAAGCAATAACCGTACTGTTTCATTGAACGTACAATCTACAGTGTTTTTTATCTATTCTGTAAGTTTCATCGAGTCAAGGCTTTTACAGGCGCTGCAAAAAGAAACATGAAATTCTTGTTATGTTTCATGAAAATGTCAGGTTCGAAACCGATATTAATATTTCTAAGCCTTGGCTGACTAAAACGGTCAACGAAAACTATGTGCGGAGTCCTTAGTTAGATCCCGGTCAAGTAAGTTTGTAGTGGACAGCATCGTGTCTGTGGGTTTTGTTGGAGTTCTCCCATTTCCTCCCCCATTATCATTCCGCTCATTCCTCCACCAATACTCACTTGCTTTAATCATCCGTCTTCCTTAGCCTAAAGAACATAAAATGGGACCTTAAACTGAAAGGTTTCTTTCTTTTTTTTTTTTTTGTAATAATTCATTTTCCAAGTCTGAGCAAATACATGTAACCGTTCAGAAAAACATCTTTAACAGTTAAGTATGAACATTTCGGTAAAAAAAAAAAAAATTCAAATTGTAAAAAATGTATGTTTTTCATTGTTATTTAGTTGACTAGAATGATTGGACTTTCAACACACTATCCTTTCAACAATTTTCATGAATATCTAAATCTATTTCACCCTTTTAAATTCCATGGATTATCGATTCATGGACAGGTGCTGTATTCTAATTGGTATTCCATTGAATGGGAACTTCCATTAATTATTTTTAGCGTCTTGCGTCTGGAGTATATAAATAAATAAAAAAATAAATATTCTTCCATTCGCATTCCTTTCTTCCTCTCCCATTCCCCGGGCAGTGTGATCGTCGAAGGACGTCATCCTTCGTATGTGTCACGGGTAACATGTCCATAGATGCCGAAAGCTGTAATCAATATATTTATTTAGTATATTCAGGGTTACACTTCAGCCCACAGTCCGAATAATTATAATCTAGTCTACTACCTTTTTCTGAAATTCACTTGAACACACCATCTTGATATTACCTTTTATTATAATACGTAATGAATTAAACATTTACACCTTTTAAGTGTCATACATGTTGATTCTACAAGATGGATCTTCTGTTATATATTATGGTTCTCGTTTCTATGACGACCAATAACACATATCGTCAGATTACCATGTTAACAAAATATCAATAATAATAATATCAGAAAATAATTAATTTTACTTCTTTTTATATTTTCTTCTTCTTCTTCTAATTAGTTTCTGCTTATTTCAGCAGCACATATTGCCCGTAAATACAAGAAATGATATTTAAGATTACTTGTAAAATACACAATATCGTTATAAAGCCCAGAAATCTAATTCCTAATTCCTAATCCTTTCATTTGAGTACTTTATATTAATGAACTTATTGGACTTAGAAAAATTCCTTAAACCACCCTCACTAAAAACGTTCAAGCGCCATGTTCCTTCAGAAATGACGTAGTGGGTTTCAAGAGTATTGGAATTTGGAATAGTCGTCTGCTTGTGCAGCAAAAAGAGTGAAGTTAGAAAGACGGATATTGATGTAGGTAATAAAGAGCCAAATAACAAGTTACCTAAACATAGATATAAATATTTCATTGCTCCACTTTGTAAAAGTAACGCTATTGCCACACATGAGACAAAAAAAATGTTATAGTTTCTTAAGAAGTGCAAAATGGATTCAAGCAGTTTGTAAAACAAAAAGATTTAACAGTAAACAAGTACTTACTAAAACCATCTAATGTAATATACGAAAATTTAAGGTGCAAGTAAAGAATATGGATTTTTCCTTGTTTTTTTTTTTAATTTAAAAGATTCGCAAGAGAAAATATGTTACTTATATAAGCGCCACGGATATAAATCATCTGTTAACATTGAGACAGTGTTAATTGTAGTGTTAATTGTTTTCCAACGAGGCTTACTTCCATGTAAACTCTCATAAACATGACTGTTTTAAGGTAACAGCGAACTCAGGAGCAGCCTTGGTTCCACAGTATTTAGGAAGCACTGTTCTCTTGTAATGTTTATTTAATAACAGAAGATGAATAAAATTTTAGTCTCAACATGAACGAGTTAAAATATTACATAGCACCAGTGGCGTATTTAGGGGGGGGCTTCCGGGCTTAATCCCCCCCCGAAATCTTACTTACTATAGTAAAGTATATGAAATATCTTGCAGAATTTTCACATTTTCAGGCAAAGCCCTCCCCGAAAGTTAGCAAAGCCCCCCCGAAAGAAAATTGTAAATACGCCACTGCATAGCACTAATATTTCTTGCCGCAAAGTATTTTATGACAATACATTGAGGGTAGAACTTGTAATCTCGTTTAAAATCTTAATTTAGTTTAGTTGATGGTCGTCTTCAAACGCCCATCACAAAAAAAAATATATATCCGGTTAACGAAAATTACTATTGAAACTAGTTTCGTTTCATTGCTATAAGGATGTTTGTTTCGTTGCTAGAAAGATTATTCCTTCAATGCCTGTGGTGTATGTTTAATTTATAAAACTAAATTACTAAAAAATGAATTAAGGAACAATATGGTACATTAAATGAGCTAAATGTAACTTTAATGACAATTAATCATAAAATATTACAAAATATTAACTTTGTTCGTCTCTTATATAAATAACTTTGCGGCATTAAAATATGGAAATCACTTTACTATGAGAGAGCGTCCAGATGAGAAAGGATGAATTTTTATTATGTTTGTTTCGAATATCAACTTCACATCCACAAATAGAATTACTTGGAACTTCAAATTCCGTAAGAACTTTATTTTTATAATTTTGGATAGAGAGTATATCCAAAATAGCTCAAATTTTTCGCCCATAACAAACAATTGACACGGTCGATTGTCCTAAGGTTTCTAATTTAGATTCTGCGAAACAAATACATCTAAAAATTAAAATGAAATGAAATATTTTAAGTTTTACGTCCCACGATTATGCCAGCTAGGCTAAAGGAGACGGTGATAAATGAGAAATGAATGAAATGATGGAATAAAGAAGGTGGAGGAAACAGGAGAACCCGAGAAAACTCACGCACACGGTGTTTGTCCGCCACAAAGTTCACTTGGCGCAAGCTGAGATCGAACCAAAGACCCCATGCACCAGAGGTGAATGCTCTACCACTGAGCCACAATGACGTACGAGTCATAAATTTAAGATAATTTGAGTATAAGCTCCCTAAGGAGATATCAACAATTTTCTAAAGAAAAAATTTCATTTTAAAAATGGTAATATTGTGGTTTTGCGTTGCACTGTAAGCGAATCGCTAGAGTGCAAATATCTCTGATATGCATATCTTCAGATACGATTCCCAGTGAGAAAACACAGCTTTCAGTGTATATCCAATGCAATACTATACTTCTTGAATTAAGAATTATGGTAATATGTTGGAATTGTTCAACTTAATATACTCCATTTGATGATCGAAAACATTCTATGAATTGAACAAGATTGTTGTTATTAATGTTGATATTACTTATAGTAACGAAATGCTTATACTAATAATAAATGCATACTGTTTCCATTAGTATACTCAAATATTTAGGTAATACTGGAAATATATCCTCTGAACTACATGAACTGTCAGGAGACCTCCCCCTTCGTATAATGATTAGCGCCTGTGGCTTTATTGCATGTAATACTGGATTCGATTCCCGGTTGGAGAGCATAGAAAATTTAATTTTACAATCGTTCACTTTCATCCGTCTTTCAACATAAAGGGCATTACAGTGTGACGTTAAACAAAAAGAAATTCATTTCACTTTCATTAACTGTCAGGAAATAACTAATAGTTGGCAAAATAAAAAGCTTGATATACTATTTGCACATTAGCTGAGATAGCAATAACTAGAATCACAAGTACACACACACACACATACATACATATATATATATATATATATATATATATATATATATATATATATATATATAACGAGATATAGTTTTGGAATTGTACTATTTTCATTTCCTTCGCTATATTCATTTCCGTTGAGTCACATAACTAATATGGTTTTAATTTAACGATATTAAACGAAAATCCTTTTTATTTTAAGCAGGAATTTAAATAAAGAACGAAACAAAGTTTTCTCAACCTGTTTCTTTTCTTCATTTAACCATTTTATTTCCCTTGAGGTATTTTCTCTTCCTCTTAAAAGCTCTCAGAAGTCCTCTTCCTATTTTCCTCTCGTTCTCTTTTAAAAACATGAGGCAGAAATGAAAGAATAACATATTAAAATTTTTGTGCTTAATTTTATAGTAAATAAAGATACTTTGCAGCAAACATATTCATGTTTTTTTAAGTCTCATTTTTGCTCACTATTTAAAGCGAGATTTCTCAACCTGGGGGGTCAGGACTCATAGGGGTCGCAACGAAAGGTTAAGAAGATAAATGTAATTAGGCTCTGGTAGTGAAAATATGTATTTTTTAAAGATTATTTTGAATTTCGCATTTTGATATGCATACAGTATTTTTCTTTCGATACTTATTACCAAATACAACAGAATATTTTAAACTTAATTTTGAACAACTACGAGTAAAAAATCATTTCAAAAGTAACGAATAAAAAAAAGGAAGAAACTGGTGAATAACTGCATATTCAAATACAAGAAAAATACAAATTCAACAAAACCTGCAGATTGAAATGCAATTCAAAATGAAGGGTAGAATGAAGCCTGAGCATTGTGTGGATTCACTAGGCTTAACAAACAATAAGCACTGGTAATCATAAAGGGTATTACGATGAAATTCGAAAATAAACAGCCGTTTAGTTATCAATGACATACACACGCAGTTATACAAAACTTATTATACACATTAGAAAAGTACAACGTTACGTTATTTTTCGACATATTCATCATTCAAATTGAGGCGCACTTGTCATAAAGTTTTACAAGTATTGAAATTCCTTCTGAAAAATAAAACTCCCCCTTGAAAACGAAACCACCCGCTAACAGCATTGTGAAGCGCATTGTCGTTGTCGAAGCGGTGCTATGCAAGCCACATGTGTCTGAAGAGGTGCAGCCGAGTTCATTGCCTGCACGAGTTCTTTGCTGACTACAGATGAGCGCCCACTTCTTGCCACATCGTGCGTGCCAGTTCGTCCGTCCATCTTTAAGCATGCGACACCATTCACGTACGACAACTTCACTCATCACGTTTGGTCCGTAAACACCACACAGCTGGCGATGAATCGCAGCTGCCGAAAGTTTATTTCGCATTCAGAAATCATATTACCCCATGCACTTCACGTTTGTCGGGTTTTTCTGTTGGAGCATTCATTTGCAATTGTTATAGCGAACGAGTGAACTGTAACACGACCTTCTTCTTCCATTTCTCACTATCTCCTGAGCTACTGCATACAGTGCCATAGGACTGATGTCGTTCTTTAAGACCATTTCTCGCACATGTGCAAATGGAGGTTTTCTTTTCTCGGATTGCCCTCGTACTAACCGGAAATTAGGTATGGAAGTTGCAGGCAAGAGGATACGCTTAAAGAGGGATCGTGGTATGAAATAGGTTGAGAAAGTTTGATCTAAGGCTATTATATCATAATTATTTGATGATACATTATTTTACAATTATAAGCGTATTGACAACACTATTTCAATCAGTTACATTTCTTTTCCTAACTACAAGTATCAAGTAACTACGCAGAGTAATTTTCATTCTTCTTTTCAGTTTTCCTTTCCAAAATCAATCACAAAGACAATATAGGCCTATATCGTACTCAATATAAAAACTCATCCGATCTTAACTAAGCATGTCATGGATTATGATTGGTTGCGACAGTCACGTGCAATTCTTTGTTCAAGGGACCATTGCTGAAGACTTCTACGAGTCATGATTTTATTGGTTGTAACATAATAAATAATTTGCTGCAATCATGAAGAAATAAGTATTCCCTTTGTGTTTTCTACCAACTTGTTCCGAAAGGAATTGAATCATCTTTTCATCAATCTGTCTGACCATCTCCATTCTCGATTTTCAGCTCACTCTGTTCCCTGTTCACAGAATCCAATTGTGTTTCCTGTTAGCTCGCCTATGCCTTATATATTCTCAACACATTTCTTGTTCAGCTCGGTTTAGTAGACATTGGTTTTTCTATTACATCTATGTTACATCTCTCTGAATACTATTTTTCTTCGGTTACTATTAGTCTCATGCAATTCCAAAGCCTTTAATAGATACTGTACATTGTCTGGACATATTTCCTATCTTATCGTAGGTCTAGGTAGAAAATTTAATGGAAACCTAACATATAATAACTTACATACTCCTGTATCTTACCACAAGATCAAATCACGAATAAATCTATATATTAAAAAATGAAAATCACTATGTTTGTGACTTCGTACTTCTTAAACTACCCGACCGATCTGAAGAGATTTGTGTTTCATGTAATAACTTACGTGTAACTACTCGTCTTCTGAATAGTAAAACAAATCAAAGACAGTGATGGCTACAAGTGAATGATTATGAAAGAACTGGTAAAATTACAATGTGGAAAAAAAAACGAGACAACCTGAGAAGAACCACGAGTACGATATTGTCAAACAGAAACTCACACATCTTGGGGTCGAACCAGAGACTTCTTGCTCGACCATTGAGAATGAACATGAAATGATATGAAATCTTTCAGTTTAACATCCCACGTTTATATTCTTGAGGCTAAGACAGATGATGATTAAGGCTAATGAATGATGATGACAGAATCTGTGGAATGAGAATGTCGGAAAATCCACAGAGACGATATTGTCCACCACAAACTTCCTTGGGTGGGGACTAAACCAGGGAATCCATGCACAGTGCTCTACCACTGAGCCACTGTGCCTCACTAATACGCAAAATCGTTATTGCTTGTGGTATTTGGAGAGATTTGTGTAAAGGTGTATAATTTAAAGCCCATTCGTTCTTGCAGCTCTAAAAAAAATTGTCCAACTTCTTTCTTGTGTGCATTTATACCGTTTGCAAACAATATGAAACATTTTCTAACGCTTTCAGGAAATAAACTGAAATCGCTTCATAAAACTATTACTGTAATAGATAAAATAACTCCGTTACAGATCAAATAATACCGTCTTCTATCCATTTGGTATAGCAGCTAAGGAAAAACTGTCAAAAATACAGAAAAAGTAAACACAACATTTTTAAATTTAGCTTTTATTTTTACTTTAAGTGCGAGTTGCTATATTTTTTAAAAAATATATATGAATTTTGAAATTTAGTTGTCGCCTGAAAATTAATGCAAACTTCCCCTTCGTCCCATTCTACTGGAGAAAGTCTGGCCATATTTTACAGCGTTTGTGTATAAGATATACGTATATACAGCCTGCATCACACACACAAACAAACCAGTCCCTCGCTTCGTGTATAATGGCCAAAATCTCAATTAATGCCTGGGAGCCGGGAAGTCCAATGCATTACCCAGGGTAGAGTAAGGGAACACCTCTCCTAATGGCGGGTGCCTGGCGTAAATCAATTCTGGCTCACCCATCCACCCTTTGAAACTAACCCTTCCCCACCTCTTCTCTCCCCCTCAAACCTACTTTTACCCATTCCACCAGCACTCGTATTCTCTCCTTCCCATCTGAGCTCTCATAATGACGTGGTCTGGGAGTGAAGCACGAAACAGATATAGTGCGGTATGTCCAAAAAGCACCAGCTCGTGATGTGGAGTACTAAATATATAGTTTTGTTCATGAATGATGTCCCGGGAAAAGAATTGCTGCCCACAAGACACTGGTTGATCTCTCCCTCTCTCTCTCTCTCTGTCTTTCTTTCTCTCTCTGTCTAAATGAGATTCTGGAATTTATTTCAAACACTACATCGTCCGAACCAGACACTCAGCCAGCCTACGTCAGCCTCTTTTGAATTTTTACCACGACTCTTCTTCTTTCCCATTTCTATGATGAAACGTGGTTCAAGAGTCCAGCGCCATCTGCTCAGCTGGACTACAAGAACAAATGTGCGGGCACACTAGGATAGAAACAGCGTTGCCAAATTTTACTTTTAAAAGCGCAGAGTTTTGTGTGTTTACATTATATGTAACAACTTCTAGAATTTATTTTCTATTACTACCAACAAGAGGCTCTGGTTGGCCAGACAACTTATAGTTGGCTTGTGTGTAATCAGTGCCTTTGTTTATCCTTTTTCTAGACCATTACCGGTATTTACTGCTTCTTGATTCAAAAAGATATCAAATTGCTTAACAACTCTGGATCAACACTGAATATTGTTTGAGTATCAGATATAAAAGCTTAGGGAGCGCTCGCTGATTATTCAGCTATACAGTAAATCAGTCACTTCCAACTGAATGTTGTGTGTCGTTATAGCTTTCTACTTTCATTCACAGTAAATCGTTCGGAGAGAGAAAGAAGAAGGCATAAAACTGATAAAAGTCAGTGGTGACAGGTAGACAAGAACATTGATACTGTAGTCGATGGTTTCGCAAGTATACTACTGTTGGATCCATAACTGAAAGTACACTGCCGACACTGTTTTCCTAAGTTATCCCCTCCTTCCTTTCCTAATTGTCTTCTCGTTTTTGTTTTTTTTTTTATTGTAGCAATATCTGCCTACATGTCTACAACCGATCATGATGACAATGAAGTAGAAATAGTATATGATGACAGTGACATATTGCATCAGGAGAGAAGAGGTGAGGCCAACGCCATAGTACAGGAGCTGTGAGTAAGAAATAGGACCATTTGAACTAGGTAGTAGAAATGTACAGGGCCAAATGCTTATCGACTTCTCTACGCAACATGATATGGTGGTGGCAAACATATGATTTAAGGAAAGAAACACCGAACTCTATACTTGGAAAAGTTCAGGAGATAAGAAATGCTACCAAATTGATTACATTCCTGTCAAGCAACGTTTTAGGAATAGTGTACGAGATATGAAGATACTACCGGGAGCGGATATTGATTTGTATCACAATTTTCTAATGGCGAAAGTACAAATCTGGTCAAAGTCAATCAAGAAAAATGGGAGGAGAAATCGAGAATGGGATTTACAGCAACTAAGAACTATGGACAATGATGTGAAATAAGAGGTTGAAGACAAATTCTGTGCAATGGGCAATAGTAGGCAATATAGAAGAGTTAGACAGATTCTACTTAACACACTCCTCAAAAACACTTTTAGGATAAAGAGAGCACTGAGTAAACTATGGATAATTGAAGCGATACTTAAGACAATGGAGGAACGCAGAAAACCATGGACATTAAAGAATACAGAAGTCTGAATAATAAACTGAGAAGAGAGAAGGACAAAGCCAAAGAAAAGTACATGGAACATGTCCGTGAAGAAATAATGGAACTTCAACGGCGCAAAAGATGTGATATGATGTATCAGAAAGCACAAGAATTAGGAGGGGAAGATAACAAAAGTATACGCACGTTTGGAATCGAAAATCAACAAGGAGATGTAGTCACTAACTATCAAAGAATCCTTGGAATTTGGGAGAAATACATAAAAGATCTGTGTGACAAGAAGAGCCACCCCGAAGAACATTGCGATCAAAGCAGAGGAAGAGGTGGATGATGAAGAAAACAAGACCCAGTATATTGAAAAGTGAAGTAGTACAAGCCATCAAAATACATGCGAAGGAAAAAGGCCACTGGAGACAACATGCCAGCAGATTTACTCAAAGAATTAGGAGATAATGCAATGAAAGTACTGATTTCATTTATTAACAAGATCTACGTGAGTTTTTCTTTTTTATGTTACAACGATTACATTACCCAAGAAAAATCAAGCAAAGAAGTGCAGCGATCACAGAACTATTAGCATTATTTCCACACCGGAAAGTTATTGCGCACATACTGAACAGACGGCTGGAACGTAAGATAGAAAAGATGTTGGAGAAAGATCAATTTTGCTTCTGGGAAGATTGGGTTGATGAGAATTATATCAGAGATTGGGTTGATGAGAACTATATCAGAACGAGTTCTTGACGTAAAGGAAGAGTTATGTTTGTGTTTCATCGACTAGCAAAAACTTTCCATCGGGTCAATTGGAACAAACTTCTGAAATACTTAAAGAAATGGGGTCAAGTAGAGAGACCGACGACTCATTTGCAACTGTATATAGAACAATGAGGAAAGTTGCATTTGAATGTAGGAGAAACCAATAGTGTGGAAATTGGAAGAGTCCGACGAGGATGTAGTATGTCGCCCCAATTATTCAATATTTACAGTGAATGTTTAATGAAGGAAGCATTAAAGGGAGATTTCAAGATTGGAAGGCAGATCATTAACAAGATCAGATATGCAGATGATACAGTTTTATACCTAATATGTATAAAAATCATTTCATTTCATATAGCTAGAACCGAAAAGGGATTACAGGAGATGATTGACAAAATAGTTGACAATGGAAAACTATACTGAATGGAAATCAATATAGTTTTCATTGGAAGTCGAATGGAAATCAACATCGAAAACTCGGAAATCATGAGAATATCCCATGGAAATGCACCCGGACGAAAGATGCTTACTCCACCAAAGAGATCAGGTTAAGAATTGCCATATCCAAAGAAGTATTCAATAAGAAAAGATCACTTTTAACTAGCAGGGTTACCGGTAATATTGTTCTAAGGAAGAAGCTGGTCAAATGGAGTATTGGATTATATGGTTCAGAGACATATATATTACGGACGTTAGAGAAGAAATATTAAGAAAGCTTCGAAATGTGGTATTGGAGAAAGATAGAGAAGACAAAATTAATAGAGAGAATAACATACGAAGATGTTTTAAAACGGATGAGAGAGAAGAGAACGCTTTTAACCAGCATCCTTCGTAGCAAGACTAATTGGATTGGACACATCTTGCGAAGAAATTGTCTTTTTCGTATCGCCATAGAAGAAAGATGGAAGGAAAGCGAGAAACAGGAAAAACAAGAACAAAACTAATCGATGATTTGAAAAATAGAATAAAATATCTGTTTGAGCTTGAACGTTCCATGCTTAATTTAGGATATAGTTTTGCCATGAACAACAAAATATTCATCTTACGAACGGAATGAACAGTTGAAACACAATATATTTCCACTTTTTAGTTCGGTCTTCGGTAGTTCTCCTTTCAAACAGTACAAAAACGAAGTATGTAAGAATACGTTACAATCAGAACTCTCGAAAATTCAATTAAATTTGCGTTGTAAATTCCTATTAATCTCCTGATTCAAAAATAATCTATGACAAGTGATTCTAATTGGTTGCTCAAAAAGTCATGGGTATTTTTCTGAAATTTATGAGATGCCAGCGCAAAAGTCGAAGAACGACTTCCTCACTTAAGCGGATATTCACTACTTGAAATGACTCTACAGTTATTTATTAGTATCAATATATGAGTTGTGTTCATAGTTCATAGCATTGATAATTCGTACGGAGCCCTTTTGTAGTTATGTGGATAGTATATGCATCTTTCGTGTGGGAGACCCGGGTTCAATTCCCGGTGGGAGCTCATATGATTCGTATCCCACGTGAAGCTGTAAGTCCACGTCTCATATACTCTCTCTGGAAATAGACGCTAAACCCAAATCACATCACATCACGCAGTCATTGTGCTGAAAAGCAGGGTGGTGAATTTAAATTGGTTATAATTATTTAGGTTAAAAGAAAATAAGTAAACAACCGAAAAGTTATTCCGATATCCGATATCAATAACTTTTCCGATATCAGATTATTCCGATCGATATCAATAAATTTTCATATACAAAATTATTGATATATATTAGTAGGATACCTGGAGTATGGCTGCATACTTCTCCCATTTCAGAATGTATCTATTGAAAGTATATACAGGGTGTTAATGAACTACACCGACAAACTGTAAGAGGTAATTCCTCACATCAAAATAAGAGGAAAAGTTCATTTGGACCTATGGCGGAAAGTTCATAGTTTCAGAGCTAGGGATCCAAAATCGCAAAAAGCTAAATTTCAATAGGCGGATTTCAGAAACTGTGGATGGTGGCTCTTATCAGCGTAAAGGAAGACACTCATACACAATCCAAAAGTGCATAATTCATCAATTGTGAATAGGTGTAGAGGGTATTCCCTAGAGGGTGTAATTCTTAGATATACTCTCAATAGAGTTTTCAGATATACCCTGATTTCAAGAAGAGTCCAAAGTAGGCAGGAGGTAAGCCTGGACAACAATGGACATCCAATGCTTCGGAGGGAAGGCGGAAATGTTAGGAATTGGCAGCTCCATTTTCTTTTGTATTTGGAATAACGTCACGGTATATTTCACGTTTTCTTCTCTTATAAGCGTGAAAGAAAACATCGCAGCATGCGTTTCCCCGAGTACGAGAGACCGTGCTGCTGGCGATCCTTAACAGTTCCGACATCGTGCCAAGTGATTCCGTGTTCACTGCTATGAAGGCTTATCATGTGCCTCCTTTTGCCTCAAAATTCGGTTGATGGCATGTCTGAGAATTTCACCCTACAGGGAATACTCTGTACACCTGTTGAACATTAATGAAATATGCATTTTTGGATTGCGTATGAGTGACTTTCTTCACGCTGGTAAAGACCACCATCCACAGTCTCTCGAATTCGAAATAGGGCCTCCTGAAATATGACTTTTTCGCGATTTTGGACAGCTCTAGCTCTGAAACTATGCACTTTTCGCCATAGGTTTATATAAAGCTTTTCTCTTATTTTGATGAGAGGAATCACCTCTTACAGTTTGACGGTATAGTTCATTAACACTCTATTCTCCTATTTTAAATGCTTAAATGTATGTTTTATCATCTACATACCCAGGTAATATGAACAACTTTCAAATCGCTTATCAGTGGACAGAAACGACGACTGGCAAGCGACAACCAATACTTACAGGATTTATAGTTGTCCAGTCGCTTCATCCATGAACTTTGTGTTCTCTTCCCTTAACACTGGAAATTAACCACGAGTAATAGAAGGTTCAAATAAGCCCTACCATTACTGGTTACGGCGTACGGTTACGGTTAGAAAATTTGCGTAAATACCGTATTTTTAAAATGGCGATCTAGCAATGATACTTTCAAATACACTAGATGTGACTTACATATTTTCAACGCCATAAGCCAGGCTCGAAGCCGGAATATGAAGACAGGGTGGCGAGATAGCGTTAAGGTGGCTAACTAGCGTTCATGAGTGCTTACTTTTTGAGCATGTATTTATTCTAAAGAGATAAGTGGCAGTTTCAGGAGGGCTGAAGATGGTCGCAGGTAGGCTGAAAGTTACTACAGTGGGCTTGAGTTCCCCTGGCAACACCTAGCTACGGACCTACGAAGCTAGTATTGTGTATGGTTAATGTTGAATCAATTACATTAATCACAAATAAGTTTAAGATTTTGTCTGCAATAGTATTTGCAAAATCAAAACTTTTAAATACAACTTTGAACGATTATATTACTCTAATAAGACTATAGGTCATTTTTGGACTGTTGCAAGGAAAATAATAGGTTCTACCATTTTGAGTAACATCCCAAGAGACAAGGCAAAAAATACTGAGGCCAAGTCCAAAATATGGATAGAAAAAAAAATCATTGTTTACGTGATGAAATATCTGAAATTTGACTTTTTAATGAAAGCTATTGCATATCTAAGTTGTGAAACCACGTCTCTCATTAACATACAAGAAAATATGTGGTCAGATGAAAAGTAGAAAGAAAATTCAAGAGTTGTAGATTCTTCTATGTTAAAAGTAGTTTCCAAGAAACCAAAACATGCAAGATCTGCTTTAATTGCTTAATGTTTGGTTGACACATATACTGTAAATCGCCATAATATCAAATTCTCAAAACATTATAATTTACTACTTCTTATTTCAAAGTAACTTCTCAATGGGTAATCAGCGACAACTCAAATTTTACAATCAGAAAGTGCTTTAACAGGAAATCAAACAAAATTTTAAAAAGTCGAACGAGTTATTCGTTACGTAATGCAGGGAGTTTTAATTACTGCAAAGACGGTTGGTTTTATATAAGAAATTGACTGGACAAAGAAGATTAGGTACAGATAATGAAATAATATTATTTGCGCAATCCTATTACTGTTAATAAAAAAAAAATAAAATGGCATTTCTAGGTTAACGCACTATGGTTATTCTGTAAAGGAGACGGATGATTGACGAAAATGATTGGTTATGAAAGAATTGGTGGAATGAGAATGTAAAAGGAAAAAGAACCTCGAGAAAGCTCACTGATACGATGTTGTCCACCACAATCTTACTTGTCTAGGATCAAACAAAGATTTTTTGCAACGAGTTGAGTACTCTTCATCTGAGCCAACATATTCTCCCACTTTTAATTTTAGAAAAAACATATATTTACAAAGTTACGTTATCCTTATTTGCCTTAGTATATGAATATCTTTCAAAGCAACTAAAATAATGTATAAGCGAACTTGCGTTTTGTTTATTTCAACCATAATTTTGTAGAAGTAATATTTTTTTTGTTCCTAAACTGGTTGTATGTCTATGTATTATTTTGTTTTAACTGAAATTCCCATTTGAATCTATGGATGCTATTGTCTCTCTCTCGTATAAATTTATGTTCTATCAAGTATTAAAAATAAGATTTGTGTATAAGACAAGGAGGACGTCGTATATAATATTCAGCAGTTGGCTTCCCTGCTCTCGTTTTCTCCCTTGATAGGATTTAGATGAAGAAACGAAACTCGGGGCTTCTGCGAATAAATCTGTCGGCATTCTTCTTCTTGTCTCCACTTTGAGACTTTTCCTCCTCCCTATCTTTCTTATGTATGTTATTTGCATTTTCATCCTCGCATTCGTTCGTCTTTCCCTTTCCCTTCTCCAACCATTGTATAACGATTTTTCTTCCTCCCTTTTTCTCTTCTGAACGTCTCCTAAAGATGAAGTGAATTGTAGCTTTCAACAGTAGAAGGCAAGCATGTACACACACACACAGAGAGAGAGAGAGAGAGAGAGAGAATACATTTTCACACTAAGATTACATGAGAGGTTTTGTTCCTGGCTTTTCTGTGTTTGTGTGTATGTTTTAAGACTCCCTTTGAATTAACTGAGACTGTCTTTATCTGTTCTCATTAAAGATGTGTGAATGAAAGTGCTCGGTACATATTTGAAGAAAGCTTCGCAATCTCGTCAAAAGCAAAAGCAAGTTAAACCGTTTTATGGGGTTGTTAAGTACTTCTGTAACATTTTTACTGTACATAAGTTGCAATACCAACATCCACACTTCAGCATTTTCAGCAAATTAATTCGGAATAACAACATATACAGCATTCGATGGAAACTAGAAGTAAATTAATTTTTGGTTATGTTGTTAGAGTCTTTCTATTTCAACTGTGCCCCCTTCTGACGCTGCTGTCGTTGTGTTTTCCTGTACCTTCCCTCGAAAGAGGAGGGACAACTTGCTGCGGCCTAATGCTTTCAATTGTTGGATGCAGAAGCGTTGCTACAATGAATTATTTCACTGACTTCGCTGTGCTCTGTCTTATTAGCCATTCTAAAAAATGAAATGAAATCTTTAAGTTTTACGTCCCACGGTTATGCCGGTTAGGCTAAAGGAGACGGTGATGATGAGTAATGAATGAAATGGTGGAATGAAGAAAGTGGGAGGAAACGGGAGAACCCCGAGAAAATCCACGCACACGGTGTTTGTCCACCACAAAGTATTAGCCATTCTAAGTAGCCTACGATCTTCACTCGTCAAGACCAAACGACTGAGTGACAAACTGGCAACACGCTGAAGTAATTAATTTCTTTTCCCTAAGCAAAGGCGGGATTTCCTCCGTCAGAGGGTAGCAGGGGGCGGGCCGAAATATGTTTCGCATATTTTCTGAGGGCACACCTGAAATAGACAGGCTCTAGTAATGACGAAATATACTTCGTGTGCGTGTGATGCTGGGTATGATTTTTCTGGTGGGAGTACTTGCATTGGTTACAAAGTCCGAGTAATAGTTCAAGGGTGGTACGGTGGCTCAGTGGGCGAGCGCTTACCTCTGGTGTGTGGGGTCCCTGATTCGATACTAGGGTAAGTACGTTTATGGTAAACAACATCATGTCCCTGGGTTTTCTCGGGGTACTCCGCTTCCTTCCACTTTCTCGTTCCACCAATTCTTCCATCATCATCATTCACTTGTCTTAATCATTGTCTCCCTTAGCCTGAAGGTCATAATCGTGGGACTTTAAACTGAAAGATTTCATTTTACGAGTATTGGTTCAGATTTCACTTTGAGCAGTAAAGTCTCGTCTCAAACAGCCTGCGTGCTGCAAAGAAGCCTACATGCCAGTTAATTAACCAGCCAACTTGCTCAGAGAAGATATTTCAGTTAGTACGAATACAGTTCATTAGATCTCATAAAAAAAGTACGTTTCTATCGACTTTCGTTCGTTTTTTTGTACTGCGTTTTAATCGCATATATACCGTACTTGGTACTGGTGGGTAATACGCATTTATTTAGCATTGTGTGTTTTGCTTTTTGTTTGTGTTGTATAATGACAGAGAAAGAGAAACGAGGAATACGAATAAATCTTTTGTGTTTTTTTTCACGCTAGAGTGCATGCGCTTAGCTGTACAGAGTTCATACTTAGAATTAATAGCGTTCGTACGTCATCAGCAGAGCGGCAAACAATTGCGGCTATGGTGCTGGAAGCTCATCCTGTTCTCTAGTTTAGGAACGAGAGAGAGAGAGAGAGAGAAAGTGTGTCATCTGCGCATCCCACAGGGTCTAAGTTTGATTGACAGCAAAATGTTTGCAAAATGTTCCCACAATTTGCAAGCTGGAAGCTCTGTCACAATTTTTCGCTAGCTAAATTTCAATACCGAGCAGCACACTCTAGCCCCTCGCAGGTTATGAAAAGTATTTATATTTGTGTTTGTGTATATATATGTGTGTGTGGCAGAGAGAGAGAGAGAGAGAGAAGGGAAGACGAATTGTCCTTGTATCCTTCTCATTGTCAGCTGTCAGCCATTGATTCAAGAGAACCTCAGGTAACATTCTCTGAAACAAATACTTTGCGTGTCATTTCTTTTTAATCAGTTTATTTTTTTTTTTTTAACTTGAAATACTTCTTTTTCTTTCTTCTCTTCGGATTTGTGACGTCAATAACTTAAATGTTTTCCAAAAAGACAGAGAATGCCTTCTGGTGCTCCAGTGAGTGATGTGTTTGCTTCTGTAATGAAGGTTGATGGTTCAATCCCTGATGGAGGGGGTGTTTATCTTACATGAAGACCAAAGGATTGTTTCAATTTCCACCTAAAGTGATAGATTATGCCTCATATATAGCTCGACAAGAATGATTTGATCATTGGCTGCAGATCGTTACTTAGCCGTGAAAATACCATACCAAACCATCACATAGACATAAATAGACCACACCAGATAGTTACTTAATCGTAAAAATATCATTATCAAATCGTCACATAACAATACATATACCACAAACCATCACATTGGCATAAATGACCATAATAAATCGTCTCATAAACATAAATACACTATAATAAACCGTTACATAGTTATAAACATACCATAACAAACTGTCACATAGCCATAAGTTCATAACAAATCGCCATATACTGTAGCTATAAACATATCTATACCATAACATACCATCACATAACCAGAAATATACATACCATAATAAACCATGATATAGTCATAAACATACCATAACAAACCGTCATATACTCAAATGGCAATAATCAAAAATAATTAATTGTCGATCAACTGTTTTAAGCAGGTGTCAGTGTATTGAGTTGGTTTAGAACCTCCTTGAATTTCAATGTGCCAGACGTCAAGTCATTGCTATCGAACTATATAGTAGGATCAGTGCTTTAAAACAAGTCAAAACTCCAATAATTTAATCGTTTCCTTGTGGAATTAACTCTTCAGTTGATTTCTGAAAAAAGGCAATTATTCAGAAAAAAAAAATGAAAATTCTTATCATGATCTGACATATCTGAATCAGAATCAGACAAAAAAAAATATAGCTATCTGGTTATCGCTGATTGTTTCATTTTTGTGATCTAATTGGCTAGCCTCAAACCCGCAACGCCTCAATAGAATAAAGCAAGGCTTTCGTAATCATTCGGGTTTTACTGCTTTATTTCAAAGAAATCGCCACCAATTGGCAGCACAATGCAATGCATTATCATTATTATCCTGTCTGTTGGCAGGTCCTGGAATTAACGAGTTTTTTTTTTTTTTTTAATTAAAAAAACATTATCGCTAGTAAATATTTTGTACATAATGAGCGACTGAGGACTAACATCGCAGCGAAGCATAAACAAAAATAGATGTTGTTAACTAAACTCAAATTTCACATCTAAAAGCTAAAGTTATCAGGTCGATCAAAGTCGAATTTCGCAGTAAAAGAGTTAATAAATCAGAAGCACAGTATTTATGAGAGAGCCGAGGAAGGGGCACAGAGAGAAGCATTTCGAAACTGCAGCTATTAACTCTCACAAAACACAATTATAATGGTGTGAGGACAGAAGTATAGTGCTCATGTCAAAGGGTGCCCATGTTGTGGTTTCCAAGGGGAGGGGGGCAAGTATAAGCGATGTTTCAAATATAGTTTCAAATTTTGCTATAACTAATGTAAAAATTCTATTGGACTTTCGATTTTCTCTTAGGGAGCGAGCGCCCCATCTTGCCCTTCCCCCCTGATAGGCGCCCTTGCTCACGTCTGGTATACAGGATCCGAGGTTTAATTTCAGGCTGTGTAAAGTTATGAAACGATTTTGTCACCGTCGATTTTCACCTTCTTTTTAGGATCACACAAGTGGAACTTAAAAAATTGAGGTGTTAGTACTTACGTTATTTCTCACGATTACTCGCGATAATTAAAAGATAAGTTTTGAATTCTGTTTTTCTGAAAAAGATAGCTAGAGTGATAATTTCGGCCGAGGTCGGATGGAGCCAAACCGTTAACATCTACACGCGTAACGGTGGCTACCAATATGTCATTTTCTACTATTGAAACAAAGGCATATAATTGTAGAATGCTAGATATTACGTATTACGCAGTTAGATGGCAGTAAACGTTCTCCAGCGGTTGACATCTACCGGATAAAATTGGAACTTCTAAGAGTGATCCTCTTTAACGTCGTTAGCAGACTTTCTTTCCTGCCATCTCCAATTGCACTCAATCATTTAATTGAGCTGAGCGAGCAAAGCGAGCGAAGCTCTAATACTCGGGTTAGCCGTTTGGTTGTCCGCGAACTCCTCCTAGACCGTTTGGCCGATCTCAACCAAACTTAGCACGCTGATAGAGTATGTCGTGCTGAGTGACAACATAGGTCGAAATCAAAAATCCGATGTACCATCGAGGAATAATGACCGAAAAACGCTTCCTCCTAGACCGTTTGGCCGATCTCAACCAAACTTAGCACGCTGATAGAGTATGTCGTGCTGAGTGAGAACATAGGTCGAAATCAAAAATCCGATGTACCATCGAGGAATAATCACCGAAAAACGCTTCCATAGACTTAACATGGGGAAAAGTTTTCACGTGATTTTTTTGTCAACAATTAAAATCTGCGCGTGATTTTCAAAAATTCCGGCGAAGCCCTTTTATTTTTTTAGCGTAAAAATTTACAATTTTAATCACAATTTAAAAACAAATTAACGATTTTTTAAACTTTTTTTTAGCCGGAACAAAAGGTCAAGACGAAGAATTGTGCGATTGTTATGAAAAATACTGATTGTTTTAAAAAGTCACAATAAACTGATTACGTTGCTTAAGCTCGCTCAGCTCATTTCATTGCAATCGAGTATATCCATTGCATTCCTAGTAATTTAATAGTCCCTTGCAATGCATTTATTGTGCACGTTAATTTTAATCTACAGGGCATGACTGTGAAATATTATTATCAACAGATGTCAAATTATTTATTTTCAAAATGCGTAAGTACACTGAACGCAATTTTAGGTACATCAGACTCTAGATCACGATACATATATCATTGAAATAGATTTTCTAAATTCAAGAACATTGAAGTTTTTACCGCACATTGTACTGGTTTCTTTATGCCCTTAGTAATAACTCTGTTGAATAGTCTGTATACTATGCAGTATGTTATCAAAATTGCCGTGTTCATTTGCAGGCATTTCAATTTCTCATTGTCCGGATTTGAAACCCTCAAATCTTTATTAGGCCTCACAATTTCGTTATTTCTAGTTATTAGAACCTAAGATTCTATAAAACGCAACTTTTGTATTCCCTAAGTCTGTGTTATACTTGAAAAACATTTCTTGTTATTATTGTGATTAAAATATGTGTTTTGATTGGTTTGTCACATCGTACAACTGGGTAGAAATCTATATACGTAGCTTGTGATATGATGATTTTTTAAAGTGCAGTTTCATCCCCATCAATAGATGGGTGGGCCACAAAAGATAACGCCTTCTCTTAGGCCAGTGACATCGATTTCAGAATAGCAAACAGATATTAGGAGTGGATGTCAGAATTATTTATTTTTGAGTTATTGCCTTAACATGTAAGAACATAATGAAAGATGAAATGATGGTAGCAATGAAGTGCGGTTCACATAACAAGGATGCATGATCTTATCTGAGACGAGGGTGTTAATCTTCTGTTTTGTGACTATTCAGGGTGGGTTGAGACTATAGGAGCCCTGTTAGTGAGAACAAAGAGTGCAAGAATAAAATTATGAGGATGGTGATGGAATATGCGACGATCTGGGTTGTAGAGAGGAGTTGTCTGATCATGTTCATAGAGTGCAAGAAGACGATCGACTGGTAAATATGCATAAAGCGGTAGTCTACAACTGAAATCTGACTTAATAATTCATGAATTATCGGCTTTGATACGGTACTGAGGTCTGTGAACTTGGCCTACCCAAATTAGAGCATGAAGAAAAATGTGTGTGGGTAGGCTAACTTCACATGTGAAGTTGGCGTACCTAACAAGCTTTGCCACATTTTTCGACACGAATCGTTAGTTCTCGTTAGTTCTTAAAAATGTTCTGTTTCCCAATTTTATACAAATTAGAGCATAAATATAATTTATGGATAGGCTAACTTCACATGTAAAGTTTGGGTCAACAAGTTTTCCCAGATTTCTCGACATGAATCGTTAATTCCTCGTCAGCTCACGTTAGTTTTTACAAAAAGTTCCGCCAATTTCGCTATTTTCTACAAATTAGAGTATAAGTAAAGTTGGTGGGTAGGCTGACTTGATATGTTAAGCTGGCGTGCCCAAACAGCTTAAACACATTTTACTACATGATTCGTTAGTTCTTCAATAATTCCCTTTAGTTCTTACCAAAGTTCCGTTAGTTCCGCGATTGTATACATATTGGAGTATAAATAAACATTGGTAGGTACGCTAACTTCACATATTGGCGTACCAAAGAAACTTACGCAGGTTTCTCGATATGAGTCGCTAATTCTTCGTTAGATCTTATTAAAGTTCCGTTAGTTCTTCGATTTTATACAAATTCTATGTAAATAAAAATTAACCCTTTGTGTTATAGATGCCATTTTCCTATGTGCGTGCTATAGCATTTTATGACATGCACATCGATGTCACTGGAACTCAAAGGGTTAATGAGTACGCTAAATTTACATGTGAACTTGGCATATCGAATCAGTTTACATGAATCGTTAGTTCTTTTCTAGTTGCCGTTAATTCTTACAAAAGTTACGTTAGCGGAACTTTTTGTAAGAACTAACGTAAACTAACGAGCAACTAACCATGTCGAAAGATGTGGGGAAACTTGTTGACCCAAACTTCACACGTGAAGTTACCCTATCCATAAATTATATTTATGCTTTAATTTATGTAAATTCGCGGAACTAACGGAACTTTAGTAAGAACTAACGGGATCTAACGGTGAACTGACAATTCATGTCGAAAAATGTGGGAAAATTTGCAGTGTACGCCAACTTCACATGTGAAGTTGGCCTACCCATTGCTTTTTGTGCATAATTTCTTTAAAATCGCGGAACTAACGTAACTTTAGTAGGAACTAACGAGAAACTAACGGCTCACGTACCTAAAAGCGTGTAAGCTAATTTGGGTAGGCCAACTTCACAGACCTCCGGTACTAAATACAAATACAGGAAAAATTGAAGATACGCTGTTAAACAATATAGTTAGTTGCGTAAACATTTGATCATAACAAATCATACTACTTGTTAGTTGTTATATGCGATGATTTACAGCTATTGTAAAGTATTGTATTGTGAATCTCACTTAACTTACATGTTTATTAATCTCGTTTTCCATAAAATATTTAACTAATACAACCGGCATGAAAACTAAAGATATTTTACAAGAAATTAAGTAAAAGCTTGGATTTAAGAACTTTGAGAACGTGCGCTATCTTTGTTTTTCTAAGCCTATTAATTTATCTATAGAAATATTATTGTCATTTTTTTCTGAACTGACCCGCAATTTTAAGGATTTTATTTTACCAATTTCTTCTTTAAATCGATTTAAATGTCCCATACTTTGTGAAAATTAAAAAATATGTTTTATATCTATATATATTAAGTATTATTAAACTTGAATGCATTGCAAACTCGTTTTGAAAAAGTAAGAGATATTTAGCTAAAATTGAACCAGTGCCGTAACTTGGGGACAAGGACACAACTACCATCCGATTTAAGCTCCCGCTGTTCAAGTGGCCCCACTTCAAGATAAATATTCTTACTCAATATGATACGATACATATATAAATGTACTATATAAATGAAGTATGAAATAGGTTCATCACATTTCAGAGGCAGGCCCGTATCCACGGGAAGTCTAGGGGGCCAGGTCCAACTAAATTTTTACTGGCTCCCTAAAATTTTCACGGTAGGCTTGCAAATGAATTATAATATGGTTAGATCGCCCCCCCCCCTAACTTCTACATGGTCCCCCTACATTTTTGGGCTGGCTACGGGCCTGTTCAGAGGTATAGAAGCAAAACCTGCTAAGTCCATTTTTCAATTTTGTCAGGTGTTGAATCTCTTACGTTTCAGAATTGTTGAACATTTTTTTTTGTTTAGTGGTAGATTTCACACATCTGCATTGAGTAGTGCTATCACTTTTGATCAGTTTTGTATAGTTTTCCCGAAATAAATATGGTACTTATACCGATTATGGCACGGGTCACTAAAATGGCCCACCCACCATATCTCTGCAGATTTACATTGGTGCTACTAGATGACAATATAAACTATGTTCTCTGAGCTGCGCAAATATGTTTACGCTTGTCATGAGGACACAGTTTATACTGTCATCTAGTAGCACCAACGTAAATCTGCAGAGATATGGTGGGTGGGCCATATTAGGGACCCGGGCCATAATCGGTAATAGTACCATACATTTTTGTTGGACTTACCATGTTTTGATTCCAAGTCTTCAATTTGTTTGCTATTTGCATCATGTTTTGCAATGACATGACACTTTTGCATGGAAAATAAGAAAACAAACTACTGCTGAGTATTAAAAAAACGTTTAATACTCTCTTACAGGTTACGAAAACAAGAAAATGAACATGTTTGTGAACTCGTATTTGTTAGAAAAAAAATGAAAGTCGCTGTAAACAAAAGTTATTTTAAAAAAATGAAATGTCTCTTTCAAAAGACGGCTTTATCTTCCAAGGCTTCAATACAATAGTTATTATCTTATTCCGTTGTTGGTACTCGAAGCACCTTTTCATAAAAGAATAAATCATTGCCATTTTGCCAATCTTCTCCAAAATGCTTCTTCAGCAGCATGGCAACATAATCTAGCTTACTTCTACTTTTTTTAAAAAATGATCTTTGGCACAATTTTTAGGGTTGCCATAATTTTTTTTGATCCAAAATACGGACAGATCTTAAAATGACGACTTATCAAAGATACGGTGCCCAAACACCAAAGGAATATTTTGAAATTTCTTACCTAATAATTTCACTAAGGGGTCTGTGTCAAATATAAAAGTAGGAGGGGAGAAAATAGAACAAGTGAATAGTTTTCGATATCTGGGTAGTATTCTTAGTAATAACATGAAGTGCGAACGTGAAATAAAATCAAGGATAGAAATGGCGAAAGAAGCCTTTAGGAGGAAGAAAAGTCTGTTTTGTGGGACCTTGAAGAAAGAGTTGAGAAAAAGACTCATAAAATGCTTCGTGTGGAGTGTTGTACTGAATGGGACGGAAACGTGGACATTACGTAAAGGTGACGAAAATCGACTGGAAGCCTTCGAAATGTGGGTGCGGAGAAGAATGGAAAGAATTCGTTGGGTCGAGCGGAAAACGAATGAGAGAGTGTTAGGAATGGTGGGTGAGAAAAGAACAATTTTAGATATTATTAGGAAGAGGAAGAGAAACTGGTTGGGACATTGCCTAAGAAGAGATTGTATCATGAGGGACGTCCTAGAGGGTACGGTGGCAGGAAAGAGAAGGAGGGGGCGAAGGAGACTACAATTAATTGATGATATTAAAACAGAAAGATCATACGCGAAGACGAAGAGGTTAGCGGAGGATCGTGGAGAATGGAAACTTCTCAGCTGCGGCAAGTGACCTGCCAATAAAGGCAGAATACCTATGAATGAATACCTAATAATCACCTTTTTCGGTTATCACACAATTGTTGACTGTAATACTTAAAACACTATTGGAAAGTAACATGTTTTATATTTTTTTTTCATTAACACAAACATAATAAGTCATGCCATTAAATTACGTATATTAAGTTTAACCAAAAAACCCCTGGAATGGAAAAATGAGACACTTTTCAAAAACATAACCTACTTTATTAATATTAACTAAAAATATGTTACACAATTCTTTTCACCCGGGATTTTAGCGATTCCCGATTCGGAAATTTTTTGGGCAGCTCCGAAAACTGTAAAATACGGACATATCCCTATTTCACGCTTTGTGCGATACGGACTCGGACACGGACCCAAAAATATAAACAGTCCGTACAAAATATGGACATATGGCAGTCCTAACAATTGTGAATGCTTGATACCTTTTCTTCATTACTAATTTGAAAACCTCACTCTCGCTGTTGTAATAAGCTTCTGCTGCAGTCTAAAGTTGCTTATTCGCTTTTTACTTTATTGTGATTCGTTTGGAAACTGAAATCTTGAAGCGAGCATTTTCTGCGCTCTTCATTTTATTCTGTACAGAGGTTTTCCAATCTTAGACAGGGACATCTTTTCCAAGCGTTTTTACAATGGAGTACAACTCAAGCATACATACATAATCATCAGGACGAATGATTTCTTGCATTTTACGCACATTAGTCTCAAAATTTCCAAACACTCTGTCTGGAGGAATGTATGAGTGGCCAGCAACTGGAAAATATATTTCCACAGTTGACACACTTTTCGGAGCATCGGTAGCAAGCCACTTCATGAGCATTCCTATCATTGTTGTGTTCTTATATTGTCCTCCGCATCTGTCTGCAAATGCCACATATTTTGTTTCTTTGGCTACAAAACAATGTCATTCAATATAGCCTCCATCTGCTATGATTCATCTCACCCAACGTTCTTTCCATACCTTGAATGCACTTTGGTAAAATTTAGGTGGCTGACTTTCACACCATTGTTCTACACGAGAAATGAGGGCCTTGTCACTGTCGAATATCTTTCCACGCAGGTGTGCTGTTGGATGACCAAACAGGAACAAATCCGAAGGAGCCAAATCCAGATTATAGGAAGGCTGAAAGACGAACTCCCATCCCATTTTCATGATTTTCTGCTGTATTATTGTGGCTGTGTGAGTCTTGGCATTGTCATAATGGAATTTGATGACCTCATCTTGCAGCTCCGGTCTCTTATCCAGTGACAAACAGTAACGCGTTGAGCCATGTTGTAAAAAGTCTATGAAAACGGAAGCACTGGTCGCAGAGAAAGGAGATCATATTTCTATAGCCTGATCAGGAAAGTCTAGGTTTTTAAAACCCGCTGCAACTAACATTGGATAATGACACAGTCATATGTGTGGTCCACATAAAACGGAAGCAACTCCCTATGTATTGATATGGCTGATTCACCACCGGTTTTTGAGCAGGAATTCCTTACAGACGGTTGCTGGGTTCTGAGGTCTACTTCGTGTCCATTACGGTTTATATGTGAACAATAGGAAACAACCAAACAATTATTACCATTTTGAAGTCAAACGATCAAAGTATGTTCACCTAATATGTCATCGTCATATTGCAACTAGTAAAAATATTATACCCATCTGTGCAACACTTATTGAACACCCTTTGTGTTAATCAGTTTTGTTTACGTATTATTATTTGAAAAATTGATGCAAAAATTGTCTCTTAATACATACATTTCAGGATACAATTTAGCTAAATGGAACAACCAATAAAAAAGATATTGAACTAATTAGAATATGAAAAGTTGCTGATTTTATTTATTTTTTTCTATCTCAAACATTGTCGCCTACAGTTAAGCAAATATTAGGATATTGATGTCAAAAATTATTTTATGAAAGGAACTTTGGATATAGCTCCTAAAGCAGACAGCAATATTTGCTTTCAAAAAAATAAATAGCGAGAGGAATATTTATGAAACCAATAAAAATTATATTTTTTTAAAAAAAAAGAAACATTAATTACCTACAGAATGTGAAATATTGTGGAATCGTGGATTTATTAAAATGTCCAGTACTGCTATTATATTAAATTGTGCATACACAAACAGAAAAAGATTTTGTTGATGACAGCGATATTTTTTTATTTATACATTTTTTATTTTTCACAGAAGAAAACATTGAGCATTTACGATATTTTTATAGCCAAAAAAGGACAAAAATATATATATTTAACGATAGGCGTCTGCAAATACCATTAACAATTTATGTATTCGTGTGTTCAGTGGACGGTAGTTTTGGAATGGGGGTGGAGGGGGAAGACTGCCTGAAAGCAATGATAAGGGATATACAGACAGAAATAAAATTACTAGTTCCAAAAGCTTTTACAACAATAACTGTATGTCTTCTTTTCCTCCCGCGTAGTTCCCTTCTCTCCGTCCCGTATTTTTACGACTCTTCAGTTTTATCCGTTTTTTTCTCTCTCTTTCTTTCTTTCTTTCTCTCTCTGTTCTCCACCAATAATACAAAATATTTGTCGCTCTTCCGTTTCTTAGCAGAGAGGACTAGTACGGGGGAAAATGTATAATAATAATAATAATAATAATAATAATAATAATAATAATAATAATAATAATAATAATAGTAGTAGTAGTAGTAGTAGTAGTAGTAGTAGTAGTAGTAGTAGTAGTAGTAGTAGTAAATGGATTTTAACGCATTGGGAACAGTTTAATTCTACAATATCATAAGCCTATAATTCAAAGAATAGTCCAAAGTTACAAGAAAATCGAGATTTTTTTTTTTTTTTTTTTTTTTTGCAAAACAAATATCAATTTAAATAAAAATGAAAATGATTATGTTTGTGACTTTATAGTCTTGAACCACCCGACCGACCTCAATCAAATTTTCAATTTAACTGAGGTTCGGGCCTGAGATGGTTTTTATCATTTCGCTTAGACGGTGCAGCTTAGAGAGAGGAAGAGGGAGGGGGAGATACATAAAAATGATCAAAAATGAGCGATATGAGTGTCGAATTCATAGTTTTTGGAGTCACTGAGAAGAACAGTGACATTTCCGATGTCATTTAAATCCAAACTCAAACCCCATTAGTACTCCTAAGGGGGATGATGATACGTAGAAGTAATTGAAGATGAACGATATTAGTGTCAAATTCATAGTATTTGGGATTACTGAGTTGACTGGTGACAATTTTGTTGCTCCCCTTATCAAAGTCACTACTAGAACTACAATATACACAATATGGTTATATAACAAGAATTGATTGTTGCTTTGAACACCATCCGTACAGTGTAAAATATTTTATATAGTTATCGCATTATGAACTACATCCCCAAATACTTACTATCAGAAAAGAAACGGAAACAGATTTTAAGTTGATTTACTATAGGCCTACGCAACTTACGAATCTACGTTTGCGCACGGACTGTTGATGGGAGGCTTTTCTTCCCCTCTCTTAGAGTGGTAGCAGAAGTAAGAAGTAGTAGATATTACTTCCTCTGTTGCCAACTGTGAAAATACTGTGTTGCTAATATACTCAATATTTATAAAAAGAAAAGTAGTTTTAATGCTCTTTATATTAAAGGAAACGTGCTAAACGAAATACTATGATTAATAATAATAATAATAATAATAATAATAATAATAATAATAATAATAATAATAATAATAATAATAATAATAATAATAATAATTAGGGGAATGAAAAGTGCGATCAGAGGGAAGGCAAAACGAGAAAGTCGACGCATCCAAATCCATACAACATGGTCCTCTTAAAACACGAATTTTAACCTGTTAACTGGTGAGCTCTCGAATCAGAAAGTTGCATCTGAATGGGGAATAAATTTGTTAAAAATACATATTATGAAATGGAATTAAATACATATTATTTCGTCACGCCCAATACGAATCTTATTATGACGAACGTAGTCGTCAGACTGCGAATTCAAGTAAAATTCTTATGACGGGTTGAGTAGTCATTGACAGTTAAGAGGTTAAATACGGTACTCAATTTAAGTGTTTGTGCACTTCGTACATAATTAATTTCAAGAACTTGTTCACTTTGAGGCACACCTTCCGTTTTGTTGATGATTTTAGAAGTTATTATCTTCTCAGATTTTAAAAACAGTTTAATCAATTCACCAGAACCACATTATAACGAACCATGTTGTGAAATTTTAAGTTAACATTATGTAATATTTAATTCTTAATGCACCTACGGTTTATTATGCTAACTTCTAAGACTAGTTATAATTACACAATGCATTGACTTCATTTGTCCTTTTCTGATTCCACTTACAGATTTCATACTTCTTAGTGTGCCAATTCCTCGGCATTTGCCGATTATAATAGTAGATAATCTATAATTAGAGAACCAGGATGACAGCGATCTCAAGTTTGCTGCAAAAGAAAATTTAGACTTTTATTCATATTTCATACACTGTACGAAATATGAATAAGGGACTAAATTTTATGTATGTGTATATATATGTCTATGTATCATTAATAGGGAAAAATTCCTCGCATACTCTAATGTTTATGTTGTCAGAATATTGCAGATGTCATAGAACAAGTATCATAATTTATAATGTTATTTTACTTCTAAGTTTATTTTACTTTGTCCATCACGGGCGTCAGTACCACCGGGAATACCGGGGACGTGTCCTCCCTAATATTTGTAAAACGTTTTTTGTCCTCCCCCTTATATTTCAAGTATCTACTATGACCCAAAAGAGGTTCAACCATGTAGCAGTTTGCTACGTTCACAAAACAATGTTGGGCAAAGTGGATATGAAAACAGTATCACAAAAGTTTCTTCTGTTGCCAACTGTGAAAATGTAGTATTGCTAATACTCAATATATACTATTGAGTATATATTGAGTATATACTCAAAAGATTTCATTGAGTAGTATTGAGTTGAGTAGTATTGAGTAGTATTGAGTATATACTCAATACTACTCAATAGTATACTCAATATTTATAAACGTGGGAGACCCGGGTTCGATTCCCGGCGGGAGCTCATGTGGTTCGGATTCCACGTTAATCAGTAGGTCCACGTCTCATATAGCCTCGCTAAACTAAAATCAAATCAATATTTATAAAAAGAAAAGTTCTAGTTTTAATGTCTCCTGGCCATGCTCTTTATGATAAAGGTGACGTGCTAAACGAAATGCTATAATAATAATAATAATAATAATAATAATAATAATAATAATAATAATAATAATAATAATAATAATAATAATAATAATAATAATTAGTGGAATGAAAAGTACGATCGGAGGGAAGGCAAAATATGAGAAAATCCACGCATCCAAATCCATACAATGCGGTCCACTTAAAGCAGAAATTTAAACACTCAATTTTTTAAGTGCTTGTGTACTCTGTACGTAATTTCAAGAACTTTTCCTCTTTGAGGAACACCCACCCTTCTGTTATTGCTTTTAGAAGCTATTATCTTCTCACTTTTTTAAAAATAGGGTTAAAATTTGAGTTTTAAACAAAATCGCAGCACCAAAACCACAACCATGACGGAACATGTACTGAAATATTGAGTTTACACTATATAATATTTCATTCTTAATGTAACTATGGTTTTTACGCTATCTTCTAAGACTAGTTATAACTACAGCGTCCATTGACTTTATTTGTCCTATTGTGATTTCTCTTTTACATTCAACACTTCTTGGTGTGCTAATTGCTCGGCATTTGCCGAGCATAATAGCAGGAAATCTATAATTAGAGAACCAGGATGACAGCGACCTCAAACTTACTGCGAAAGAAAATTTAGACTTTTATTCATATTTCATATGCAGTATGGAATATGAAGAAGGGTCTAAATTTCATGTATGTGCCAGTGGCGTATTTAGGATTTTGTTTCGGGGGAAGCTATGTACAACACGCGAATAAGCGCTTATATTTTTCCTTTTGGGTGTCGATAAATTTTAATGAAGTTTTGCATATAACAAGTTCATTTCGTAGGGCTTGAGTCCGATAGCCACGCCACTGTGTATGTCTATAGGCCTATGTGTCATTAATAGGCAAAGAATTCCTCGCATACTCTAATGTTCGTGTTGTCAGAATATTGCAGATGTCATAGAACAAGTATCATAATTTACAACGTTACTTTTACTTCTAAGCTTAATTTACTTTATCCATTACGGACATCAATCCCACTGGAAACACTGGGACGTGTCCCCCAATATTTCAAGTATCGACTATGACCCAAAAGAGGTTCAACCATGTAGCAGTTGGCTACGGTCACAAAACAATGCTGGTCAAAGTGGATATGAAAACAGTATCACAAAAGTTTGTTTCCAATTGTGAAAAAAAAAAAGAAAAAAGAAAATGAGTTTTTGGCCCTATCTAGGTAAAAGTGGAGTAAACTGTAAAGTAACAAATTGTTTTTGTTTAGATAGCAAGGAGAAAAGAGAGTTTAGTTTTGCTATAAAAAGCATAATTTTCAACTAATTTTTTTCAACTATATTGTTGAGCCTCATTTACATTAGTTGTAAGCTTGTAGACCTAAAACCTGTTTTCAAAACTTTATTGTTTCTGAGTATTCACTTTACACTACCTTTCATCATTATTTTGTTTTCGACATACACTTACTTGATATCATTTAAGTTTAACTAAAATTGTAAAAAAAAAAGAAAGAAAGAAAGAAAAAAAGAAAAGAAAAGAAAAAAGAAAAAATGTTTTAGGGTGGCAAGCACCAAACTAGTATAAATTACTCTTGTAGTAACCATTACTTCTTTAGCCTGGACTACTTTAGTAAAGTACTTCCGTAGTAATATACTCTTTTAGTAACTGTTGGAGAGCTCAATTTCTATTTACTTCTTTAGTTGTAACTGAAATAGTAACGCCTTTTTACTAAAGAAGTTAGCCATTTCTGCACTGTTGGCACGTTCATTTCGTTTTCTATCTGCAGCTGAAGCTTATCGGAAGATGCACCTATGAAGAAAGGCAGAGAATATTGGGTTGTGGTGAAGAGCAGGAAGTTGTTGGAAAAAGCAAACGAGCTTCATTCGTTAAAAATGCGTTTAATACGAGAGGAATATAGTGCAAAAATATTGAAAGACAAAGAGAAATCATGGAAGAGCATAATCTTAAAATGGAAGTTATGAATATGAACGAATTCAAGAACGATTTGGAGCAAACTTCAAGTTCCGGTTCTCCAGGCAATGTGCTCGAGAACATTATGTTTTTGTAAATTAATATAAATATGTTTTATATTTGTATGATATTGTTTCCAATAGTTAACAGGTTCTTGTTTCTCACATGACATAATATTTGTGTTTATTATTTCTGCATCAGTACATTTATCTTTTCTAATTACCACATTCTAATATTTATTTGTATTAGCAAAATTATAAAAGTAGACATCTTATTTTTCTCAGAAATAATCAAAACATCTTTATTGTATAGCTCTGTGTACTGAAGTAAGAAATAAAATGAAAACCTTAATTCCCTAGTTGCAAAAAAAAAAAAAAAAGAAAGAAAAAAGAAAATGAAAAAGAAAGAAACAAAAGAAAAAAGAAACATAACTGCAAAATTATGCATAACATGGGTCACATTTCACAGCAGTAGCAACGATCCAATACCTTATTCATTCATTTAAGAAGGAAAACACTAATTTATTATTTTACTAACAAATTAGGTACAATTTTAATTAAAATAATTAAGCATAAGAGACCTTCTGACAGCTTGTCCTGCAGCATCTGCTTCTGGCTGAAATGCATATTGGTTGATGTCATTCACATCCACAGCATCAGCGTTTCTTCCAGACATGTTTTTGGGGGCCATTGCCCTCCGAAAGCTCAGAGTTTTCCCCCGGAGGAGAGTAAAATAATACCTCTATATTATAATAATAAAAAAATATAATAATAATAAAAATCTAAAAATAATATGTTCTTCTCCGAATACTAACTGTGCCAATCGAACATTTTTTTTTTCCTGAAAGAAACACTGCACAGCGTCAGGGTGAGAAACAAATTTCCTACTTCGGTTCCAAAGTTGTGCAGAACTGCAGCAGCCTCAATAACATTTCCACACTTGTTTTGTTTACATCGCATTGTTTTAGTGAGAATTTGGAAACGTTTCTTCCAAACACTGAATGTACGTTCTATTACACATCTTGTAACAATATGGGCTCTATTGTAGCGCCCTACGGCTCCTGTGTGGGGTCGAAACACAGGAGTCATAAGATGTTTGAAGAGAGCATATCCACTATCTCCAACAAGCAACCTATTATATTGTTCGTTTTCCAATTCTGCAGCAATTCTACTATTGTCCCAAATGCAGGCATCATGCATGCAACAGGTTACCACGTTCAAAATCTTCATATTGGATCACAAATGATTTGTGTATTGCTAGAAAAGAAATTCTTGCGATTTCTGTATAGTGCTACATGTGCTCCAAAAGGACAAAGTATGGACATATGTACACAATCTATGTGCAGTGTTGTTTGCTTCGGGAATGTTCTGTAAAAGGACGTTATTATTTCAATAAAGGTAAGAATCTATTTTTAGTATCGTGCTAACTCAGAACATTGCCGATTGTTTACAGCGATATACGCCTTATTTCGTGTCCGTCTAGGAACACTTTGTTTTGTAAGTGTAATTTCAGTGTTTGTGATTCCATGGCTACTAAATCAATACCAAGCATGGTGCAACGAAATACGGCAGAGCTTGGGCAGGACTGACTGTAGAAGACAAAGATGCTTTCATTTGTCCGACATGTTCCATGTAATCGGTGTAGTATATATATATATATATATATATATATATATATATATATATATATATATATATATATATATATATATATATATATATATATATATATATGTGTGTGTGTGTGTGTGTGTGTGTGTGTGTGTGTGTGTGTGTGTGTGTGTGTCACTGTTTGTTTATCTTCTTATAGACTAAAACTTTTCAGTTGGAACTTCATTTCAACTTTGTAGAATTAACATTACTTTTTATCTTTTTATCTTCATCTTGCACTTTGGTTAATCTACTTTTTGCTTCAGCCTTTTGTGTAGTAATACTTGTATAATACAGACGATGTAAGCAATTGCAAGATTTATTACAGGTTTTTAGTAGTATTTTACACGCAATTACCTGCACGTGTTGGTAAATATGCCACTTTGTAACACTTTTTTTTATTTTACCTTGGGTACAAAATAGAAGCGAGTCGCATCATTGCCACATTTTTTCCTACACGCGGAAAAGGCAACTTTGCAACGCATATGCCTTGTTCTTTGTGTTCATGAAAATTAAGGCCAAAATAATCTGAATAGAACAGAGAACAGGACTAGTAAGAAGAAGAATTAACGAACATTTAACGTCCGGATTTGTGGTCCTACAGGAGACCGGACAAGGAACTTCAAAAAAGAACTGTCCGGTAAAATACTGGACAGTTGGCAACCCTAGATGAAAAATGCGGACGGAGGGAAAGCAAAACCTATGGAAATCCACGCATCCAAATACATACAGCACGGTCCACAATTAAAGCAGGAAGTTTAAACACTCAATTTCTGAAGTGCTTGTGCATTCTGTACATAATTTCAAGAACTTGTACTCTTTAAGGCACACCTTCCCTATTGATGCTGTATTTAGAAGTTATTTGCCTTCTCAATTTTGTAAACAATTACGCACCACCAGCCCCCACATAATAATGAAGTATGTAGTGAAATTTTAAGCTTCTGTTATATAATATTTTGTTATTAATGTAACTATGGATTTTTATGCTAACTTCTAAGACTAGTTATAATTACACAATACATTGATTTCATTTTTCCTTTCGTGGCTCCATTTTCAAATTACACGCTTCCTAGTGTGCTAATTGCTTGGCATATTTGTCAAATCTGATAGTAAGAAATATATAACTAGAAAACTAGAATGAGAGCGACCTCAAGTTTGCTGCAAAACAAAATGTAGACCTTTACTCATATTTCATACGCCGTCCTCGGTGCCTATCTTTGCCCATTGTAATTTTTTTTAGGAAATGGAGGAATGCTATAGATATTTTTTTTGGAAATGGGGGAATGACGTCCCCCGCGTTACCCCTCTTTTTTACTCCTGCTCATACCATACTTCAATGTCGATTTTAATAAGTTGCCCCTGGAATAAAGCCTCTGTAGCTTTTATGTGTACATGAGACTACATATACAACATACTTAAAAAATCAAACATTCATGTGCTTTTCTAGATGAAAATTTGGAGTGCTCAACATTATCAATTTTTGACAAAAAAGAAACTCCAAACTTCCGTTAAATGCGCAACGAAATAATCTTAGGATGTTAACTCTGCTGATATTAGGTTAGGCAAGTTGAAGGAAAAGGTTGAAAAAAGGCGTTCCTCTCCGTATGAAGTTCGCGCATGCGCTAATGGAGGAAGTTTTCTATCTTTATCGACCTATATCAATTTGTAGATACTAGTTCTCATTGCCTTCAATTTATTCACTAATTAAAAAAAAAATAATAATATAGGATGTTCTATAATATCACAGTTTTCAGCTCTTGAGCTCCCTCGTGGCTAAGCGGTTAGCATACGGGTTCGATTCCCGGCGGGAGCTCATGTGGTTCGGATTCCACGTTAATCAGTAGGTCCACGTCTCATATAGCCTCGCTGCTGAAAGGGACGATAAACTAAAATCAATTCAACTCAACTCAGTTTTCAGCTCCCATTTTCAGCAAAACGGAGGAAAAAAGATCCAGGTGCAGTGTTGATGGAAATGGTGGCAGGCAAGGAAACAAAAATCGATGGAATAGTCTGTGGCTGTATAGATAAACTAGTCGTGGACCTATGACTACTCGTACATTGCCACTGATTGTTTATTCCTCTTCCCAACTTCGCTCCTCCCTCTCATCTTCTCTGTATGTTTCTCTCTGTCATTTCCTCGATTGTAAAAGAGCTCCTTTGCCATAATACACCGGATAATTGAAAATGACTGCCTTCAATCATAAATGAGACAACTGTAAACCAGTGTTTCTTCCAGACATGTTCTTTTGCGGGGGGCGCTGCCCCAAGGAAGAAAAATTATAGACCTTGATTGTTATATATATATATATATATATATATATATATATATATATATATATATATATATAAGAGAAAGAGTACAGATGAAGAGTAAGATCAAATTTTCATGCTACATCAATCATTTCCATGTTAAACGAATATATTTAGTTTTATTGAGAAAATGATGTACTTATGTATGTTGAGTTAGGATGTTTTCACTGGATCCGGACTCGTGGACCCTCCCCCACACTGAATGCGCCCCTGTTCACTTCTTCTGTGCAAACCAAAAGTGATAAAGCTACCACTTGTGCCTTCAATATTAAATCTCCTTAACTTGGAAGCAGTGGTGATTTCAGAGGCGGCTGGATTCCTCCCTCCCGAACGTACAAAATTCCCCCCGGGACAAATCACTGATCTGCTCAACAATGATAACCAGATTTTCCTAGTGTTACTTTAACACCCTGTGTATTGAAATACCTTCCCCCCCCCAGGAGGAAGTCGTCATAAAAAATCATCATTGTTTAGAAGTCTACCATAATTTCAAATATCAAACGTTACTTCTCTCTTTTTTAAATATGAAATTTATTAAGTCAACAGACGTTGTAATGCAGCGCGGTCTTTATTGTAGAATTTATAAATTGTTAAGTCTTGTTCAAATTTGAATAGTAGACCCTAGTACTTTTTTTTACTCGCTTTCTCTTCCTGAATAATAACGAAGTATAAGGTCTTTTCCTTGACTTATAATAATGACTTTATGTTATCAGTTGCTATATGTCATCACAAGAACATAATTAGTAGATGACTCTTCTTTTTTTCTTTCTTATCAACGTCACTTCCTTCTCTATTTTTCTTCGGGAATGTGTCTTTTTCTTCTTTTCCTTTTATTCGTGATGTCGTACCATCTCTCTTTGGTAAACTTTAATTAACCTCTTCATACGTTTGGGACTGTGAAGCTGTCGAATGGATGTCAAACTATCCTTTTTTGTTCTTCTTCTTCTACTCTCACGGCAAAGGCGTTCCAAAAGAAGAAAGAAAGAAAGAAAGAGAACGAACATTTGAAGACTATTATTGCAATCTTCTTATTTCTTCTGATCTTCTTCTGTGAAGTTCAAAGATAGAGAAGACATAAAGAAAGACTAAAAGAAAGAGGACAGAAAACTCGAAGACTTTTAGAAGAATAGCGAAAGAGATTTCAGGCTACAGAGAAACAGACTTGCAACAGAGCATTAAAGCGGTACCAATTTTCTCTTATATTTTATTTTTCTTGTATCTAAAAACTTCTATAATGTGAAGATTGTGTAATGCGTAATGAACTAGTGGTCTGTAGACAGTAAAAGTGGCAGAAGGGTAGTCCCTTGGGAAGTCTAAAATCAACAACACGAAAAAGTTCATCGAACTCGGGTATATTTTCAAGGAAAATAATCGTTAAACTTTAAACAAAAAATAGTGGTGATTTCATTTCCCAGTGCAAGCAATTTGAGTAAAATATATATATACAGGGTGTTTGAAAACAACACCGACAACGTTTGGCAGGTGATTCCTGACACTAAGATAAGACGAAAAGTACAGACCAACCTGGGTGCAGAAATGCTTCCTTTCGGAGTTATAGGCTGCCGAAAACATGAAAATATGAACTTTAAAGATCCATAGCTCTAATACTATGGGACCTATCGTAGTCGGGTCAAGACTTTATTTCGGAACTGGTATGTGGCCTATCCAAATATTCATGTTTCAGAATCCTGCGGTACTTCCACAACAATTTTTATAGAGGTAGTTGGTGAGTACTTTGAATTATATGCCTGCAGCGAAACTCCCTCTATAAAAATTGTTTCGTGAGTACCTTTACCATAGGTTTGGAGCTATGAACCTTTAAAGTTTTTTTTTTTCATGTTTCCGGCAGCCCATAACTGCAAAAGGAAGCATTTGTGCACCTAGGTTGGTCTAAACTTTTTGTCTTATCTTGGTGTCAGGAATCACCTCCCAAACGTTGTCGGTGTTGTTTTGAAACACCCTGTACACTTACGTGGTTCTATACAAAGTCTATAGCTTAACTATCTGGTGTGGGTGACCCGGTGTTCGATTCCCGGTGGGAGCTCATGTGAATCGGATTTCACGTTAAGCTGTGGTGCCCACGTCTACTATAGCCTCACTGTTGAAAGGAACGCTAAAACTTATCTGATTCCAATCCAATCTGGTTTTAGTAGAGAGAAATAAAAGGGTGGAAATGAAAACTGTTCTTGAAACGCTGTACCCACTTCAAGAAACTACTTCTTGCTATAACTTTTTTTCTATGGTGATCCACAGTGCGACCGGAAATGTTAGATTTCTACTACTTCCGGTTTAAATAGAGAGTTAAAGGAAGAGATGGAATTTGTTGGTTGGAGGTGAAATTCATACGAAGAAACCGTTTCTCGCTATGTTTTATCCTTTTCGGTCTGATACTTGTCAACACATGGAAAGAATGGTTCTGTTAGATTTGCCATTGTTATGTAAAACACATATTCAAAAGATATGATAGAAGAACTTTAATTTGGACTCCAAAAAAAAAAAAAAAAAGTCTAGTCGAGAATGAATGTAAAAAAAAATGATGTTCAAGAACATCGGAAGGAAGTCAAGTATTGAAGTTGGAAATATGGAATTAGAAGAAGTGAATGCCTTCGTCTATCTGGAACAGAAGATATCTATGGATGCAACATAAAAACAAGAGATTAACAAATATGGAATTAGAAGAAGTGAATGCCTTCGTCTATCTGGAACAGAAGATATCTATGGATGCAACATAAAAACAAGAGATTAACAAATATGGAATTAGAAGAAGTTAATGCCTTCGTCTATCTGGAACAGAAGATTTCTATGGATGCAACATAAAAACAAGAGATTAACAAATGCATTAAATTAAGCTGGGATGAATTCGGAAGGAATAGTTTTCATATTGAAAAGTCAAATGGTAGTATCTCTAAAGCGTAAAAATTTCAATGAATGTTTTCTGCTTGTTTTGACATATCTATTGGAGACCTGAGCGCTACTAAAATCAGACATTCACTCAGGAGGCATTCACGGGAGTCCACCAGGTTAGCATCCCCCCCCCCTAAAACTAACACACAATAGATTTGTAGACTTTCTCAATAAAACTATACTTGTTTAACTGAGAAGTGATTGAAGTAGCATGAAAATTTGATCTTATACTTCATCTGTATTCTTCTAAAAAAAAAAACAATCTAATTCTATCTTTTCTTTCTGAAAATATAAAAAAAACTATTTTACAATTCCTTAAAGTCTTTTCGGACGCAGAATAATACCCGTTCAATACTACATAGATGTGATGGCTTGTAGTATCAGATCTCCAAAATTTGGGCCCCTCCAAACAAAAATTTCTTGGGTGCGGGTCTACATTCACTGCCGGAGGCTACACAACGAATCGTGTGGAGGTATATGTTAGAAATCGCCTACAAAAATAGGTAAATAATATACGTAGACTAGAAAGATGGCAGGAATCACGAATATTATAAAGGTAACCAAGAAGTTGCTTTTTGTAGAGGTCTATGTTCCATTTGGTGTCACACCATGAGTTGATTGAGAATGGAGATAAGACGAAGGTCAGTTGTTGGTGTGGGTATATCCAACATACTACCTGCTTGTGGCAGTTCAGTTACACCGTGAACTTGCGTAAGAACAGATTGGACATGGGACCTCCACAGAGCGTTATAAGGGTGTGTATGCTGTACGAGTTTAAACTAGATTATACACAGCTGCAGCGGGGCGAAGATATGTCAGGCCTTTGGTGAGGGTGTCGTGTCTACGCGGACAGTGCAGCGATGGTTTAACAAGTTTAAGAACGATGACGAAACACTTGAAAACGAATTATGTGTCGGAAGACATGTAAACATGTACAAAATGAGCGTGTCCAACAAGTGTGCGTGTTAAACACATGTACTTCAGGCAACAGTTGAGGCGAACAGTGGCCAGACATGTGAGGAACTGGGACAACAATTTAGTGTGAGTGAAGAAACCATTCGGCAACACTTCCACCAATTTGGGAAGCAGTAGAAGTTGAGTCGATGGGTCCCACATGATTTGACTCCGTGCCAGAAGCCAACGCGGCCAGACACCTGTGTTTCTTTGCTGTTTCGTCTGAGGAAGGAGCCATTTCTGGTCAGGGTGTTCACATGTGATGAGAAGTGGGTTCCATACGAAGCTCTACAGCGCCGTCATCATTGATTAGCATTCCAGGAATCGCTCCGAAAGCAGTCAAAACCAGCAGTGCACCAGAAAAGGAGTCCTCTTGTGTGTTTGGTGGACTGCTCGCGGCATCGTGCATCGAGAACTGTCACTAGCTGGGCAAAGCATCAATACAATTGTGTACTGTTAGCAGTTGAGCCGTGTTCAAGAAAAACTCGAAGCTCTGCAGCACTTCTGAATGGCAAAGGGGTTCTCCTACAGGACAATGTTAAGCCCCACGTGGCTAGGATGACCCGGGACACAATTCCACGCCTTAGATGGGAAACACTATTGCATCCGCCATAATCCCCGGACATTGCACCGTTCGATTACCAGCCATTCCTTGGACAATCACCTTAGAGGACGCCAGTTCAAATCCCTTGTAGAGGTGCAAATTGCACTTGATGTTTTTTCGCTTCACGGCCCACCAAGTTCTACCGCGATGGAACCCATGGCCTTCCAGAACGTTGGCAGAAGGTCGTCGATGCTGATGGGGTCTATTTTTTATCTTCCAGGTACGTCTTAGGTGACATATCGATGTTCGAAGGTGGTGGGTGAAAAAGCGACAGTACATTCTTGGTTACCTTTATATTATGAAAATAAAATCATTGAATTGGCAGTGGGCGGGACATGTTACATTACAAGAAAAAATTATGAGCGATAGATAAAATTTCTTGGATGGGTACTAAGAGATAAGAAACGACCTAGAAAACATACTGATACACAGTGGCGTATTTAGGATTTTGTTTCGGAGGGGGCTATGCACAACACGTGAATAGGCACATTTAGGTGCCGACAAATTTGAATGAAGTTTTGCATATAACAAATTTATTTCGGGGGAGCTTGAGTCCGGTAGCCACCCCTAAATACGCCACAGCTGATACAATTTGGTGTGAAGAAATTAAGAACCATTGTGGAGCAACATGGAAAAGAATTTCCCATGGTTCTGGAGAATTGTTGAAGAAACATTTAAGCAGCAGTGGATTATCAATGGTTAATTATGATGCTGATGATTAGCATGATTTGGAATTCTAAAATTAAACCCTTTAGTTCACGGTTTATTCACGCTAAAGATTTCGTGTTCGTAGTAATATTGTCCTTTATTTCAACATAATTTTGAGTTACTCTTGTAATTAACACAATTCCACCTCCAACCTTACAAGAGAACGATCCGCGGAAAGAATGTGCCAAGTTTTTTGTCTCAAAAAAAAAAATACCCAAGCTTCTGCAGGAAGAACTTGCATTTTAAAGAAATATAACGGAATTTTTTTTTAGGGGTAAGGGAATAGGGTTATAAGTGAACTGGATAATCTTTATTCATCAATTATTAACTGATTTGGGCAAGGTGATACTCCTACTCCCAGCCATTAGAGGGTTACGCCCTCTCTTTGGCATAGATGCATTTAGATTTACATTGATTGTTAACACTGTGAGATGGTCAAAGTGCAGTTTTATAATCATGATGAAAAAGTGAGCATACTAAACTAGGTGTTACTGATAAATAATAATAATAAATCAAAAGTAGAACATAAATGTGCAAATATACATATACGAGGTGCTAAAGTATAAATATGATAGAAAAACAAAATGTATCACAAAAGTAATAGAACTTAGAGCAATGATGATGAGGTATGAAATGAAGTGCAAGCACAACAAAGACATAGTTAAATTAACAAGACAGATGCAGTGTTAAATCTTCTGTCCCGGGGCGACTCGGGACTGATGAGGACAGGGGGAAGCCCTTGTTAATAGTGAGGATCTCAGTGCTAATATGGAAAAATATGAGGAAGATGATCATTAATGAAGTAAATGTCATATATTTCCCGTTCGTCAGCAGTCAGATGTGTATTTTGAACAAACAGAGATACTAAGATGTTTAACGGTGAATGTTTGTACCGAAATGTAGCGTCAGTAAGAGCATCAGTCTGCAGGATGTCCAAGAATAGCGGATGACCTGTTTGTATACGTGAAGCTATATACTTTATTAGTAGTTCTACGAGGTGTTTCGTGATTTTTGAAAAATCGATATACTCATATGTCAGCCATGTAGGGTAAGGAAGCTTAATACGATAAGCCAGCCGAATAGCATGTCGCTCCAAGATGCAGAGTTTTTCGTAATATGACACAGAAGCATTGCTCCAGGCGGTGTGTCCAAAAGTGAGGATGGGTCGGAGGAATGCCTTATAAGTGTGAAGTATCACTTCAGATTTCAGACCCCAAGTCGTGCCTATGAGACGGTGCAATAGATTTAACCGCATGTTAGCTTTAGCTGTTAGCTTTTTCAGGTTAACGGAAATATGTACTGCATTTATTATTTAATAAACTTAAGAGAAATCCCTATGAGATTTCGAATTATTTTGAACGTTTACAGCAAACGAAGTGTTCATTAAGTAAGAGTTTCCTTATATCATATCAACCAATAATAATAATATTTTATCTGTTACTCACTTTAATATTTTCACTGGGTTTTAACAAAATTTCTTTCTCTTATAAGTACAGATATTGCGCCATCTGTTGAATTACACTTAATAGTTGAAGAACAAATCTTAGAATTCTTGGAAAATTACATTTTATATGTATTAGATTGTCTAAAATGTATTGAGCCTTTGATTGAGATCTTAGGTCCAAATTTAGTATACATTTATTGTGATTTGAAAATGATATGATTTCATAATATTATTTCGAAATCACAATAAGTGTATGAGACCACATTATTATGCATCCTTTTGTTAGATGACCTACCATTTTTCCTGCATCACTATGACACCGTTGCTATAGAATTTCTGTGGTTTCTAGTCTGAAAATTGTTAAACGGATTTTCACAGGCTTCGTTTGAAACTTACTTAACACTATTCAGGTAGACACCAAAACAAATGATAATCTGATTGTGCCAGGTCCGAGCTATACGATGAATGCATTACTACCTACCTACCTAACTAACTCACTCTATGGCCTATGGAACCCGGAGGTTCAGTGCCGCGTTCACAAAAGCTCTCCACTGACTTCTATCCTTAGCTAATTGCATCCAGTTTCTACTTTGTATTCCTATCTCTGCGAGATCCATCTTAATATTGTCCTCCCATCTGCGCCTAGGTCTTCCTAATGGTCGTTTTCCTATGAATCTACCAGTCAAGACTTTGAAAGCGTTTCTACTTTCTTCCATTCTAGCTACATGACCTGCCCACCTAAGCCTCCTAGACTTGACGACCCTAACAATGTTGGGTAAACCGTATAAACTATGTAGTTCCTCGTTATGAAGCTTCCGCCATTCCCCATTCTCGTTCCTCTTGGGTCCGAATATTCTTCTCAGGATCCTGTTCTCAAATACTTTCAGTCTATGTTCTTCCCTCAGAGTAAGCGACCATGTTTCACAACCATACAGAACAACAGGCATGATTATCGTTTTATATATTTTAAGCTTCAAATTCCTCGACAGAATTCGCGACGACAAGAGATTTTGAACCGAATAGTAACACGAATTCCCTGCTTTTAGTCGACATTTAATTTCTTCGTGAATATGATTTTCGTCTGTTAATATTGATCCTAAATATTTGAAAGTATCCACTTTATCAAAAGCATTATTTAATATTTTAACGCCTCCACAATTTGCCGTATTACGGTCCCGACGCACTTCCATGTATTTAGTTTTATTTGCATTTACTTCTAAACCCATGTCCCTGCAAGCGGAATGAATGCATTACTACCTCCCAATCAAATTCTTTCAATTTCCGACGGATCGTTAAATATATTTGCGGTCCGGCGTTATTAGCGTGATATATGACATGCCTTATATTGACCAAAACTGGCATATATCATTGCGACCTTTAGTTTGAATTGCTAGGTAAAATCACGCTCGGTAAGTATTGTCGAAATTCTTCCGTTTCCTCCCACTTTCGTCTTTCCACCATTATCATCCATAATCACTGTTTCCCTCAGCTTAAGTGCATATACTTGTTGGATATTAAACTGAAAAGAAAACAAATAAGGGTTGGACTTGTTATCTGGTGCGTAAAGGTGGAGAGACATGGTCTCATCTTAGTATGGGACTGAATCATACGATCTCCTACCGGGAATCGTAACCGAAACTCTCATACCAAAGGCGGAAACGTTAACCATTTAGCCATGAGGGTGTTCCCTGAATGACTATTTGAGCTATGAATACTATGATAGTTTTAACAGCATTACTACATACAGAAGAAGAATTGTGATTTGAATCCCAGTGGCTCAATCTTAACATTCTGTTGTTTCGTAAGTGGGTTCAATTCTTAATATGAGCACATACAGTTCAAATTCTACGTTCTACTGAAAATGAACATCTGACGATATTTGCGCTAAAAAGAGACTTTAAAGTTAAAATATATGCAGCCACTATGTGGCTTCGTACTCCTTGAACCACTCGATCGATCTCGATCAAATTTTTAAGATAAGGTTCGAGTCTGGGGTGGTTTTTATCATTTCACTTTCACGGTACAACGTAGGGGGAAGGGGAAAATATTTTAAAATGATTGAAAATTACAGATATCAGTATCTAATCCATAGTTTTCGGGGTTGCTGAGATGAACAGTGACAGTTTCGATGCCGTTTAAATCCAAATTCAGCCCCGTAACGTAGAGGGAGGAGGGGAAGCGGGAGATAAAAATTGATTAAAAATGACCGCTTTCAGAGAGCGCTTTAGTAATAGTAGAAAGTGACTGACAAACGGACCCGCCAAGTGAAATTTGTTGTGGACAAACAGTATGTGCGTGGGTTTCCTTGGGGTTCTCCCGTTTCCTCCCACTTTCTTCATTTCATTCATTTCTCCTCATCATTCATTTCGTCTCCTTAAGCCTTGCCGGCATAACCTGGGACGTAAAACTCAAAAATTTATTTTAACACGGCGAAGAGGGTAATTGTCGCTAATATACAATAAAATCTACTTTTATCCCAGAGATAAGGGGAGAGGAGAGAAGCGTTTTGGTATGGTAAACAGGCAAATGCTATTTCATTTGCTTTCGAATTCAGGCTGAAAAATTTAAGTCTAAGAACACAACTAGAAAACAGGAAATAATTGGATCAACGTGTCGTATGCATTAGCGCCATTGTCATGCAAACAACACGTACCACCTCAACCATATATAGTTAAAAAAAAAAAAAGCAAAATGAGACCGCGAAGCCCCTATATATCATTTGTAATTTAATTTCTTCGTCCATGTTATGTGTGACCTTGAGGAAGACATCACTCAGTTATTAATTCTTGTTGCACGTATCTTCAAAGAAAAATTAGAAGTGCATCGTAAGAAAATAGTAAATAATTACTAGAAAATTTGCTTCCTTTCATTGGTATTACAGCAAGGCGTAACTTAAGGAATTACTGTATTCAGAGGCGGATCCAGGGGGGCGATCGGGGAGATCGCCCCCCTCCCCCAGAAGAAGAATCTTTCTTATTTTATATATATAAAGAAAACCCATCCCAAAGTTTGGAGCCCTTAAAAGTAGCAGTATGACAACCCACCGCCCCCCTCAGAAGTCGGACCTGGATCCGCCTCTGACTGTATTTCACATGAGAATATTAATTTGGACATGTTTAAAAACAAGATTAATAATAATTACTATCAATTGTCAAAAATAAATTTAATTTTATAAAATTACCGTTTTATAAAATTTTATAAAATTTCGTTTGTTTTAAAATCAACAGTATCTCTCGTATTGACCATATCTGTGTTTAATAACAACAAACTAACGGACCATGCTTCCTAGTTCTTCGTTTTCTTAAATTCAAACTACAACAAATCAGTGGCAAATCTGTTCTCATAATATCTTCATTATTTAATTGGAAAACGGCAACCCTGGCACTTTTGATGTAAGTGGTCCCAGGTTCGATTCGCGCTAGGGTCACTCGGTCGAAAAGGTGTAACAGCTTTCTCAGACCAGCCGTACTGAGTGAGGTTATTTCTCATTCATACTGGGATACTATCTAATGTACAGGTCCTAGGCCTCTTTCCCTCCCTTCTCCCTCCCCGGATAATTTGTTCACGGAGTGACGTAATCCCTCATACGTGACAGGCTTAAGACCATAGATGACGACAATGCTGCGAAATACTGTATGTATAAGTAAATAAATTTACTTAACAAAGAAACAAGAGACGATTGGTTCTTATGGGAAAAATGCTATTTCTAATGTAACAAGAGATTGTAATTTAACTATAATATGTAACAGTACCTTTGTGAGTAATACATTGCAATTCTTCCGAATTCTTAGTAATTTTACAGTGATTCCTTGTAGTTTTACTATATTGGCTATAATTTCTTACTGATTTTTTGTAATTCTTATTTACTTGAGAACAATAGCAAATAATTTTCGATATGCAAGTATGTTTTTCTATAAAGTGTCACTTGAAATTATGCACGCAAGGCAATTACATTTACAACCAAATGTAGGTGTCGAAGAAATATCGCTGGTGTGAAATTGAGACGATAAAACTTACAAACCATAAAATCTTCCTCCCTGCCCCCAATAAAGCATATAATGAGCTTCTCTCCCCAATCTCAACGGAATGTTTCTATTTTAGTCAGTATGTGTGCGCACGAGAAGAGTAGTTTGTGGTGTTGCTAGTGAGTGTGAGAATATAGAGAAGGGTAAGGTCATACTTACACGTGCACAACCAACATATATATAAACAAGAGAAACAGAAACTAGAAGAAGAAGAGGAGATAAAGACGAAAACTGGCAAACGATAGAGTTCAAAATGGAGTACCAGTGAATGGGCGATTTCAGTGGAGATTGTGGAATGACGATTTCAAAACGAGAAGGGGTCACGTAAAAATTCGAAAAAAAGAAATTGTGGAGAGTACTGAAAAGAGAGAGAGAGAGAATAGGAGAAGAGTGGAGAATAGGAAAACGCGCTTTCTAACATCCAAACCCCGTCGACCACTTCATCTAATCCTGGCGTTTGTGCCACACTTTCATCCCTCCTCTCCTCGTTTCATCCCTTGTATCTTGCTTCGGGGATTAGTCTGACTCAGCATCTGGGACTAGGGTGAACTGAAAGGAAGGGAGAGAGAGACGGAGAAAATATCCCATCCCTTGTACATGGGATAAGAAACTCCAGGCAAAAAGGAAACGAAGAGAGGAGATTCTGATTGGAATCTGAAATTGGACAAGGGATGAGATGAAATCCAAAAGCTAAAGAAGAGGGGAAAAAAGGAAGAACTTTGAAAAGAAAGAAAAAAAAGTTCTCTCTTTCTTACTTTCCTTGATATTGGAAATGCAACTATAGGAATAAGGTTTAACGGAGCTAAGGGGGGGGAGGGCAAAAGGGGAGGAATACACAGTTTAACATAACTTTGTTTATTGTTATTCTTATAGCTTGGTCCTCAAAAAATTGCACTTTTGTTTGTTTGTTCTCGTTTTCTCCCAATGTACTGCTGTTATATGTTTCAATATCCAGAGACTTCTTCCAATAACTGCGTATCAAAGACTGAATATATATGTTGTGGAACCGCTTCAGGCTCTTTCGTAGCTACTGATTTGAAGCTATGACTCGATTGCAGCAAGTGAAGTGGAAGACATTGTTCTTGAATCTCAGCAAAAGACAGTGTTACTCTAGTAGTAGAGACAACTTGCAAACCGCTTGTTGTAAGCTTGTCGGCCAGTCTTGCATCCAGTTTGATTGAAAAACATGCAAAGATGCCGCAAGCTGAATTCCAGTAAAGAAGTTGCATTCAGTGTTCCATTCAAGCTTGACGCAAGCGCTTTACGCTGGCGGCAAGTCAATAGCCAATGAACGGCAAGTTATGGTATGACGCTCTGTCAAGGGTCTAAAGCATCGCTTGTAAGTACAACAAAAGACAGATTGTATGAAAGCATGCGTTTCAAGTGCAAGCGTAGAAAGCCAAAAGCCAAGCAAGCGCCAACTGACCAAAAGCTTTCTTGCTACTACAATATGCTCTTATGCTATCATTATTTTTCGGTTTATATTGGATTTTATATTTCTCTTCAGCGCCAAAGAATTAGAATTTAGAATTCTGGGCTTTCGGCATTTATGGCCATGTTAGCCCGTCACGTATGAGCGATGACGTCCCTCGGCGATCACACTTCCCGAGAAAAGGATTGGGAGAGGGAGGGCCTGTGATCTATACGTTAGGTACCATCCCGGTATTTGCCTGGTGTAATTAGGAAAACCTCACTCAAGATGGCTGGCCTGAAAAAGCTTTTTACATTTTCTCGACTGAGTGTCCCCACCGCGAATCGATCCCGGAACCGCTCGCACCAAAGACTAGAGTGTACGCGACTACGCCAGGTGGAGCCATCGCACCAAAGGTAATAGTAAACATACAGCTTAGCGTGAGATACGAACCACATGTTAACCCCCGGGACCCATGCACCTAAGAAGCGAACGCTAACCATGTAGACATTTAAGAGATCTATATTATTACAGTATTATTATTATTATTATTATTATTATTATTATTATTATTATTATTATTATTATTATTATTATTATTGGTAAACGTGGCAGTGGTAAACATTTTACTTGCCAGTTGGACTGCCTGGGTTCGATTCCTGGTAGGGAAGAGAATTTGTTCTCGTTATACCCTCATTCCAATATGGCTCTAAGTTTCATAGAAGTAAAAGGGAAAGAGCATGGTCCTCACTACAAAACCTCCATGAATGTTGAAATAAAGAAAATGTGGAGAGCGATTATATGGTTAGCGTACACACTTTTGGCACGTAAAACCCAGGTTCGATTCTCGGTGTGAACTCATATGGTTCGGATTTCACGTCCAGTTTTAAGTTCACGTTACATATTACCTCGCTGCTGTCCAGGACGCTGAACTCCAAATCGCCCTCTCTATCTCTCTCTCTCTCTCTCTCTCTCTCTCTGTTCAACAACCCATTGTCTGCTGCTGATTAGGTCCCCAGCCTGTCTGCTGGATGTATACTGAGTTTGTGATATGCGCTTGACCTTAGTTTGCCCGTGATGTGTTACTGAGCAGAGTTTCTTATCAGGCTTCAAAGCGGATATTTTTTTTACACCAACCTAATAAAACTCTTAGTTAACGTTCAGATGTTACAAGTGTGTTCTATGTGTTCTTCAGTGTACTTCTGGCGTCTAAATGAATTTCCTAGCAGATCCTTTTCTGACTTATTTCTATGTATGAGTTAGTTCTACCCTGAAATCCTTCGTGGCTATATGGTTAGCGTACGCGCCTTCAACACGAGAGACTCGGGTTCGACTTCTGGTAGGAGTTCATGTGGGTTGGTCATTAAATTGAAGGCCCACGTGTCATATAGTTTCGGTGTTACACGGGACACTAATCTACAAACCAACAAATCATTCGTTCCGCCCTTGATTAAAATCTAAATCTTTATAGTTTTAAACCAATCACAATTCGTATACGGAATGACAATTATTTCAAAAATAACCTAACAGAAACACCACATTTATAAACATGTAAATAATACCGAGATAATTAATACAGAGATACTCTAGAAGTTACTATGTGCTATCTATCTATCTATAGAAAGTCACTTTATCCCTCGCGAAGAAGAGAAGGAAGGGCATCTAGCCGAGGTTTTTTTCTCCGACGTGAGAGATGACGTGTGTGGATTGTAGGAAGACCAGAACAGTCAATGGTATGGTCATTTGGGGCAATACCGACACCTTAAGGACATTAACGAATTATTAAAGAAACGAATTATAGCCCATGGTTAAGTGTACTATTTCAACTACTTGACAGATACAATACATGTTACACAAAAGAAATGTATGGCTGTGGAGCCATAATTGAAATGAACAATGAAGAAATGACGGAATTCTCCAACTCGATGGGGAAGACCGACCCGACAGGTTGTTGGGGTAATACCGACATTAACATTAAAACCTGACTTACTATGATAATGTCACTAATAATTCCAACAACGCACATTACTGTTCGTAAAGTAGTTCATGAGCTTTAAACAAACACGGGAATCTGTAAGTTTAGGAATGTAGAATGTCTTTATTTACAGCTACAGAAAATATTTTAAGAATGTCACTGAGTTACAAATGAGGGAAAGAATAATAGCAAAATTTGTTCAGTTACAAGAAATATAAGAAACAAGAATTTCTATTAAAATATAATATGCTAAATATGAGCTAGTGCAAAGAGCTTAAAAATTCCGTACTTCTTGAAAAAGTATTTGTTAATTTATGTTAATCATATGTTATTAAAAGTATGGCTATAGATTAAAATATTAGTGTTAGCTTCATATATAGGAAAAAGTAAACATTATACTCTTGTATGTCTGAGATTTCACACTGTTGACACACAAAGAACGGATCGTCTGGATGAAGAACACAGTCCTCGTTAAACCGCTAAAAATACCTAGGTATTTTGTATATACATTGAACCCAATCAGCGGAATCGTTTTCACCGTTAAAAAAAAAAAAAAACTCGACAGATAGCACAATAATTTTCTTTTTGAGTTTTCTCACTTTTGTTACTTTATTTTGCAACATTTTTATGTATCTGTTCATTCTTTTATGTGTCACTACCTTTTGATTTTTTTTATTTTATTATTTTTCTGTGCAGATGTTAAAAGTTTGACACTATTGTCCTTCGCTTTACAGTACCACATCTTATGTTCTTGGGTGAACCCATACGCGTCTAAAATAATTAACTTTTCTTCTAGTGCGTGTTCGTCTTCTTTAGCAAATGTTATATGTTCACTAAAATGTTTCTTGCAGTTAACTTTGAATAACCTGTCACGTAAAGTATCCGAGGAACTTCAAAAGCTCTTGAAGCAGTAGCAAGTAGCACTGAATTCTTTACTGCCTCTATAGCTACTGGCATTTTGTTCAAATTCCAGGAGTATCTCATGGAATGGAAAAAGGATGCAGATATTCAATTATCTATATGTTAATACCTAATGTAGTATGTTTGATACATAATTATTTAAAAAGCACAACGAAAGGGGGGGAAAGCATCTGTCAAAAGTGCCCCAAATGTGAGTATCGGAAGTACCCCGAATGTTGTACTTAACTATATTTTATGCAAGTTAGAAACACTGCACACTGATGAGCCTATTACCTGTGATTGCACAACTTTCAGCTGTATGCTTTCCACTATGAGTACTGAATAATACAACTTTTACTTCCAAACAAGAGCTTAACAAAACAGACTCAAATTTTACAATGACCCTTAACTTCTCATCTCTCATACCTTACCTCATAAACTTAGACCTTTCTCGTCAAATTATTCTACTCATTTTTAAACTTTTACAGATATACATTCCATACACCCCACAGTTTCACCTAGTACTGATTACGCTAACTCCTTCACTTCCAGGTAGAATTGACAGAGCTTTAAGCTTAGAAGTGTCGGTATTCCTCAACTGTCGGTCATCCCCTGAATGATTATATGCTGAAAGTGAACAATTTCTTTTTGAATACAAAAGGAGAAAGGTGATTGGTCTTCAGCTGTTCCAGTAGTCAATTAAAAGGTTACTGGAAGTGGCTCTGCTAAGGGCCGAAATACATGATTGTTGTTGTGGAAGGCCGTACCAAAATCGAAAAGTCCAATGATTTATTGGGAAAACAAAGTGGTGATGTATCCTAGTTGTAATTTAGCTTCCTTATTGGTGGTTACCTCCTGGGTTAGGTATTTGAATCCTTGTCTGTTCGTCGGAAGCTGTTGTTCGACGTAGGAAAACTGATGAATAAATCTCCATAGGTGGCAGTGAGCCTGAAGCGTAGAATATCATTGGTAGCTCGTAGGAGTTCCGCCTTGAATGGCTGGGGTGTGATAAGCTTGGACCTGTGAGCAGCCCACACAATAATTCGCTTGATGCGTCTCCAACGCTGCATAAATATCTTCTGGATGGTATTTGATAACGATTCAACTATTTGTGGTGATGAACTTGGTCAGGTACAGAAATGTTGACTGAAGGATTAAGCAGTAGGTTAATCTAGTTTTTCCAGTGGTCTGTCCATTGCTGTAGTTTTTCTAATGTGTATGTGTAGAAAAAAGACCCGCAAACGGTCCGGTATTTTCGACAAATATCTTAGGAGATTCTTGGCTGGATGAGTGATACTACCGTTGAAGGCAAGAACTGGCCCCAATGTGGTGTCCATGGTTCTTACATAGAAGTTCTTGTCGACAAGGAGGTAACAGGATCTCATATAGACTTCCCCACACCTATAACATGCTGGTGGGTTAGAATATCTTTAGTAGTTTGATTATACTGACAGCAGTTCCAATATGGAATAAGTCGTGATGAGGTCCTAGATTCAGTAACTTTGTAGTGTTTTCCTCTTGTGTGAAGACCTTCAGACAGAATGTGGGTAATTTCTTCTGCAATGTGGAAGAACAGACAAACATATTGAGTTAAACCGGCTGAATTTTGAATACTCTTGATGTTGTACGCTTTGAATTTCAGCTCTTTGAATTCAGCAGCGATTCCTTGAGTACTCAGTGCAGTAGGAAGCGACTACTTGTGGATGCGGAAAAAGGACTGGGTGCGGTGAAAATCTTCTTATGACGTGAATCCTCCGAGTTAGAGGTAATATCTTCATTTGGGAGGGCTAATAAGGCTTGAGCTGGCCATTTAAGAACCTATGAGACTTCTGTGTTCTCTTCTTTCTTCTTTTTAGAGATTGTGGTACTGGATGACTAGAAATTATCCCCTGTTTAAGAATTGCTTGCTTATGGAAAATCGTCTTCTTACTTTTGTTTACGCTTAAGGAGCGCGTCTTGATACTGTGAATCTCTCAGTAGTTAGTTGAATCTGTGTGCAGATTGATACAAAATGCATTTTATGCAATACTTCAGGAGAAATTTTCGAGTTCTTCTAAATGTGTTCATAAAAATCTACTGTTTCTTTTGCCGTACTCCTGTAAGCTACGTCGGACCAATTGTACTTGAGAAGAAAATTGTGTGTTTTGGATACCATTCTGATGTGGAAAACATATATTGATACCTTTTATTACTGTATATATATACAAACCGTTTCCTGACTATTTGAAGCAAAAGACACCTTCACTAGCATTGACTGGTGAAGGTGCAACCAGTCTTTTCGGTTTTGGTTTTTGAAAACTATCAAAAAGTTGTTTCTTTTTTCAACCGGTTCAGTTTACTATCAAATCAGTTTTCCAAAAACGGTTCGTTTTTTCATGATCAAAAACAGGTTTCGGATTTTCATCAAACTGAACTGGAGAAAACAGAATTTTTTTTTCGAGTTTTGTAGAAACCGTTTTACTGTTTTTATAAAAGCCTGATCTACTCATCCCTAATGTTATCTTATATAGGTCTACTGGCACATTTCATTCTTTATTTCTGCAAGCATCTAATGTTCGGCTTATTTGGGGAAAAAGAGCTACGCGGAGTTTTCCTTTCTTTTCTCTTTACAAAGATTATTTTGCTATTTTAGTTCATCACGCAACCACAGTTTCTTGGGTTATGTCGTGCGGAGGGCGTGGTCTACAGTTGCCTTCATATAGAAGACTCCACAAGAACTAAAGAAAACCGAAAAAAAAGTTAGTCCACTGTTTGGTTCAGCTAAGAAATTGCCGTCTACAAAAATGAAGAGAAATATGGCTCTTTCCTCGCTTCAACTTATTTTCCTCCTATTTTCTCTCTCTTTTTCTCTCTCTCTCCACATAGAATGAGGCGAAAAAGGAAATCCTTCAAACACGCAAACACTTCCATGAGACTATGAAGTTTAAAGGTTTTAGAGGATGGATGACTTACAACTTACACAAGAGAACGAAAACAAAAATTAAATAGTAATATTATGTAAAGCTACATGGTGGAACAAAAATCTATTTCGTGTACATATAGGGTGTTCCAGGTTGAATATTAAATATTTTAATTCTCTTAACGGTATCTAAATTTTAGTTGTGTCATTTATATCTACTGTTCTGCTAGGGTATGAAGTATGACGGACGGAACCTGAGGCTGTCATTTATTTCTACTGCTGTGCTAGGGTATGAGATATAATGGACAGAACCTAAAGGTGTTATTTATTTCTACTGCTGATACGGATAACATTTTAAATAGAAGGAAACATTTCTTTGACGATTTGCTGAACACGCAGCCAAAAACTAATATGCGCGGAGAAAAGGAGATACACACCGCAGAACCGTATATTCCAGAACCCAACCGAATAGAAGTAGAAACCACTATAAAGAAATTAAAGAAACACAAATCTTCGGATGTAGACGAAATTCCGGCTGAGTTAATTTTAGCTGGAGGCGAAAAATTGTGGAACAAGATACACAAACTCATTCTCCTTGTCTGGAACAAGGAAGAATTGCCACAAGAGTGGAAAGAATCAATCATTGTTCCAATTCTCAAGAAAGGCAACAAAATTGATTAAATTATAGAGGCATTTCTCTTCTGTCAACATCCTATAAAAACCTTTCAAATAGTCTATTAGCAAGATTCACCCCATACGCAGAGGAAATTATTGGAGATTATCAGTGCGGATTTAGATGAAATCGATCAACTATCGACCAAATATTTACCATTCGCCAAATACTCGAAAAAAAAGTGGGAATACAATACCCCGGTGCATCAACTATTTATTGATTTTAGAAAGGCGTACGACTCGGTTAAGAGAGAAACATTATACAACGTTCTTACAGAACTTGGAATACCGAGAAAGCTAATTAGATTAATTAAGATATGTTTAAATGAATCCCAAAGTAAAGTCCAGGTAGGAAAATTTTTTCCACGAACTTTCACGTCGAAAATGGCCTGAAACGAGGAGATGCGTTGTCGTCATTATTATTCAATTTTGTTCTGGAATACGGTGTAAGGAAAATCAATGATAGCAACCAGGGCCTAGAGTTGAACGATATTCATCAGGTTATGGCATATGCTGATGATGTAAATTTAATAGGGAGTGATAAAAAAAAACAATATAAAGAAATGCAGAGATCTTATTAAACGCTTGCACGAACATGAGTTTAGAAGTAAATGCAGAGAAAACTAAATACATGGAAGTGCGTCGGGATCGTAATACGGCAAATTATGGCTGTGTTAAAGGATACTTTCAAATATCTAGGATCAATATTAACAGACAAAAATCACATTCACGAAGAAAGTAAATGTCGACTAAAAGCAGGGAATTCGTGTTACTATTCGGTTCAAAATCTCTTCTCGTCGCAAATTTTGTCGATGAATTTGAAGCTTAAAATATATAAAACGATAATCATGTCTGTTGTTCTGTATGGTTACGAAACATGGTCACTTACTCTGAGGAAAGAACATAGACTGAAAGTATTTGAGAACAAAATCCTGAGACGAATATTCTGACCCAAGAGAAACGGGAATGGGAATGGCGGAAACTTCATAACGAGGAACTATGTAATCTATACAGTTTACCAAACATTGTTAGGGTCATCAAATATTGTTAGGCTTAGGTGGGCAGGTCATGTAGCTAGGATGAAAGAAAGTAGAAATGCTTTCAAAGTCTTGACTGGAAACGATCATTAGGAAGACCTATGCGCAGATGGGAGGACAATTATTAAAATGGATCTTGCAGAGATGGGAATACAAAGTAGAAATGGATCCAGTTGGCTAAGGATAGAAGTCAGTGGAGAGCTTTTGTGAACGCGGCATTGAACCTCCGGGTTTCATAGGCCATAGAGTTAGTTAGTTAGTTAGCTGTGCTAGGGTAACAAGCACTGGGGACAGAACCAGAAGGTGTCATTTATTTCCACTGCTGTGCTGGGGTAACAAATATGACGGACAGAACCTGAGGATGTCACTTATTTCTATCATTGTGCTAAGGTACGAGGTATGACGAACGGAATCTGATGGTATCATTTATTTCAACAGCTGTCCTAGGGTATGAGGTATAATGGACGGAAATTGAGGGTGTCATTTATTTTTATCACTGAGCTATGGTACGAGGTATGACAAATGGAACCTGATAGTATCATTTATTTCTACTGTTGTGCTAGGGTATAAGTTATGATGGACAGAACCAGAGAGTGTCATTTATTTCTACTACTAAGCTAGTGTATGAGGTATGACGGACGGAACCAGAGGGTGTCATTTATTTCTACTACTGTACTAGGGTATGAGGTATGACGGACGGAACCTGAAGGTGTCATTAATTTTTTATTGTTGTGCTACGGTATGATGTATGACGAACGGAATTTAAGGGTATAAAGGACGAAACCTATTATTAGGTTGATTGTATATTGACCATAGGGCAGGACAGGCGATCTGAGGTCAGTACTTTGATCAACGTAACAAAGCCTCGTATTGCACATTCGCTCGAGCAAATTCTACACAAAGACCTCTCCAACTTTGTACCTGAAGAACACAGTGAAAGCACCTTGGCCTCTATCACCGCATCTTCTGCTTTTCTCTGATCAATATGCGGTCAGCCTTAATGTGGGCTCCGAATTACGAGCATGGCTCGAATTAGGTATAGTTGGCTGCAGTGATGATTTTAGAGAGTGTTCCGAAGGAATCCCGAGCTAAGAAATTAATTCCCCTCGGAGAAATCTGAAATCATTACTGGTTGGAGGGGTGCACACTATTATAGGCCGTTCCTTACCCAGTGATGTGCTGTAAACTATAATTTTACGTCTACGCGATTGTCTACTGTAATCTATACGTAATCTACATTACACCTTTTCTCGTGTAGACTATGTAGACAACCACGATCAAATGTAAGGAAGAATTTAAAATAAGAGTTGCCCCTCCAGTCTGAAAGTGCCCTTGTACTTTGCAACATACAAAAAACAATGATTAAAGTATTAAAAATTGTTACATTTTACGTAACTTCAGTACCCCGTGGGCTTCACAAAAATTTAAAGGTTTTCTTCATTATTTTTGCGCATCCGTTACGCCTGTTCTCCATATTCGCCATATTTTACAACTACCATGCTGCTGAAACCTTCCGGGAATGCTTCCGCATCTGGCAAATAGTACTAACTTCCACATATCTTTTCTCGCATTAAACATAACTCTCCTGCCGAACTTACATTCCTAAACATCAAATAAAAACTTTAAATTATCATTTCTTACCTCATTTCTCCTGTAAATTTTCCCGATTTTATAAAAAGCGGAGGGGTAACTCTAAACTTAACCCCTGTAAAAACTATACACTCCTTGAACACAAATACCCTTGGATCACTTTTATCCACTGCTCGAAGTGGGGATATAGCATACCACCACCTCAGGAGAATTAAGATCAGCGTACCCCCACCTCAGAAGGATATGATCAGCATACCTCTTATTGCTTTTGGCAAAAATTAACTCTGGGTTGCACAGTGACTTCAACGGCGTCTAATCAGTCCTTCTACTACTACTGCATCCACTATTACTACTTCTACTATTAGTGCAATCAATTTCGAGATCAGAACACAGCGCGCCCTGTGGGGCTTCTAACCTAACCTACTACTACTTGCAAGTGCAACCCAAAGTAAAGAGTTACCTTGCTTGTTTTCACGTTCCGAATAACAAGAGGGTATGTTTACTCTGCTCTGCACATACCACTTGCTTAGATTTTCCACTTCGAGCACTGCTTTTATAATGAAACTTACAAAACTAATTCTCAGCTGTCGGCTTTCAGTCTTGAATCTGTTGTATTTGCCAATTTTTTCTTGCATATTTTACAAAATGCATAATATTTTTCATTTTCCTTCATCAAGACAAAACTAAGTATTCGAAAGCTACTATTCGCTGGTCTAGGCATTTTATTTTGTACGCAATTTCGCAAGGTAACGACAAAATAAAGCTCCTTTATTGTCCGCGATGCCATATTAAATTACGTGTTGTTGACATATTTTACATAGTCTACGTTGTTTACATTGTCTACGCATTGTTGACACGTAAACGTAAACTATCATTTTTTACGCGTAGACGCACATCTCTGTCCTCACCACATTATCTCGCGTAAGAGAGTTCTACGCTTATAGAACCAATCTACCACCCCGTTGAATTTATTTTGGATTCCTTTTTGAGGAAAATAGTGTTCTTGTGACTCCCAAAAGAAATTACTTTTTTTTTATCGATAGCAGCCTCCTCCCTCTTTTTTTAAGTATGTTCCTCTTTTTGAGATTCCATTGTTATTTAGTTTCTAATTAACGTCATGGGAAGAATAGGTTTGTTATTAGTTTGTAACTCTTCTTCAATTACATTATGTTTTCTTTTTTCCTTTCTCTCGCTCTTTTTCTTTTCGTCTTTCTATTGTCCTTTTCCTATTCGTTCATTCCACGTGACTCCTGCTGAAATAAGAAACGCCTTTCCCTTATCGATGGATTCCCTGTTCAAATTCCCAAAAAGGAAGGAAAGGACACACACGCACAATGAAAAAAGAAGAGGAAGAGAGAGAGAGAGAAGAAAGATGGATAATTAGCCGCATCTGACGCACAGGGAAACGAAAGAACCGCTGCCCTACCTCGTGAGGGTTGCTGGATCGGATCGCTGGTCTCCAGAAGAAGGAAGACCTTTTCCGCCCAGTCAGTTCAATCCTCCGGAAACTGTTCATAGGTGAAGCACGATCTCCAAGGAGACTGAAACGATACTAGAATGACAATGATTTTCTCTTTCTTTCTTCCTTTGAAAAATAAAATGATTCTGTTTTTATTTTTTTACTCTTATTTTTCCATTTTCGGAAGGAAGGAGTCAAATAGAAGGCATCTGATTAAATATGATGTCTTCCATTTTATCCTAATTTATCCCTCATCATACATGTTCATACAACGCTCAGCACCCTACATGACACCATTTACTTCCCTTGTGACAACGTCTAGGAGGACATACTCATCTCTTATATCCCCTACAGCAGGCGTAAAAGTTAGAGGGAACCCATAGGGGCGCCGTCCCCCACTTCCAGAAATATTCGTGTTGTCCCCCACTTTCTCAAGAGATTACAATGTGCAAAGATAGGTACGGGGGACGGTTTGACGTCACGCGTCCCCCTATATTTTCAGATACACTTTTACCCCTGCCCTGCAGTGAACACTGTCCAGTCAACCGAAGAATATGGACAGACGGGAAGAAAAAATAAAGAAATGTTGATATTTAAGATAAATATGCGTGTATATATATTGTTCTTTACCAATCCATGAGAATTTGTCGCTTTAGAAATTACTACTGTATTTCTCAGCTGCGTTACACTATTTTACTATTCCCCTAACACAATGTATTTCCCTAACACTAGTTTATTCTATTCTCTATTCTCTTATGCTCAACTTACTTGCACTGTATTCTCCTAACACTAGCTTATTATATTCTCTATTCTCTTATGCTCAACTTACTTGCACTGTATTCCCCTAACACAAGCTTATTCTATTCTCTATTCTCTTATGCTCAACTTACTTGCAGTGTATTCCCCTAACACTAGTTTATTCTATTCTCTATTCTCTTATGCTCAACTTACTTGCAGTGTATTCCCCTAACACTAGCTTATTCTATTCTCTTTTCTCGTATGCTTCCCTCGCTTGCACTGTATTCTCGCTAACACTGCTTTATTCTATTCTCTTATCTAGTATTTGTTCCTCATTTGCTCTGTTCTCTTTTTCCCCTTCTTCTGATCATAGACATGTGCTCCTACGCAGGCTTGTATTTGCACACGGGTCCGGGGCAGAGCATATTAAGGAATATCGAGATTGAAGTATGTATACGGGAAAAAGAGACTATCCACAAGACAGAAATTCATGATAGTTCTATACTGAAAATAATGTTGGTACCACAGCGCGATCTATTTTATTTCGTTACGACCTTACTGGCACTAAAACAAGCTGCGACTATTGCTTATTGATTGCCAGTGTAATCCATGTATTTGCAATGTGCATCCTGTCTGTTGCTGGTGGTTCAATGTCAGCAGACGCAAATGTATTATTTACACCTATACAGAATACGAACAAATAAGGGAGATGGATCCAGAACTTCTTGGGTTCAAGAGAAAAAGGGCGCAATATTTTCCTGGATCCAGGGTCGTAAAATACCTAAATAGGGTCTGTCCCTTAGGATTCATACATTAGAAATAACTGGTCTGAAGCATGATGGGACGGAAACAACATACATACTTTGTATTTTGAACCGTTGTTCCACTTGTTTGGGATTTCAGAGCATGGAAAATCCCTTTGTGGTGTAACAATTACTAATAATAACTAACTAAGTCTATGGCTTATGGAACCCGGAGGTTCAATGCCGCGTTCACAAAACCTCTCCACTGATTTCTATCCTTAGCCAACTAGATCCAGTTTCTACTTCGTATTCCTATCTCTGCAAGATCCATCTTAATATTGTCCTCCCATCTACGCCTAGGTCTTCCTAATGGTCGTTTTCCGATTAGTCTTCCAGTCAAGACTTTGAAAGCGTTTCTACTTTCATCCTAGCTACATGACCTGCCCACCCAAGCCTCCTAGAATTAATGACTCTAACAATGTTTGCTAAACCATATAAATTATGTAGTTATGAAGTTTCCGCCATTCCCCATTCCATAAGCAGTCGCGGACAGACGACTAGGAGTGGTCCTCCAGCTTGGGGATTTGGGTACGGCTAACAACCTCATCCTGTAAAAAAAACACTTGTTCAGAAATATTCACAAAAGTCTCTGAGAAGGACTGATAACTTGGCACGACCTCAGCAAAAGAAAATGGACAATTACTACTAATAATAACACTAGTTAACAAATTTAAACTTTTTGTTTGTTACATGAGAAAAATCACCTGATCTTAAAGGAACTTTTTGCGCTGAATTCGAATATGCACTCGGTTTCTCTTCATCACGTACAGTTTTCCCGTAACAGAGGGATTTTCGGGAAATTCCCTCAAAAATTTCCCTTTTTCAGATATTTTATTCCCCTAGCTCCTGTCCCCTTACATATAGTAACATAGAAATTATACCTAAGTATATCTTGACTTATATTTAATAAACCCTAAAAGTTTCGTAAAAATCGCTTTGTTCTTTCTAGAGAAATAAATATATTTGTATGTATACTGTGTGCACTATTTATTGCACCTGATAGTAATGCTTTCAGATCTCCTGAGTTGGGGTAAAAACGATTTGCTTTATTACTACAAACACAGACATAAAAATGAATATTTACAATAGTCAACAACACACTTGTATTGCTCTCTGTAAATTAGAAACGTGTATAAAAATAGAATGTACTTCCAACGTATATATTTTTTTAAGTATATGTATATCTTAATACATATATATACAATTCTCCAAGTTTTTTCGTTTTGTTCATGAAATGGTTATCAATATTTGTTATCAAATGTAACAGAATGCAAAAGAAAGAAAGAATGGAATACAGACTCATTGTTGACAACAATGAACTAATGCAGTCTGAATTTTCCACTACGGTATCGTTTCCCCCCGCGCATTTCTTTTTTTCTTGTGTTCTTGACACCTGGTGAGGGAGTTTTGTACATTTTTATATTGACGTGTGGTTTAACACTACTTCACTTTCAAAGTTGTCTTTGCTGCTAAGAGTGCTTTCATGTTTGATCTTAACGGCATTATACCCAACTAAGACCAGAAGTTTAGTTTGTGATCAGTACAATGGCGTCAAGAGGACGGCGTTCGTGTGTTAACTCACCAAATAGTTTTTGTTATGTGTGTGGCCAGTTTGTAGTTAAAGGACAGTGTAGATCCATTACGCCATCGGTGAAACTAGCATATTATATATATTTCGGATGTCGTGTGGGAGATCAGGACAAAACTTGGGCACCCAACATAATTTGTGCGTCGTGCTACGTCACTTTACTTGCATGGGCCAAAGGGAAACGGAGGTTCATGAAATTTGCTGTACCAATGGTGTGGAGAGAACCCACCAACCATCTGGATGATTGTTATTTTTGTCTCATAGTAGTTAAGGGACATTCTAAAAAAAAGCAAATAAGTAATAAGTTATCCCAACGTTAAATCCGCAATTAGACCTATTCCGCACGGGGATGAACTTTGTACATCCAAGGATCCAACGTTCATCCCTGACTGTGTTCGCGAGCCACATTTCATCCGGCAATGTGAACTTAATGACCTAGTCCGTGATTTGCACCTGACAAAACAAGAGGCGGAACTTCTGGGATCAAGGCTCCAGCAGTGGAACTTATTGGATGCAGAAACGAACATATCAGTGTACAGGAAAAGGCATGTTCAATTTTCAAGCTATTTCTCAATGCAAGATAATGTGTGCGTATGTACGGATATAAATGGGTTGATGGCGGAGCTAGGAATTCCTTACGTTCCAGAAGAATGGAGGTTATTTATCGACGCGTCAAAGGTCAGCCTTAAAGCTGTCCTTTTACATAATGGAAATAAAAAACCTTCTATACCACTTGCGCACTCAGTGAAGATTAAGGAATCCTATGACACCATGTCAACTTTGCTAAATCTTATAAATTACAAGGACCATTGTTGGCAAATATGTTGTGATCTCAAGGTAGTTGGTATTTTATTAGGACTGCAGTGCGGTTACACGAAGTACCAATGTTTTTTATGTTTATGGGATAGCCGAGCTGATGACAAACATTATGAAGTGAAGGAATGGGAACCTAAAGTGAATTACGTACCTGGAGAATGCAACGTCAAATACGCTCCTTTGGTAGATCCTAATAAGATATTACTACCGCCACTTCATATCAAGTTAGGACTTATGAAAAACTTTGTCAAAGCCATGGACACATCTGGTGAAGGTTTCAAGTATTTGCGAGATAAGTTCCCTAACCTGAGTGATGCTAAGATTTCAGCGGGAGTGTTTATTGGTCCCCAAATTAGGAAATTAATGCTTGATGATAGCTTTGACAGCAAGTTAAACAGTGCTGAGCTAGCTGCCTGGACAGCATTTAAGTGTGTTGTGCGCAACTTTCTGGGCAATAACAAAGCTGAGAGTTACACAGAAATCGTACAGGACATGATACAGAAATACAAAGAGTTGGGTTGTAGGATGTCTTTAAAAATCCACTTTTTGCACTCCCACCTCAGCTTCTTTCCTGCTAACCTAGGTGCTCTCAGCGACGAACAGGGGGAAAGATTCCACCAAGATATAATGGCAATGGAGAAAAGGTACCAGGGACAATGGGATCATTCAATGATGGGGGACTATTGTTGAGGTCTTGTTAGAGAATGCAACATTTCTTACAAAAGAAGGAAGTAGTGTACGTTTTTGTAACCCAATGGAAGTTTCATATATTGTGATAGTTTTGATTGTCTTTTCATGACCTTTTGGTACATTTGTATTATTGTTTATTGTAAATTGTCACACTTGTAAATTATATTGTATTATATTTTATATATGTGTTTGTGGTAATAAAGCAAAACGTTTTACCTCAACTTAAGAGATCTGAAAGCATTACTATAAGGTGCAATAAACAGTACACACAGTATATATACAAACATAATTTTTTCTCTAGAAAGAATAAAGCGATTATTACGAAACTTGGAGGGTTTGTTAAATATGAATCAAAGTATACTTAGGTATAATTTCTATGTTAGTGTATGCAAGGGGACAAGATCTTGGGGTGTAAAATAAACGAAAAGGGAAATTTTTGAGGAATTTTCCCGAAAATCCTTCTGTTACGGGAAAATCGTACGTGATGGAGAAAAACTGAGTGCATATTCGAATTCAGCGCAAAAAGTTCCTTTAAGAACAGGTATTTACTTTTATGTAACAAAACCTTTGTTAACTAGTGTAATAAATAATGATAATGTGTTCTGATGCAATATTGTTTTTTATTGAATATATTTTAACATCACAACGACTTCGTTCTATACATCCTCGGTTATATAATAACAAATTATTATCTTACATGACAAAAATTTTCTTTCCACTTTTTCTTTGGCATCGAAACTATTGGTATTTTTGGCCTATACAAACAAATGATTGTTATACCAGTTAGTCTCTGCACAGGAACGAATGACATGTTCACCTTTCCCTTAGCTGACATTAGACATGTAATGGGCTCCAATAATATGACATCTTGCTGATTGTTATACATATATATCGTATTGTAAGCATTAGTGACAAGGATATTAAAAGTTTTCAGCAAGAAAAAATAAAAATAGAAAATAGGAAAAAATAAACCAATGTCGCCCGTAAAAACCAAGGGTATGTAACAACGTGCAAGGCAGTGGCATGACCTATAAACATTTATATATATATATATATATATATATATATATATATATATATATATATATATATATATAATGGTAAGGGCAAGAAAAAACATCACAATTGCATTTTCTCCTTTAGATGTTAATGCTAGCAAATAAATGGATTGGTACTTTTTGGAAGTTTTTATCACTCAATATAAGCGGTGCTAATTTCTGAATAACTTTGGGGAGAGGGTATTCGGATATGTGTGTTTCGTTTTAAGACATCCGAATAAAGGTCTAAGCAAAGATATCCAGATTCTAGGATGGACCAAGCAAGTTTTGGGAGGCAAACTGTTTATACATCACTTCAACTGCAGTATGCGGTGGTAAAAAAAATAAAAAACAGTGCCATACAATGTAGCAAGTAGTCAAACAAATTCAATTTCAACTCCTAAGCGATGAACTTTTTCGCCACCGATTAAACATCCAAATAAGTTAAATGTAACTTGAAAGAGTTTAAATCAACAATTCTATAAGTTCTTTTTACATACTTTTTTTTAACTTACAATGATTCAATCGCGTCCTCGAATCTTGCAATCTTAATACGTCATACAATGATGAATTTGCATAGCTAATTAAGTTGGTTAACCGTCTCTTTACTAGTAGTGCAGTCAAAATAAGGTTTGAGGTAAACATTTAGAATAAAAAGATGGGACCTTCTGGAATTTGTTCGTGATCTCTTCCTTATTAACCTCCAGAAAATCCAAAGAATCCAGTTGTGGGTTTTCCGCCATTTTGAATGTCTCCCATCTTGGATTTCTCGCATGTACTAGTTTATGCCACTAAACTAATTAACGTAGAAGGATCATTCTTTATTTATTATACTTCTAATATTGTAGGTAATGTAACAAGTTATTATCACTTTTCTCCGAGTAACCATTTTTGCATGACTTTAAGATAAAGTGAAAAATAGGGATCTGTATTAGGAGATACGTATATTCTTTTCATTGCCTCGTATAACTTAACAGAGTAGAAATATGAAAACAGTGCTCGAATAAAAGTTATTGGAAATTCATAAGCTTTAAAACAATGTGTGTATATATTGTCACTATATACAACATCAGAGATGCTGCATGAAGCTTCAAACGTCATCGCACTGCACACAATTTCCGTAGAAACATATGAATGAATCATCTAACATGAAGAAAAATATATTTAGTGATTTGAGACGGCTTTTCATTGTAATTACCGGTAAGTGTCAACAGGTTTGGAAGTCCGGCTAGTTAATAAATAGTTCGTAAACAGTGGCGTCGGTAGGGGTGTGCAAGAACCGTGAAAGTATACTTTCGCACTATCATTCTGAATGTAAGGCTATGTGACAATTTAAATTAATGTTTGAGATAAACGTTTTAAAAAGAAGAAATCTATTGAAATATGTTTTACTGATGTTGTTATCCTGCAAAAGAATCCAGTTGCGGATTTTCCACCTTTTAGAATAAAAAGCCCTAGTCCAGTGCAATTACGACAAAAATCAAATTTAAAGCTTTTTTTTAAAGATTAAACTTGTTACAATATGTTATATGTGAAGCGTATAGTTTCTAAATCCGCCATCTCCTTCATAAACGGTTTCGAGATAAACAGGAAAAACTGATAACTCAGAGATTATGTGAGATAAAATTTTCTTTTTATAAATACTTTATTGCTTTCTGGACATTCATTATAACTACCAAATGACAAAAATCACTCTCATTCCATTTCTCGGTTATTGCAGAAATCAGTTTGGAGATGGCGGATTTTGAAAACAACTTTTGGAGATGGAGGACTTTGAAACAAACGTACTTAAGTTTTTTCGGGTTTATTTGCTTCCAAGTCATTACTATTATAATTTCTGATAACTATTTCAGAACAGAACAGTAGATGGAGGTAAACTGAATCTAAACAACGATATTAACTTATTGGGTGACATTATAATGTGCACAATCAAGGAAAAAAATGAAATCTAATCATAGTACGTTAGCTACATTTACGGGTCAAGTTCCGAAGTTCCCAGCCCGTTTAGAAATATCGTCTCCTAACATAACATAAGCTAACTTAACCTCACCTCGCTAACCTAATCTAACCCATTGGGACTTAACCTAACCTAACATAGCCTGACATCATAGGATGGGAACTTCGGAATAAATTCCACCTTTACCAACAAGAAAAAGATTGAAAGTGATCTTTACACTGTTTTCAGATATAGTTCTCATCAGAATCATGTTCGAAACACTGGCATTCAGCCTAATCCACATCTAAACTTTCTTCTGTTGACGCAGTCAGTCTCTTTTCAGGATCAACATAAATGGCTAAGTTTGAATTAGCACGCCAATTCTCTTCGAAGTGTTTCGTTAGGAGTTGAACAACATCTTGCAACTTTTTTCATTAACGTCGGTCTTCATTTCATAGCATAGAATAGAATAGAATCGAGATGATGGGGTTTACAAACACACTGCTGAGTGGAGATGGCGGCTTTTAAAGAATACCCTGAACTTTAAAGCAGTAATTGAGGGTGGAGGTGGCGACATTTCAAACAACTCTTTTCACCATCATGTAGGGCATGGAAAGAAATACCAGTAAATCTAGTTACCTCATTTTTTTTGAAAATTGGAGATGGCGGATTTAGAAACTATACGCCTCATGTATTGATATTATACTAAAATAGTCCCAAAACTCTTGTTGCTGGTTTCCCGCCATTTTAAATAAGCAGTAGACCATCTTGAAATTTTTCGAAGCACCTAGTTTTTGTCTTATGGTTTCTAAGCCAATAAATGTAAAAGTATCATTTTTTCTTTATTATATTTCTAATATTATGCGTTATATAATAAGTGATCACTTTCTCCGCGTTACAGGCACGTAGCCGGGTCGTAATACGGAGGAGTGGTCCATGACATGAAATACTGTGGTTATCACTCCAAGATGTCGATCAATCTAGACTATTTTACTGGCAACATACATTCGTTTGTTAGGTCAATAAAATGAGGATATGTTAGTAGTATTTTAATAACGAACTATGAAGAAATCTTGAGTAAAATAATATAAAAATTATTTAAAAAGATTTTACAATATCTACGTTCTTACTAAGTTCATTCAAATATAACAATTTTCCTTTCATTATGACCTCAACTATTATAAAAAGCATATCCAGTATTATAAAAGGTACATATCCAAAAATGTCTTAAAAAATATTTTACAAACTCTGCGTTCCTTTCTCTGTTGAATCGAACGTTAACAGAAATTTCTTTCCGCCAACTTCTATCTGTTAAAAATGACAAGTTAAAACAGCAGTAGAAAACTGTTCCTGAAGTAACATGTTTGATATTGCAGAGAAGCGGTGACGAAAAGCTATTATAAAAATTATCCACAATATTACAGACCGATTGCTGTAGTCTTTATTTTTAACGCTGATTCTTCTTTTTCTCTCTTTTTTTTTTTTTTTTTGTTTCATCCTACCCTGTTTTTTCATTTCTGGTTTCGACGGGGGGTCCGGAACCCCCGGACCTCCCCTTGGCTACGTGCCTGCTCGTTACCAAAAGTTGATTGTACCTTAAAGTTTTATCTGTTACTACTTGAAAATATAAATTTAGGAAGGAGAAATTTCTGGAAGGGTGTTGACATATGATGAGAAATGGGTCCTGTACGAAGCTCCAAGGCGCCGTCATCATTGGTTAGCATCCCATGAACCGGTTCAAAAACAGCCAAAACCAGCACTGCACCAAAAGAAGGTCCTCCTATGTGTTTGGTGGAATGCTCGTGGCATCGTGCATCGGGAACTGCTACCAGTTTGTCAGAGTATCAATGCAACTGTGTACTGTGAGTAGTTGGTTTGTATTCAAGAACAACTCAAAACTCTAGAACCAGCACATCTGAATCGCAAAGGGGTCCTCCTGTTACAGGACAACGCTAAGCCCCACGTGGCTAGGATGACCCGGGACACCATTCTATGCCTTTTATGGGAAACACTACTGCTTCTGCCATACTCCCCGGACATTGCACCACGCGATTAGCACCTGTTTTACAGCGATGGGATCCATGGCCTTCAGAACGTTGGCAGAAGGTCGTCGATGCTGTTGGTACTATTGTTGATCTTGCAGATACGTCTTAGTTGACATTACTAAAGATTCTGACAAATCTTCGCATTCTTTTTATGAAACATGTTTTTATTTTGCATTTTTGCTGCTGTAGGTCCTTAAATCTATTGTTACAATACTTGAGTTTGTGAAAGTTTAATAGAATATTACATTTCAAAATATTTCATGGAAAAATAAAACAAAAAATTACATTATCTCTATTATCAAAAAGTCTGTGTGATATTTCACTTTGCTCGTACCAATCTGCCCCCACATGGGGAAGATTGGTACAGATTGCAGACCTTTCGTAAAATGTAATTTACTCCAGGTAGGACATTAGTAGAAACAATATTGTACATTGTAAATGTAGCTAAAGAATCACAGTTGAAGTAGAAAAAAATCATGTTTCTCAAGCTGACAATATGTTCTAAAATCTCAGGTAAGTAAAAATCGTACCAATGTAGTCCCCTATGTTGTTTTATCAATACATTCACAACAATTTTAGTTTAATTTAGAGGTCCTGCCTGTATATTCATGTTACATTATTTTGAAATTTCTGAATGTTTGTGTCTAAATAAAACTGTAAATAGTACAATATTTGTGGGTTTTTATTCTTTTTTGTCCTCGGTAGATGTCACACAGAGTAGCGTATAATTACACTGTATGCCGCTCCTGTACAGTGTGACCAGCGCAAGAAATTAACAGACGGAAACACAGCATATGAAAATTCCACATGAAGATAATTAGTCCTAACAACACTCCCAGAATGTTCATTTAATTTCATATTCTCTGCCTGGAATTCGTATTTTAATTTAATCCCTAGGTGTCTCAGCTTCATAATTGATCTAGCTTTGCCTTGTTGTTTTCTAATTTTGTCTTTAGAAGGTTACCAATAGTGGAATTTACTTTGCTGAAGTATTGCAAGTGAACATTTTAATAGATAAGCAAAGTTTTTTTTTTTTTAAAAAAAAAAAAACTTTATAATAACGATAATGAAAATTTCATTACCAGATTTTGATTCAAAATGTGTAAATAAAGTATGGCCGAGCAGAAAAATAGTATTTTAATTCTTTAATTTTTCTTAAGCTTATGTGAATGTATTACAAATAGGTGCCATCTAACCCATTCAAAGTAATATAAAATGCAAAATATGAAGAATTTCACTACAGTCCAGTCAAATTACATCAAAAACGGGCCAAACCTAGACATTTAGAATAAAAAGATGGGACCTTCTGGAATCTGTTTGTGATCTATTCCTTATTAACCTCCAGAAAATCCAAAATTCCAGTTGCGGGTTTTCCGCCATTTTGAATAAATAGTCTCCCATCTTGTATTTCTCGCATGCACTTAGTTTATGCCACTAAAAAGAAGACGAAATATATTGAAATATGTTTTACTGATGTTGTTATCCTGCAAAAGAATCCAGTTGCCTTAATTGCTGCCTGAAGATCCTCATTTTGTTAAACTAATTAACGTAGAAGGATCATTCTTTCCTTATTATACTTCTAATATTATAGGCAATGTAACAAGTTATTATCACTTTTCTCCGAGTAACCATTTTTGTATGACTTTAGGATCAAGTGAAAAATTAGGATCTGTATTAGGGGACATATTTTTTTCATTGCCTCGTATAACTTAACAGAGTAGAAATATGAAAACAGTGCTCGAATAAAAGTTACTGGAAATTTCATAAGCTTTAAAACGATGTATATGTTGTCACTATATACAATGTCAGAGATGGGCAATGAAGCTTCAAACGTGATCGCACTGCACACAATTTCCGTAGAAACATATGAATGAATCATTTAACATGAAGAAAAAGATATTTAGTAATTTGAGACGGCTTTTCAATGCAATTTCCGGTAAGTGACAACAGGTTTGGAAGTCCGGCTAGTTAATAAATAGTTCGTAAACAGTGGCGTCGGTACGGTGTGTGCAAGAACCCTGAAAGTATGTTTTCGTACTATCTTTGTGTATGTAAGGCTATGTGACGATTGAAATTAATGTTTGAGATAAAAGTTTTAAAAAGAAGACGAAATATATTGAAATATGTTTTACTGATGTTGTTATCCTGCAAAAGAATCCAGTTGCCTTAATTGCTGCCTGAAGATCCTCATTTTGTACCTGTGTTGGTCTTCTGGCACGTGGTGCGTTTTCCAGTGTTTCGTCATCGTTTTTAAACTTGTTAAATTGCCGTTGCACTGTTTGCGTAGTCACGACACTCTCACAAAAGGCCTGGTATATCTTCTCCCTTGCTACAGCGGCGTTTAACTCCAGTTTGAACTCGTACTCCATACTCGCCCTTAGGGTTCTCTGTGGAGGTCCCATGTTTACTCTGTCCTTACGCAAGTTCACTGTGTAACTGAACTGCCACATGAGATAGCTTATATTATTAGTAACTTTTTCTACTTGATGTTAATCACAACGAAAACTGTGATACATGGAAAATGCACAAAGAGTAGTCTACCCTTATAATTACAAAGGAAGGGGTAAATTGGTACAGGCAGTGGGGGCACATTGGTCCGTACCAATCCACCCCACATGCACGTGTACTAATGTGCCCCAACCGAACTTTAGGATCATTAATTTCTATAACTAAAAAATTACTCCACGCAGGGCAATTGAACATAAATGAAATTATTTGTAAAGAATTACGCTTTCATGTAACGTACATACGTTTTCAAAGAATACAGTGCTTATTACAAATATAAGCTTACAAAGGCATAAGTGAAAACTTACTCTTGCACTAAAAAATCAAGTTTTTTTTCTGCACAGAGAAAAGAACGCTGCGTCCATCCATCAACTGTGCCTCACGATGTTCGTTTGTCAGCAATGTTCCCAACACCAAACTGTTGTCCATTTACCTCTTCACAGTGGAAAAATATCTACCTCGTACCTATGTGCCCCGTGTACCAATGTCCCCCCTCTCCCTTACTTTTTGCTTGGAGTTTATTTATTTATTTATTTATTTATTCAATAAAGCGCTTTGTGAAAAGAATTTGAGCTAGCAATCCTACCTTCGATTGATTGTTTTTAGTTTAATGTCCCTTTACGGCAGTAGTTTCCAACTTTGTTTTCCTGATGCCCAGTTTCGTAAACCCATCATATTTCACGTTCCCTCGCATCCGCTTCTTTCAGCTCGTTGGTCATATGTGCTTTTTGTCTGAGCCTTCTGTGATTTCAGATGCAGCATTGCTAGGGATGGGCACGAGCGAGTTCGAGCAAGTTTTCTTTGAAACTCGACTCGACTCGAAACAGACATCTTTGAGCTGGTCATGGTCAAAATTAGGCAAAACAAATTATACCGCACCTATAAGGGAGCAATTACAAAAAGAACAGCTTTAGCATATTTGCTACGTGAATGAATGAGAAATCACACTTGAAAACCGCCAAACTCACTGAGGTCCCATTTGATGGCCTGTGACGTACCCATCCCCATGGTGATATTTGTGTTTATTTCATATGAATCAATCAGCCTGAACATGAATATGAGGTTAAAATTGCCATTAGACCCCCGTAAGTACCCCACTTGAGGATGCTTGAAGTTTCAGTGTGAGTGTTCATATAAAAGATCAACGTTATCTATACCTACAGTGTCCAATCAAAGTGAAATAACCTCAGCTGGAAAGAAAATAACCAACTATCAACAGCAACATAATGTAATGCAGCGTTTGGTGTAGTGTCTCCCATAGGTCCTGAGAAGGAGGATGGCGATAAGAAGTAGAGTAGTGGAAATTGCGGCTGCAATGAGATTGCGCACACTTTTCCAGTTTTATCAGTTTTATCTGATAAGTCATTGACAAGCTGTCATTATGTACAGGATTGCGCACATAAAAATTAAGCAATGTTGTCAGATGGAAAATATTTGCTCTTCTGTTATGTAAATCGAAAGAGCAGCGGAATACCCGAACCAAGGGCCGAATAAAATTACTAGGATTGAGCTAATTTAGAAAATACAGAGGAATTAACACATAAGGATAGAGAAGCTATATACTGCATTCGAAAAAAAAAAAAAAAAAAAGATCTCACACCAGTTCTTCCGAGAAATATTACAGAGGCTGCTTCAGTAAGTGATTCAAAGAGAAGTTGAGTTCAGTTATGATGGAGAAAAGTTACTATTTATAAATGAAGAAGCTAAGATTATCGTCCTAACTTGTGCGAGTAACATTAGGTACGAACAATGATAGCATTTACTGTGCATAGTCGTAGTGTATGCAATAATACTAGAGGTAGCTACATCACACTGTTTCTAATTGTATATTCTAACTAGATTTAGGAAGGTTATTTAAGATATATATTGACAGATTCTATATTATTAATAAGTAAAACGTGTAATTTTGCAAGGATTATATTGGAATGCAGTGTAATTAGTATGAGGAAGTAGTTTACTTACATCGTTGTATTATACTAATAATATTGTAATTTAAGTTTATTGTATCGCACATTATTATTGTAACAAGTATCCTATTATATGACCAGACGTTAACGACAGACCTTAATAAATTTACCAAAGCAAAATTTTACGACAAGGAAGAAAATTATTCACTTTTTCAATTTTCAATTTTTCCATAAAACTTGGCTAGTAGTGGGAAGTATGTATACTATATTATTATTATTATTATTATTATTATTATTATTATTATTATTATTATTATTATTATTATTATTATTATTATTAACATTAAGAATGTCATCATAAATGTTTGCTTTGTTTTATTTAGGTTTCCACCTAGAATATGGGCTTCAGAACCCTCAGTAGCTCCTCGAAAGAAACTAGGGCGGAAACATTTCACAAACATTACAATTAATAATTCTACTCACTTGGTCCAGATGGTTATCAGGTGATCTCTTCTTTGTTGAAGATACAATCAGAAAGAAAATTGGAATTAAGATCAATTGCGAAAGCATATACCAATACACAAAAAAAGAAGATTTAAAGAAACATAACATTATATTGAAGCAGTATGAAATGCTTAACCCTTGTAGATTCCGGCTTTTTAAGGTAAATTAGAAAGTTCCAGGCAAGCGGCTACAGCATCATCCCTATTTATCATAGGACCATGGTTCATATCTCGTTTACTTTTTACAATAGAGCAACCTTTCAAATGATACCATTCACATCTCCATATCAGGTCCCTGAGGCGGAAAATTTTGAGAGAAATCGGGATTTTTCTTTGAAAATATTTCTTTTTTTTTTAATTGAGTCCCTCTGGACCCCCACTGTGTTAATGCAGAGACCTAAAACTCAACTGGAAAACACTAAGGGGTATACTAAATGCCTGTACAAAATTTCAAGCTTTTATCTTGAACAGCCAGGGCGGGAAAAATATCAATAATCTCCACAATGCCCCAGATTACTGTAAAATACCTTGATCTCAGGCAGAACATTTCCTGAGACATCCCTATTTATCCTAGAATCATAGTTCGCCCTTTATTATCTTCAGAATAAAACTTCCTTTCAAACGGACCCTTCACATGTCTCCATCATATATCTCAGGCGGGAAAATCGCGAAAAAATGGATTTTTTAAACCACAAAATCCCTTTTATTTACCTTTTTGCCCCTCTGGATCCACCTTGTGCTAATGCAGCGATCCGAAAAAAATCTAATAAATAGTACTCGGTGGACTGAATGTTTGTGAAAAATTTCAATCTTCTAGGTGTGAAAGTAAGCCCGCCAAAAAATAATGAAAATAGGCCTAAAAATATTTTTTTTAAGTTATGATGTCATCACCTCCTTTGTCTCGACGCAGGAAGGCGTGAAACCATACGTAACGTGTTCTACAGTACCTCTAGACTTGAAAAAAAGTAAAAAGCTTTATTGGTTCTTTTTTAATCGAATAATGAAGACGCTAATTTGGTATCTAAAAATAGGTACTAGAACTCCAAAGGGATTCAGATTATGAGACAAGAAAATTTTAACATTTAGATTGTAAATTTTAAGGTATCATGACTTCTTGTATCTACTGACCAAATTATATTTAGTTAATCCATCCTAGTCTGAAGGAAAACCTTCTTTGCGCACAGATTTTAAATCTACCATTGTGGCAACGTTGGGCAAAAATCTGTGTTCAGAAAGACCAACAGAGATTTGTGCGCAATTCGGGATCTATAGTGTGCGCAATCCTGTTGCTCCCGAAATTGCAACATTTGAAAAAAAGAAACGTTTCATCCAAGAAATAGAAGAAAATATAATGTAAACTGAAAGTAAGTTACATGTAAGAAGTACAAGTATTTCAATGTGTGAAACAAATAAGAATGAAAGGAACATTGTAGTACGCACTTCAGTCCTTGTCACTGTTTTCATTTATAGGGGGCGCGGTGGCTCATTGTTAGAGCGTTCACCTCTGGTGCTTGGGGTCCCTGGTTCGATCCCAGCTCGCGCCATGTGGACTTTGTGGTGGACAAACATCGTGTTCGTGGGTTTTCTTGGGGTTCTACCATTTTCTTCATTCCACCATTTCATTCATTTCTCATCTTCACCGTCTCCTTTAGCCTAGCCGGCATAACCTGAGACGTAAAACTTAAAGATTTCATTTCATTTATGACCACACAAACGTCGTGATCAAATATTTTGCTCAATATTTGTATAGGTTTTTGGATCCTCGACAAATATCTTCCATAACTTCATTGTCAAATGTTTCATCCAACAGACGATACTTTTCTTTCAGCATTCCATGTGTAGCTTCAACTGCCAAACCAATTCTTGTGACAAGCCCAGTACCATTATAATTTGCTTCTGCAGTGAATTATTGACTGAGATATCTTGGCCAGCGTTTTCAACAATGGAGTCGTCAGAACAATGAAAATAACTAGGAAATCAAAATTGTGCACGGATAATGCACTAGATGTTGTATTAGTACATAGATCTGCGTGATTTGTAATCCATTGGTGAATTATTGACTAAGATATCGTGGCCAGCGTTTTCAACAATGGAGTCCTCACAACACTGAAATTAATGACGAAATCAAAATTTTGCATGGATAATGCACTAGATGTTGTATTAGTACATACGTCTGCGTCATTTGAGATCCATTGGTGAATTACTCACTGAGATATCGAGGCCGGAGTTTTCAACAATGGTGTGGTCACAACAATAGAAATAATTAGAAAATCAAAATTTTACACGGATAATGCACTAGATGTTGCATTAGTACATATGCCTGCGTGATTTGGCATCCATTGGTGAATTATTGACTGAGATATCGTGTTCCGAGTTTTCAACAATGAATGGTTGTAACAATGGAAATAATGACTAAATCAAAATTTTGCAAGGATAATGCACTAAATAATGTTTAGGTACAGTAATGTTCTAAGTTTGGTTTTATTATTGCTTTAAATGAAGCAGTTATTGTGACCCAATCTTTTTATATATATATATATATTTCTATTGGGCGAGGGTTGCGCCATCTAATGGCTCAGCTTCAAACTACTTAGAAGTAGGGAAGAACCTGCGCGCGCCTTTAATGCACGTGATCTCGGGTTCCCGATGGGAGCGCCTTGAAATGTGAACTCATTACAGTGATTTGTATTCTACCTTAAACTATAAGTCTATGCCTCATATAGCTTTGGTGCTGAAAAAGCACGCTGCACACTCAGGACAGCAAATAGGTTTTTGTTACCCAGGACAAACATGAACTTCTGCGACCTTTCAATCTATACATATTCCCCTTTTAGGCTTCCCACAAACCACGCGCCCGAGACGCCCGCTTTTTTTCTCCTATAGTTGCGACCCTGGCTACACTCCAACCAACCAAACCAAAGCAAATAGGAGTGAAGTTTGTGGGAAGTGCAAAGAGGTAGATGAACACTTTAGGTTTTTAAGGCATCCTACCAGAATCTTACTGAACAACACAGAATCTTAACAACATTTTTTGTCGTTTTGTTATGTCTTACTGAAATAGCTCATTAAAATGGCTTTGTCCCTTCTCCTAATCTGGAGGCCTGAACATTTATGGTATAGAAGACTGCTTATTCTATACTTAAGACAACAAAACATCACTGATATTTAGTACCTATATAACCGCCGCATTCGACTATCTACATTGAGAGGGACCAAAAAATATTTGTGTGCAAGAAATGAGGCTAAGGAAATGGTCATGGTTAATGTATTATGTTCTTTCCAACTTGCTATCTCTTCTTCTGGAAGTTCTATCTTTGTCTCATTTACACTGCACTGCTCCGTGTATATACGTTGTACGTTTCCCTGGAAATTGCCACGGTCTCTCCCCGTGAGAAAATGAGCATCATCACAAGGCTGTTCCTTTTGCTCAGGGCCCATTTCAGTCACAATAAATGCAACGCAAATACTACTCCATGTCACGTTAAACTGTTCTTCAGTACGCATAAATTCTTAGGATATTACTTTTTCGTTCCCTATTCTTTTGATTGCCTCGTACTGTTCTTTTTCGTACAGTTTTCTTGTCGTTTCTTTTTTTTCTTGTCTTTTTCTCCTTGCTTAAGTTCAACCGCCTTCTTCTCCACGTAAAGATAAGTTCGCAATTCTTTTCAAATAATGACCAGCTGCTTGTTGAGAAGTCTTCTTAGCTTGAACAGCTCTTGCGTTGGAATTGCTCTTAATTGTCAATAGATAGAAGTCTTCAACCTTTAAGAAAAGAAACTACAACATACCGAGAGAAGAACATCTTGCGTTAAAACATTTTGGGAAGAATAAGGAGTGTACTCTTATTTGATTTTATTTCTTGCATGCTTTCAAGCATTTACAATAGACCAACCACTTAAAAAATATACTACGAATTCTCCACCTACACACACACATACACAAGTACTCAAGAGGTACATGCAGTTAATGCAGGCTTTCTACCCACTGTCTAAATTCTCACTCCTGGTAAAGAAAGAAAACCCACGAAAGGAAGCTAGCTTTTGGTCAACATTAAAAATTAAACGGTTTGGATTATGTTTAACAAATAGAAAAAAGTGAATATACTCTCTACAAATTTTATTTTCATTCATTATTTTAGCTTCATGACCTTTGTTTAATTTTTATTTTGCTTCTAACTTCCACCGAAGTGTTCTGTGTTCACCAATGCCAAGGCTTTATTTTGTCTACTTTGGGTCCACCTTCAAATCAGAGCATATCAGAGAATTATGTTGAGAGCTTGTCTAGGAATTATACCCTGTAGGGAATCCTTTGCACTCCAACTGCACATTGATGAAATGTACATTTTTGGATTGCGCATGTATGCCTTCCTTCATACTGGTATGGAGGGCCATTTCATGGTTTCTCGAATTCGAACTAGTGCGTGTTGACCTTAGCTTTACCACGATTTTGGACTGCCCTAGCTCTGAAACAATGCACGTTTTCCCTGCAGATTCATATGTACTCTTTGTCTTATTTTCATGTAAGGAATCACATCATACAGTTTGTCAGTGTAGTTCATTAATACTACTACATACACATGTATATTAATTATGAATCATCCAGGTTTCAGGATTTATTGGTTTATAATGTTATTACCTAAATGTATACGGGTACACATAAGCGCGTATAGACACAGATAAACTGGTCACAATGTTAACGTTAGTGCCCTCAATGGAATTTGGAAAATTCGGTGCCCGGTATTAACGTCGACTTCCACAAGTAATGCATTCCGTAAACATTAACGTAACTTGAATTTATAAGTCGAATTTATAAATTAGGTAAGCGTAACTTCGTATGAAACTGCAGTATGTGTGTGTGATTATAAGTGTAGCTACTATTCATACCGCATAAATGCAAAATCATGTAGCAGTATTTATAACTGGGATATAAGCTATAAAAGTATGAGTTATGTGTAAAGGCTCTTTTATATTCATTCTTCTATACAGCAAAATATATATTACGTATATAGTTAACTCACTTTTACTTACTGTTCACTGATTAAAATGTATATGTATTGATAATAATAACAAAATGCAATAATTTATGTAACTTGGGCCGGTATTTTAGCAGTTGTTAGCTAAAATACAAATGTTAAAAACGAAATTTTATTTTAAATAAAAATTATATTTAGACCCTATTATTCTTTGGCAACGGTAATCTGACTTATCATAAACCTGTCAAAATTTTAATTCAGAAGATATATTCCACGTTCGTTTTTGAATGCTTGGGAACCCTACTGCTAGTTAAAAAACAGAAGAAAACATAATTTCTCATATTTGGAAGAGCACTGACGAATCCTTGCGAAATAATTTTCAAAATTCAAAGAAATTATCCAGCTAAATTCTGAAATAAGATTGTATATTGATTAGGTTGGTCTTTATTCACAGAAAATAGTGCATGAAAATTTTAGAAAGGAAAAAAAATCTGTAATGAACATCTCGTAACAGCTGATCTGAATTAATTCAATATTTCTTAATAGTCGGCGCTGTAATCGATTTTTAATAGCTATGAAATATTCAAATCTAATCTAATCTAATATAAATAAAGAGTTTGTTTGTGTGTTTGTCTGTCTGTCTGTCTGTGTGCGGCCTGAGGACCAGACGATTGGACCGAGAGTTACCAAATTTTGGTCAGGGGTACCTTAGCCCAGGCCCCAGATCAAGACGAAGCCTTTTTTTTTTAAATTTCGAACCAGGGGGTCTCAGGGAGGCGTTTACCGGAACCGGCTTGGGAACCAGACAAATAAACCGAGAGTTACCAAATTTTAGTCACGAATACCTTGATTCAGGCTCCAGACCAGAGTTAAACGTTTTTTGTCAAAATTCGAACCAGGCGGGTCTCAGGGGGACATTTACCGGGACATGTAAAAGTAGTAGAAAATGACCGATATTAGTGCCGAATTCATAGTTTTCGCGGTCGTTGAAATCAATGGTGAAACTCCGATCGCATTAACTTCCAAATTCACGCCATTCGGCTTCGGGTCGGGGGTCACCGGGGAGGGGGGTGAGATACCGAGACATAAAAGTACCGGTAATCCAAAATGTCCGACATTAGTGTCAAATCCATAGTTTTTGCAGTCGCTGAAATCAATGGTGACACTTCATTAGCGATGACTTGCAAATTTAATTAGAATTGTATGCGGACCGGGAGTCAGAGGGGGGGATACCGATACATGTAAAAAGAAAAATAGCCCAAAATGACCGATATTAGTATCAAAGCCATAGTTTTGCGGTCACTGAGATCAATGGTGATACTCCCACAGGCGTTGACATCCAAATATAGCCCCCGTGCGAAGCATGGGTATATTCAACTAGTTTTAAATAAAATACATTTCACATTTTCTTACAAGTTTGTGTTTAGGTGTTTACATGCATAGTTTACGAAATACTAGATCGTTGTTTTCCAAATATATACCTGCAACATCAAGATACATATCAAATCCAAATTATGATGATAGCCTTGCATGCTTTCTACTCATTTTATAACATAGGCCTACATTACTAACTTATTCTAATATTGACCCATACATAAATAGAAATCTTTATATTATTTGTATCCTATAAACCACATTTCATTACTTGTAATTAAACTCAAATATTATCAAGACACAATTTAATTATCTTTTGTGGGCCACTGACACGGGAGGGTCCAACAATTTGTCGATAAAATCTGATTGCCACATAGCACATCTGATAGAGCATCATTGGAAATGAACATGAGCAAAATTTAAGGTGCTATGGACCAGAAGGATAGGAGCTACGGGGATTCAAAATTTGAATATCCGAAGAATTATATCATGGAATTATGTACGTTTAAAGTAAATATCTTGAAAACCGTTAAAACAATTAAAACAAAAGTTGCACAATATAATGATAACAAAATGCCCTATCGGAAACCATAAACAGTGTTGCCATAGGTGAAGCAGTGTTGCCAACTCAGCATAAAATTATTTTATTATAAATAGTACTATACAGACCTACAAGTGTCCACAGATTTAAAATGCACTATTATCACTAAACATAATAGTGAAGTGTAGTGGTACAGTGTTGAACACTATTGGAGCTACATGTGCTGAAAATGTACAATGGAGAAGTCTAATATGTGGGAACAAAGGGTAATAAAGGAATGCATTAGAAAAAGTAAGGATTTTGCAATATACTTCTGTAGCCTTTATGAATAAGTAGACAACTCGCGAACACAAAACGATACACGCGAGGAAAGAAACACGTGTTTTCTAATTCCGTAAACTGATTCTCCAGGTTATCTTATCAATATTTTCTTGGTTTGTGTCTTTTGTGTTAAGTGACATATTCTTTTACTTCTCCTACATACCATACAATTATGTTTGTACACTATAATATTACCATATTCAGATTGGAAATATAATTACTTTATTACTACCTCATTTTGTTTTTAGTCGGACCGGATAGCGATGTGGTCTAGAAGGCTAGACAATCGACATATTAGGCATCGCAGTTTCCAATCCCGTCTCGGACATGTTTTTGTTGTACTTTTCACCTTACATTTCATTGTTATCTTTCTCTTTCATAGTGATTCGGATCCCACTTTGCACTCCTATATAGCTTCGAAGCTGACACAGGACGTAAAAATGGCATCACTCAATTTTGTTTTTCAAATGCATCAATATTTTGTGACACTGCTGACATTTTGTTATGTTATAATATCTGTCTTATGCATTTAAAGTAAATTCATACTACTTTATTACCATCTGTTGCCACATATCAAACTTCTCCATTGTACATTTTCAGCAGACGTAGGTGCAATAACGTGCAACACTGCACCACTACACTTCACTGTTATGTTTAGTGTTAAAAGTGCATTTTAAATCTGTGCACACTTGTAGATCTATATTGTGCTATTTATAATAAAATATTTTATGCTGAGTTGGCAACACTGTTTATGGTTTTCAATATGACATTTTGTTATCATTATATTGTGCAACTTTTGTTTTGATTGTTTTAACGGTTTTCAAGATATTTACTTTAAACGTACATAATTCCATGATATAATTCTTCGAATATTCAAATTTTGAATCGCCGTAGCTCCTATCCTTCTGGTCCATAACAGCTTAAATTTTGCTCATGTTCATTTCTCATGATGCTCTATCAGATGTGCTATGTGGCAATCAGATTTTAGCGACAACTTGTGGGACCCTCCCGTGTGAGCATGCATCTGAACCAGAATCAGAATAGAAAGATACCGGTACTCAGTTCTAAATATTTGAGATAATTAATTTTGTAAACAGCAGCAAAGAGTCATTGTAAATAAAAGTAGCCATTAAACTGTACTTGTTTTATTAATTGAGCTGAGCGAAGCGAAGCTCTTATACTCGGGTTAGCCTTTTGGTTGTCCGCGAACTCCTCCTAGACCGTTTGGCCGATCTCAACCAAACTTAGCACGCTGATAGAGTATGTCGTGCTGAGTGACAACATAGGTCGAAATCAAAAATCCGATGTACCATCGAGGAATAATCACCGAAAAACGCTTCCTCCTAGACCGTTTGGCCGATCTCAACCAAACTTAGCACGCTGATAGAGTATGTCGTGCTGAGTGACAACATAGGTCGAAATCAAAAATCCGATGTACCATCGAGGAATAATCACCGAAAAACGCTTCCTCCTAGACCGTTTGGCCGATCTCAACCAAACTTAGCACGCTGATAGAGTAGGAATGCAATGGATATACCCGATTGCAATGAAATGAGCTGAGCGAGCTTAAACTACGTAATCAGGAAGCGTTTTTCGGTGATTATTCCTCGATGGTACATCGGATTTTTGATTTCGACCTATGTTGTCACTCAGCACGACATACTCTATCAGCGTGCTAAGTTTGGTTGAGATCGGCCAAACGGTCTAGGAGGAAGAGTTTTTCGGTGATTATTCCTCGATGGTACATCGGATTTTTTATTTCGACCTATGTTGTCACTCAGCACAACATACTCTATCAGCGTGCTAAGTTTGGTTGAGATCGGCCAAACGGTCTAGGAGGAAGCGTTTTTCGGTGATTATTCCTCGATGGTACATCGGATTTTTGATTTCGACCTATGTTATCCCTCAGCACGACATACTCTATCAGCGTGCTAAGTTTGGTTGAGATCGGCCAAACGGTCTAGGAGGAGTTCGCGGACAACCAAACGGCTAACCCGAGTATAAGAGCTTCGCTTCGCTCAGCTCATTAATTGCAGTTCATTTGTCAAACGTGCCTTATTTCTGATTAAATTAACAAAATCGTTAAACATCTTCCTGAACAAAAATCAAGCACTACTGGCTTCCATTTACAACCACCTTCAACTGTCTAATCTCAATCTGGACGTTCCTCAAAGCAGAGGTTCACACCTCTTTCCATCAGGGGCGGATCCAGGACGGACTTCTGCGGGGGACGGGGGGTTGTAATACTGCTACTTAGAGCTACTTTTAAAAGCTCCAAACTCTGGGATGGATTTTATTTATATATAAAATAAGAAAGTTTTCTCTTCTGGGGAGGCAATCACCCCGATCGTCCCCCTGGATCCGCCTCTGATTTCCATGACTACATTTACATTAAACCATATGGGAATGTAAATAGGCCTATATACGAGTATATATATGACTATGAATATAATCCACCTATTTTCAATAATCATCGGATTTGCTGATTGAATAATTTAGAAATTATTTATCCCAATTAAAGAAATCGAATATTCAGAATACTATGTACTAAAATGATATAAATTTACATAATTTAGAAAAATTCCTAAATATATGCATTTCCACGAGTAACGGAATTGGATAATTACATTAGTATCACTAACGGCCACATACGGCCTAAACTAGTCAAATCACAACGCGACTAAGTAACGTAAAAGAAAACATGGAAAGATTGAATAAATATTATATGAAATTTTCATAAATTAATAATATTGAAAAAAACTGTAGAAAAATAAAAATGGAATTCCTATACGTATGACGTTGCATACTACAGTAGATATCAAAGACGCAAACATGTTCATACGCGCTACTATTTTGTAATTTTCCAGATTTATTACGTAACTGCGAATTGACGTAAGTTGCGTATTACGTAAGATGGGATTACTATACTTACCTGTAAGCCTCAACCGCGAATCTATCGAATCTACGCATAATTTTAGATTATACTGATCCAAGCGAAGGTTACTGAATATCTATACATAGAGCTTACTAGATCCCATAGTGTCACCTGTTCAAAAAATATGCCTTGAAACTATTTTCCATTATTTTAAAATCTCCCCAAATATTCAAGACTCAAGTATGACATTTCCTAACACCGAAAAAAAAAACTACGAGCACAGAAAAGGACGCTTAAAAAAGAACAGAACGTTTTGCCTTTCAGTTACATTTTTTCGTGGTATACCAGACAAAATGGAATAACTTCATTAAAAAAGGGATATTTGATCACTCATTAATTGATTAGAGATGGTGTATTTTACCTAGGTATAGGTATAGTCAGGTGCAGTGGCGTATTTACGATTTTGTTTCGGGAGGGGCTTTGCTAACTTTCGGGGGGCTTTGCTTGAAAATGTAAAAATTCTGCAAGATATTTCATATACTTTACTATAGTAAGATTTCGGGGGGGGCTTAAGCCCGGAAGCCCCCCTCTAAATACGCCACTGGTCAGGTGTAAAAATGGATCTGAAAAGGTAGGGGGATGCTTGACGTTACGCCATCCGTCTGCCTATCTGTGCTCATTGTAATTTTTTAGGAAGTGGAGGGATGCTATATATATATATATATATATATATATATATATATATATATATATATATATATATATATATTGGAGGTAGGGGAATGGCGTCCACCCGCGTTGCCCTCACTTTTACCCCAAGGTCCGTCGACCCTACTGTTCCTTTCCTCTTTTAAGGTCGCGTCATAACTACCCTTCTTTGAAAACCGAAGATGCAGTAAAATTGTGACGTCACGGCGGGAGCAGAAACAGCTTTCGCCCAAGGTTCTTGTCATTCACCCTTGCTTGTTTCTTTGATTTTTGCAGGAAAGTGAGTGATTCTTGTTTTCCTGTATTAAGGAAACATTAATAACTGTAGTGCTCGTGTTAGCCTATAAGCATGTCGAATTGTACACTAAGTACTTGTCACAATTATAGTAGAAGTACTACGGGTTCCAAAGTTATTTATCATGTATTTCCCTCGGATCCTTTACGGAAAGTTTGGCAAAAGAAATTCTGTCGGAAAGCCGTCTTTAAAGTTGAAAACGCCAGCGTTTTTTCCGATCATTTTATTCTCGAAGCTTATGGACATAATTTAAAATGTGAACTTCTAAATATTCTACCCAAGAAAAAGTTTAAACAAGATGTGCCTTCACTAAACTTACCATTACCATACGGAATCGTGTTGATGTAAATAATGAAATAAGTAAATGTACGGAAATTAGGTGTTTAAAGAAAAAACAAATTAGACATTGGGATGCAGCCAGATGAAATAACTATTGTGACTGAAACAAAAAATAACTCTTTGTTTATGTTATTTTCCGTTTGTTCTGTGGAGAGTGAGGGGCATAAACCAAAAGAAGAGCTCTTCTTTTTGCGTAAAGAGAACGAAAAACTGAAGTCTAACAGTGTGTACAAAGCCAAAATAATATGTTTACAAACGAAGTTAAAAGAATTGGAAAGCAAATATAATAAAGAATTAATTTCAAAGGCCAGTTCTGAAATATAATATTGTGATCGTTTCAATAAAGTGGTTAATAACCGGGTGATGATATATTACGAAAAAGTTTTATACTAGGCCAAGTATATATGCTAATAAATGGCAAGAAAAAACTAAGATGGATTGATTAAGATATCATTCGTGCATTAACGCAACACGCCTCATTGATAAATTATACAATCATCTGCGGTTACAAGTTCGAATCCCCGTACCCAATGTGTCAACATTTCGACGTTGTATGCAAAAATTACCGTTTTTTTTTCCTGGTATTCTTACCCCAGTTTTGAAAATTTTGACTTAGCAAGGGCGCTACTTAAAGAGTGTGGAAAAATTTTCGGTGCTTATATTTGATGAATTGAATGTTAATAGGTGCGTATGTTATGACCAAGAGGTTTATTTATTTTTAGGACCCCACAGAAATGTCCAGGTGGCAATGATTCGAGGCTTAATAGATGTGTGGAAACAGCCAGTACATTATGATCTCGATAAGACTATGAAAAGTAAAAAATTACTCTTCGAAATCATATCAAAAGTTGAAGTCTCAGGATTCAAGATAGTTGCGATTCTTTCGAAGTTCAATGGTGACAATATGAGGCTATGTGGTGGTCTCGTTTCACCTTCTTCCAGGTGGATGGAAGCAATAAAATAGTATAAAGTTATATTTCGAACATTTCACAAAAAACTGTGAATCGAAGAAAAGAAAAAGAATGTGATTGGCCGACAGTTTTATGTCCTAAGAAAGACAATTCGCTCTTGAAACTATTCGACAAGGCTAAGACATACTTCAGAATTCGGTTTTTGAATAGAAAAACACACTAACTCCGCAGGAGGAATATTCTTTTAAGATAGTGGATGCAAAGCTATTCTTCAAGTGCTACTCAATGCTATAGTGAGTACATATTGTATCTGTATGTAGTCTTTATTTTTATTGCATTTAAAAATTTGTTTTCCTCTGCAAATCGCTACGGCGGAACATAGGCTTAGCACACGATATTTGTCCCTGCTTCACCGCGGTGACGTCACACTACAGCTGGAGAAAGTGGCAACGCAGAAACAGGAGTTATGAAGGGACCTGTAAAAGCGCGGAACAGTAGGGTCGACGGACCTTGCTTTTACCCCTGATTATAGTATAATATATAAAACATAATGGGAAGATGGAGACAATTTGAGACGTTTTTACTTCCCCATATCTTAGAGGGATTAAAGTTACAAAAATGTTTCTTAGAAAGTGAAAAAAAATCAGACACACATACACACACACAGAAAGAGAAAGACCTCGCCGTTAAAGAGAAAGAAAAAAAACATGAACAAGGAGCCATCTACGATTTTCTAATTTCCTGTGAGAATCATAAACAGAACTTTTAGTGGTTTGCTGGAAACGAAACCCTGTTTTACGTACATATATGAAGTTTTGTAACTGTTTCCAAACGAAATGTTCTTCTAGATTTCCTCCTTGTACTCCACCCCCTTACCCCATGGAGGAAATCGCTGTCCCTTTGATTACCAGTCCCCCCAAAAATGTGCTATAGATGGGATAAAAGTACTACCATTAAAATATTTTTCCTCCCTCAAGTACCACTTTTTCTAGATAATTTTGAAATGCAAAGAAAAAAATATGTGTGCTCTAAACTTTATCCTGACTTAGATGTGCAAAAAAGTTTGTGCTCGAGAACTATATATATATATATATATATATATATATATATATATATATATATATATATATATATATATATATATATATATATATATATTTTTTTTTTTTTTTTTTTAAATCTACGAATATGCTCCCTCGAGATCATATAAAAGCAAAGGGGAAAAGGTTGAAATGTATACAGTTTTATACAGATATATATATGATCTCTGTTCTTGTGTAAGCGTCAATAGGAACATTTATCGTACAATTATGATCATGCCTCATTTGCCCATAACTTCAGCATAGTATTATGGAGGAAACATTTTCACCTTTTTTTATTTTCAAAGTAATGTTAGTTTCGTTACAAATAAAATGTCTTCATTTTTTATATAAATGCATAAAAAGAAAGAGAGAATAGGAAGCGAGACAGAAGAAACGTAATTAAAAACCATATTTTAATTGCCAGCACTAGTTTAAGTCATTAAAAGAGTTAGTTTTAATTTTATTTCTTCCGTCTCTCTTTCTAGTTTCTCTTGCTCTCCATACATTTATAAAGATAGCATGCATTCATAAATAAAGATTTTTTAAAAAAATATATGACTCGTTCGTATTTTATGCAACTCCGTGTGTAACAAGAAGGCTATAGCTGACCATAATAATGTGCCTGAATTGAGACTTGACTTTTAATTGTGGAAAATATTGTATTTAATCTTTTGATTACCAAACCTATTCTGCAAGATAAGGCAGGGTGGTACGTACCAGGTGACTTTTAGAAAAACACATATTTCAAGTAATACTTTCAAATGTTTGCAGCTCGGCCCTAATTGGACTAAACACGAAACAAGAAGCAGGATACTCAGAATGAAACAAACAATCAGAAAATGTATGACTTAACAGATTCAGCGAACCGTCGTTTGAGGAAAAGGGCAAAAGGGAAGGAATATGACCGTAGTGTAATGGTAAGTTGGCCATCACTAGCTTAAACACGTAGGGGAAAAATCTGAAGTTCAACTTCATAAATCAGAATCAATTTTTAAGAAACTTATTTATGTTTCTAAGTAAAGTACTAAATTGGTAGTTATTATTGTCATAAATAGTGTATGCATTATTATCATAAGATGGGAATTTTGTATATAATATACACAAACAAGCTACTTTGGTGGATTACTCTACTTTAATCACAGTAGTCTTGAATATTGCAGAGCTCCCTTGGGGCTATGCGGATAGCGGACGCGGCTTTGGCATGGAGACCCAGGTTCGATTCCCGGCGGGAGTTTATGTGGTTCGAATCCTACGTTAAGCTGAAGTTCCACACCTTACATACCCTCACTGCTGAACTGGACATTAAACTCAAATCAAATTAATCAAACAATCAATCAAATATTGCAGGTCCTAAAGATCTGTCTCAATTTCAGGCTCTCACATCAAGTGTAGTTGTTTGCGGGAATCTGTTATTCATGGATCTGTATATATGCAATGCCAGGACGACGCCAGCGAATGCCTATTGTTCAACTAGTTGACTTCGAGCGTGAACATATATTGAGGATGTGAGAGGCCGGGTGTACGTTCCTCAGAATTGCTGCTTCTGAGGGTAAGACGTGATGTGACGCTCGCTTGAGCAATCAGTGCTCCATCGGTGCCGTACACAATAGGATGCAAAGGGTTCTTTCAACAGAAGCCCTTCACCCCGACGCAGCGGACAACGTCGGGACTAAAAGATCTTTCGGGCTTCTCCAAGTGACAGGACCATAGCCAGAGTCACAATGGCACTCTCATTTATGAATGTATTAAGACTAAACAAACGATTGATGGAGCTTGGTTTACATTTCTGGGGTTCTCTTGCCGAGAATGTTTGCGATGGTGTCGGGACAGTCAGCAGTGGCGAGGTGAATATTAAGTGGTTAAATTCAGTGACGGTTTCGTTACCATTTCTGATACAGCGACTGATATATGTAAGCAAATAGACGTGCAGAAGAGAGTGGGAAAATCCAGTGTCTCCGCACACGTCATTCAAATCCTACCTGGCATTGCAGTATGGGGAAAAATAAGCAACATGTTCCGCTCACCTCAGGTCTTCATTCAGATGATTATGACTAGAGTCTCCTACTGTCGTGATATCGTAAATCGTGTCATCCAATTTTATCTTGACACTTTTCAATCTGGCTACTAGCAGGATAAACCGTGTCCTCATACCGCCACGGAAACCTATTGTACTCTTCTTGATATACGGCTTCTATCATGGCCACAACGGCTCAATGATAGAACGTTCACCTCTGGTACGTTGGATGTCTGATTCGATCCCAACCCGCGTCAAGTGGGCTTTGTAGTAGGCCGTGTGCGTAGGTTCCTCGGGATTCTCCCATTTCTTTCCAATTTCTTCAATATCACCCATCTCATCATCATCGTCTCCCCTAATGTCAGTGCATAAACGTAGGACGTTAAACTAAAAGAAAACAAATTCTACCTTGCATTGCTATATCTTCGGATCTACACTCTAAAGAGCACGTATGGGACATAGTGGAACGGCGCTTGACCAACAGCTAGGCTCCGACAATGACCATCAATCTCTTACGTCAAGATTTACAGCAAGCGAGAGATAGCATATGTACGACCGGTTACCTGCCCAATCATTTGATTGTGTGGCCGCTGGAGGTAGGTTACATGTGGTTTTGGTAAGCGGACGATCGGAATCCAAGTCTTCGCTAATCTAACAATCAGATTTTGTACGTCTGTGAGAGAGTGTGTGTGTATTTTTAATTCTTGAGCAGAGGTGATGGAAAGCAGTAAAGAATGGGTGGTACCAGGCACGTAGCCAGGATTTCGCAATAGGGGGGGTCCGGACGAAATACTGTGGTTATCACACCAGGGGCTCGATCATTTTAAACTATTTTACTGGCAACACATATTTGTTTGTTTAGCAAGATTTCGTAATGGGGGGGGGGCTGACATGCAATATTGTGGTTACACACCAGAAGATCAATGAATCTAAACTATTTTACTGGCAACATATCCATATTGATTTGTTAGGATAATAAAATGAGGATATGTTAGTAATTATTTTAATAAGAAACTATGAAGAAATCTTGAGTAAGAAAATACAAAAAAAAAAAAAAAAGTTGAAAAAGATATAGTCTACCGAGGTCATTCGAACTCGGTTCTAGTTGTCTTCTTTCTTCTTCTTTTTCTTATGTTCGTTTAATCCCGTCAAGGATAGGAACGAAATCTCTTTCGGGAGTAAAGACATCCTATAAAATGGATTAGTGTTGCCGCGAAATTCAAAATGGCTCATATTATTGGTGATTCTGGGCATTTCCTAAGTTCTACCTGAGAGTCTATCTTATCCTACCGGTTTGTCGATCGTCATTTGTAGTTCATAGGATTAGCATGGAGATGATGGAATTCGGAATGTTCCATTACAATAATATTCATTTTTAACTTGACTCCTCCGTTTCTTCCACACAAAGCTCCTCATAAGAAAGAGTAACCAAACGCTGGGTGACGTTATATTTTTGACGATGATTCATCTTTTTCTCGTTTCTTTTTGTTTCATTTTTCCTTAATTATTTTTTAATTTCTGGATCCGAAGGGGGGGTCCGGACCCCCCGGACCCACCCCTTGGCTACGTGCCTGGTGGTACTATCCATTAAACGGTCAATATGCTAAATCTAATTATTACCCAATTTGGGGTACGTACAATATTGAAACATCTATAGTATATCATATACAGGGTTTGTATGATAAGTAATGAGACCAGGTCTGGAAACATTGTTTTATTGATCTGATCTGTACAGGGACTTAAAAGCTTTCGAAGTACTCTCCTCTTGCGTCGATGCACTTCTGCAATCGATGTTTCCACGCTGCAAACGCCCCCTGGAAGTCAGCAGCCGGCATGTCCTTTAGAAATGTGGTCACGGCTGCTTGGATGGCTGTGACGTCTGCAAAACGGGTTCCTTTCAAGCGTGGCTTCAGCTTCGGGAAGAGGAAGAAGTCGGCCGGGCTCACATCTGGGCTGTAGGGTGGTTGTGGAAGGACTTCCACCCCAATCCGGGTCAAAAAGGAGGTCACTAAGAAGGCGGTGTGGGCAGGGGCATTGTCGTGATGCAACTTCCACCGGCTAGCGATCGCCGGTCTTTTCCGCTTGACGCTCCTGTGCAGTCTCTCAAGGACTTGTTTGTAGAAGGCGGCGTTGACGGCTTGTTCTTGGGGTACAAACTCCTTGTGGACCACCCCCACATTGTCAAAAAAAAACAATCAACATTGTTTTCACCTTTGACTTCGACATTCTGGCCTTCTTGGGGCGCGGGGACGCAGGAGTGTGCCACTCCGCGCTTTGACGTTTCGTTTCAGGGTCGTACTGGAACACCCACGACTCGTCACCTGTTATGACGTCATCTTCAAAGTTAGGGTCACTGTTCATGAGGTTCAACAGTTCCTGACAACAATCAACACGTCGTTGCTTTTGTTCGTCAGTCAACACTCGCGGCACCAGTTTCGCACAGATTTTTCTCATTCCCAATTGTTCCGTCACAATCTTGTGCACTGTTGTGTGGTTCATATCGAGTTCATCAGCAATCAATCTCAACGATAATCGACGGTCTGAGTTCAGGAGATCCCTCACTTTTGCCACAGTTTCGTCCGTAGTCACTGTTGTCGGGCGTCCAGCCCTCTCCAGATCCTCAACGCTTTCCCGGCCGTTCCGGAACGCACTGTGCCAACGAAACACCTGGGCTTTGGATAGGGCTTCCTCTTTGTAGGCCTCCGTGATGAGAGAAAGCGTCTGAGTAGCCGTTTTCCCCAGGCGAACGCAAAATTTGATCGCATAACGCTGTTCGATGGAACCCTCCATGTTTGTTGATTTTCCGCCGTGACAAGAATGTTCACAAGGGCTTTGTCCAAGGCTTGTCCGCGCTCCACTAAGGCTCGGAGCCAACTGACGCGCGGTGCGTTGCTTTGCTCGGACCCCCCCCCCTACATCCTCCATCACCGACAAACCCGCTCCAGCGACACGCGCGCCGCGGCGCGGCGAGTCTCATTACTTATCATACAGACCTTGTACGTATATTGAATATGTTAGAAATATACATGTATGTGTTTTAATTCACATAAAATTTTTTACACCTTGACGTGCACAATATATGCAAAGTTAAATGGATAAATAGCGGATAAATGTTAAGAAGATAAGCTTGCAGATTAAAATGAACAATATCCAATATCAGTTTATTTCCACACTTTTTGTTAATTTTTTTGCCGCAGCTTACGTCAAATGTATTATTATTCGTGTGTTAAAATGGTTTCACCCAATATAGTGGGTGAATTTTCGGGAAGATGGGTGGGGAGGCGGTGAACAAACCCCTTGTTTTCCCTCTCTTTTTTTTCTAAAGGTAGGAAAAGAAAGGGAGATTAGAGGGTTTGGGAGAGGGTGTGTATGCATATTTCAAAAAAGACAAGTGAAAAACGATTCAGTGAGATTATTTACAACTCCCGAATGGCAGTGTTTAGCGAAGCGGCTTTTCTCTTTCGAGGTGCATAGTGGTTGGTGACAGTCCTATATATCACTGGCTTTTATTTATTAATGCCTCTTTTTTTTTCACTTGCTCACTTTCTATTGATACTGCCACTATTTCGTTTTCTCGTAAACAGGATCGAATACTTGCCCGTATCAATTGTGTTTGTTGAACGTGAAAAACGACAATGTTTCTTCTTTTTTTATACAGGATTCAAGTAACAAATCCCATTTAGGCCAATAGCACTACAGATAAAATCGAAAAATATGGTATAGCTACACTGTCATCTTTTCTCATACCTCTGTTCGCTCAATACATTAAAACGAAAACACTTGAATTTAACGAATTTCTAACGATTAATGGAATATTGCAATGTCGTGTGTGTTCAGTGAATCGAATAGATATATATTTTAAGTATGATTCGAAGTATACAATTCAAGAAGAAAGGGTTTCAAGTCAAGTGAAATTTTACAATATTGTTTGAAAATGAAAATAATACATATGTCCAAATATTTCAAAAATGAAAATGAAATCTTACAGTTTTACGTCCTATGGTTATGCCGGTTAGGCTAAAGGAGCAAAGGGTGTTTGTCCACAACAAGGTTCACTTGGCGGGGGCTGGGATCGAACCCGGGACCTCAAGCACCAGAGGTGAACGCTCTACCACTGAGCCACCGCGGCCCCTCCAAAGATTTCAGTTTAATGCCCTATGATCGTAATTACCCTTTAAGCCAAGGGAGACAATGATTGATTTGATTTGTGAGTTTAGCGTCCCATTCAACAGCAAAGCTATATGAGACGAGGGCTTACAGTTTAACATGGGATCTGAACCACATGAGCTTCCGCCGTGAATGAAACCCAGGTCTCCCACGTGAAAGGCGCGTACGCTAACTGCTTAGCCACGAAGGGAGCTCTAAGGGAGACGATGGTTGAGGCAAGTGAATGATGATGGAAGAATTGGTGGAATGAGAAAGTGGAAGGAAATAGGAGTTCCCTGAGAAAACCCACGGACAGGATGGTGTTTACCACAAACTTAAATGGGCGGGGATTTACCAAAGAACCCCACGCACCAGAGGTAAGCGCGCTCTACCTTGAGCCACCAATGCCCCCCCCCCTTCTAATAATATATCGACGGATGAAACATATCAATCAATTGATCTCCTTGAGCTGAACAAAAAGATATAGGTAATTGTAAATCTTCATGCGTCTTTTTCGAGAAAATCGACAAAAACTATTTTTAAATCCTAAAAAAGAAACTGATGTTACGATATGAAAATGAAATCTTTCAGTTTTATGTCCTACGCTTAGCCCGGCTAGGCTAAAGGAGACGATGGTGATGGGAAATGAATAAAAATGATAAGATGAATAAAGCGGGAGGAAACGGACGAACCCTGAGAAAACCAACGAACACGGTTTCATCTTAAACTATACGCCCACGTTTCATTTAGCCGCTGCTGAAAAGGGATGATAACATATTGATTGCTTTTTTCCTTTTTTTTTTTTTTTTTTTAAGAATAATAACTTCCCATAGGCGGAACTAGGAATTGTCTGCTGGGGGCAGTGGGGGGACAGACCTTTTGGTCGGTCTCGAAGGTCTTGGTAGGTGGCCATCTTATAGGCGGCATTTTTAATTTTTGTCAAATTGTTGGGAGGCAATGCCCCCCATAACTCCGCCCATGAACTATTCGATAATTGAAATCAATTTTCTCAGGGAAAATCTACTCTTCTAGTATATAGAGAGGAAAACACTTCCTATAATATAATACATCTGTTCTTTCAATGTCGTTTGAAATATTGTACATGTTAAATTGGGTGCTTTTCTACTTTGACAATGCTTGTACTTTAGCTTTGCATTTGCTATTATTCATTGTTCAGGGACGTAGAGGAGGGTTACCAAAGAGCACGCACGCCCTAAGAGCGCGCAGTGCCCATTACGCTGAAGTGGTAACACACAGAATTGTTATTGCTACGCTGTTTGATGCGTCTTTGTGTGAGAGTTGATACGAAGAAAAGGGAAGTTAACGGATCGCTGCAAACAGAAAATACAGCTAAAAATAACTTTTTTGAATTCTTGATGTAAAATTTTAATACTCTTAGTTAAGAAATTATTCTGATATAGCAGCTAACTACAGTACTCTTGTTGCATGGTAGGAAACATGAATGCAGATAGAATTGTTTACCATGGCTTTGTTTCGGGGGTCTTGCATGTGCAGCCACATGGATGAATTTTACTCGAGTTGACTGCTGTTTCCCAAAGAGTGCGCGTTAGTGAGTTACCAAAGAACGTGCACGTACTCTTTGGGAGAATTTCTTTGATAGTGTGTGTGGGTAGCGGCATTCATATTACAGACTATGGTTATTCTCATCAGTTACTCTCGGAGCGTAATATGATGTTTGAATGGATTGTAGAATTATTTGTAATAGTTTGTCTTCGATTCAAGCACCAACTGTAAATCATATATAAGAAGTATTTTAAATTCACAAAATTTCTTAAATTACAATAATGATGTGGTGTTCTGCCCGAATGTAGGCCTTTGGTCCATGGTAGTTTGCCATTGCCTTTCATGGTATGATGATGTCGTCCTAAGAAGTGAGGAAATGATCAAAATAAAGATTCTGGAAGTGTTCTGGAGGAAGATGCTGAGTGAAATATGGCTTCGATTACGATTGTAATGAATCCACGAACTAAGAATTAAAAAAGACATACACTAAAGGTGTTGTTCAGGATTTTTTTCCAGTTGGTGGAATAATGTAATGAAACCACGAACTAAAAATTTTAAAAAATCATCATTAATTTTACTCATAAAAATCATAATTTGTGGGTGAAACTAAACGAAGATTTTCTTTAATGTTTTAAATTTCGTGTACGTTCATAATATATTCTTTAAAACCACATGGACGTGTAATCAAGAAATTGTTGGAAGCAAAAGCAAAATAGTTTAGAATCGCCTGTATACAAACAATTGGAAGCAAACCTTAGGGTAAATTAAAGTTTACGAAGGGGTTTAGGTTTCAAGTATGATAGGTGTTGAGTGCGCCCTCTTAGGGATCGCAAAACGCACTCTTTGGGACACTGGTCCTTAAGAGTACGCATTTGAGTTTTTTTTTTTTTTAACTTTTTAGCGTATATCTCCATTTCTACATCTAGTAGTAAACTTTTCTATTTCTTACAATGTAGCCTAAACTTCAATTAAAATTTTGTACAATTTCTATAATTTTTGCTTCATTACTTTCGGAGCTATTTGAAAATGAATATTAAGTGCGTGCTCTTTGGTAACCTTCCTCTATACTGGAAGTAGATTCTTGGGGTTCAGATCCCTCTTCTATAAAGTTAGCCTAAATTTAGGGATGATTTTTACAAATTTTAATATAATTAATCATTGTATTGAATATGTACTCGCCAAAACTATTGGACCCTTCCCGAAATAAATTCCACTGTAAGTGCCTGCGTTGTATAGATAGAAGATGCATAAATTAAACCAGTATCATACATAAAATTTCATCAGAGGGTTAAAAATCTCCCAAATTCATACCTTTTCAGGATTTTTGTAGATATATTTTTATTTGGTAACTGTATATTTTGCCATATCTTCATGTGGGGCTCAGTGGCACAGCGCTTATTTCTGATGCGTGAGGTTCTTGGTTCGATCCGCGGCTTAGTAAGTTTGTGGTGAACAAAATCGTGTCCGTGGGTAATTTCGGGGTTCTTCATTTTCGTCCCGCATTCTCATTCCATAAATTCTTCCATCATCATTCATTTGCCTTAATGATGTCTAAATGTATAGCCCTACATATAATTATCTGGGAAGTAATGACATTAAATAGAGAAAAGGAAAGTTACCTAAAACAATGTCGTGTTGGACAGTGGCGGATCCAAGGGGGCGTTATACGGGCTATAGCGCCCCCCTTGACGATCAGGTTTACACTGGATAAAATGGGCTTCAATCCTGCTTTACACTGGATAAAACGGCAAACTATGGCTTAGCCCCTCCCTTGATTATATCCTGGATCCGCCACTGGTGGTGAATATGGGTTCATATGCGTGAATGGGTAGGGCGCTTTAAACTTTAAACAAGTACGATTCTTGCTCTGCAGTCAACTGGTTCTGAATTTGCTTCCCACGGGCAGTCATTCTGAAATTTCCCAGTTAGTCTCACCATAGAAATACTAAGATGGTACCCTAAATATTGTTCTTGGCAGACTGTATTCCGAAATTGTTTTCTATACATCATTGCTAATTGTTTCTAGTGTAAAATCGAATAAATATTTGTATCTCGTAACTGGTACTACAATAACACATTAATCGATAAATAAATAAAAACAAATTTCTATTTCTGACGATAGGCTAATTTTATATTTATTGCTCGTGTGTCACTGTTAGGAGTTTGTTAGAAGAAATCAAACAATAATAGAAACAAACTCATAATTAACAGTGTATATTTTTCATATTCAGCACTGGAATGAATAGTCTATTTCAGTAGAACAAATGAGTATCGTTTCACAGTGTGAAACTAAGATTTCCAATCTATGTAAAATTCAATACTTAAACTTGAAGTAATGGATCTGTAAATACTTGTTGCAATACAGTAATAAGATCAAAGACAGAGCCTTTTCCACGGACGCTGAATCCGTATCAAAAAGCCATTACTTATTATCTCTTACTTTGTTTTGTTCTACGGCGATAAAGATTGAAACCAAATATCGTTAATTTCAACCACTTCCGGTTTGATTAGAATTAGAATGAGAAATTACATTTCTGGGCTTTCGGCAACTATGGTCATGTTAGCTCGTTACGTATGAGGCATGACGTCTCTCGATGATCACACTATCCAAGGAATTGGGGGAAGGGAAAGAAGCAGCCTGGGGACCTGTATGTTAGGTACCATGCCGGCATTGGCCTGGTGGGAACGAGGAAAACACTCACTCAGGATGGCTGACCTGAAAAGGCTTTTACATATCTTTTCGACCGAGTATTCTCACCTGAAATCGAACCCGGGATCGCTAGCACCAGAGATAAGAGCGCTAAAAGACAATACATGGAACCAAATACTTTCGGTTTAAATAGAAAACTAAGGGAAAAGATGAAACCCATTCTTGGGACGCTGAATCGATTACAAAAAATAAAAATACATCCTGATAGCATTTATTATTTTTGCTATACGCAAATCATTATTGAAACCGGAAGTAATAGTAAATTTAAAACACTTTCGGCTTCGGGAATGTTGTCGATAGTAATGATATATTTTCTTGAGACACTGAATCGTTTACAAGAAACAGTTTCTTGCTATCTGTAATCATTTTTGTCATATGGCGATAAACATTGAAACAGGAAGTATTAGTAAATTTGAACCACTTCCGGTTTCAGTAGAGTGTTGTGGATAGTCATGATACGTTGGTTTGTGACGCTGGATCGTTTGCACAAAAGAAAAAAGAAACATTTCTTGCTATCAGTTGCCGTTTTCGTTCTTTGGCGATAAACTATGGAATTGGAACTGGTTCAGTTTAACCACTTCCGGATTGAATACAATGTTAAAAGGAGTAGATGGAACCTATTCTTGCGACGCTGAATCGATTGCAAAACAATCGCATCTTGATAGTATTTACTGTTTTAGCTCTACTAAAATAAATATTAAAACCGGAAATAATAGTAAATTTCTACTATTATTGAAGAGACGCCGAACCATTTACGAAAAACAGCTTCAAGCTATCTGTTTCCACTTTCGTTCTGTGGCGATAAACTTTGAAACTGGAAGTAATTAAATTTCAACCACTTCCGGTTTTGGTAAATTGCTGTAGATAATCATATGTCTTCTTGAGAGGCTGAATCGATTGCAAAAAAAAAAAAAATGACAGCATTTACTATCGTTGCTCTACGAAAACTAGTATTGACACCGGAAGTAATAGTACATTTGAATCACTTCTGGTTTTGGTAGAGTGTTGTGGATAATCATGATATCCTGTCTTGACATTCTGAATCGTTTACGAAAAACTACTTTTCGCTATAGATCTATGTTACCGTTTTCGTTCTATAGTGCGATAAACGTTTAAACCGGAAATGACTAATTTGAACCACTTCCAGTTTGAATAGAGAGTACGATTGCAAAAAAATCGATATCTCTCGCCGTTTTTTGCTCTGATATCTATCGACAGACGAAGGACAAAACCGTCTTCCGATATTTACGTATAGCATAGTTTGGAAGTCTAGTAAAAAGCACCTACTGGACTAGTTGACAAGGAACGACATAATTTACAGTGCCATAAAAATTCAATTTTCCCCAAAATTGTGCATGAAAATTTGCCCTCAATCTCAAGCAAGTAATTTTGTTCACCTCAATGTGATCTACCTAAGGGCGCGAAATTTCCGGTCACCAGGTCGCCATTGGCGACTAGAAATTTAAAGCTGGCGACCAGTGTTCAGTAGAAATGGTTTCTGCCTAAACTCACAGGGCTGCACAGTGTCTGTTTCGCACGAAAATAATTGTCACTGAGTGAGAGAAAACACCGAATATGAAGTCTTTCTTTGTCAAACTAAAGGACAGGGAGGGGGAAGCTCTCATAATCTGTAGATACGTGAGAGATACTGGCGACCCTCACTTTTGGGTTGGCGAGTGCGTCTGACTGAAATTTTGCACCCTGTATATATATTAACCACATTGTCTATTATCGTCTTGCTAGTGCCGTAATGAAAGGTTTGATTAATGTATACTTTAATATTAGTGTATTATTATTATTAAAGATGGCATGGTTATAATACAATATAATACAATATACAATTTTTAGGTTTGAAAAAAATTCGTTTCCTCTCGAAATTACGCATAAAGGTTTTCACTCATCCATGCCATTTTGTTCAGTGAATAAGATCTATTATTTTACAGTGCTGGTGTATTTCTAAAGAGTATTTTTCCATTTCTTTCCCTAATAACACAGAGAGTAGGTTCAACAGTGGGAAGTGGCAGACTAACTAATTGGTCCTACAATAATATGGTTACAATACATATTGCTATAATTTGTAATATCTAGAATGGTTAACACACTCATTTTTGATGCTCATGTTTCCAAGTCCAGTTCTCTGTGGAAATATATAACTTTCCCCAACTATTTGCATTCAAATAAAGTGAGTTTAACTGTAATGAAGATAGAAAGAAATACCGGACATGGAAACTTAAGTTATGACCACACTTCACCCAGGTAAAAAGGCCCCATGATCCATCGAAGATTTTCATGAAGTTTACTGCTAAGAAATTCAAAGAACCTTGTCCTGTGAATTAGCTTTGTAACGTATTTGTCAAGTATTCCACAATCAATTTCCGTATTATCGTTTGTTATTAGACGTGATCAGATGTTCGATTCTCAGTGAGGCGCCTAGAACTTTCAATGCTATATCCAGAATAAATCTTCCGGGGTTCTATGATCTAGGAATCAAATATCTATCTTGGGAAAGTTGTTGGTGTCCACGCTTTTATTGAGAGAGATTCACATTCGATTCCCAGAGCAGTCTCAAGTGGTTCAAATCCCCATTAGCTGTAAGTCCACGCCTCAGCACTAAAGATGTTAAACTCAGGATTACACAGCTAACAAGTAATAATAATAAAGTCATATTTTACTTAGTTATGCGTCATATCGAAAACAAACTGCGTTGCTTAAAAATGCTGAACATTTGCAAATTTCACATTTTTTTAATATATATTTTAATATTTCAATTATATCTGCAATCAGAAACGTACTCAGAGGGTGGACTCTAGGGGTCCGGACTTCCTCCTCGCTAAATTCCGGCTTTTGTGTAAACTTACTTTAATTTTAGGGGTGATTTTACTAATTTTAATAGTATAATTTATCTTCATATTGAATGTGGACACCTCAAAAGTTTTGGATCCCTCAGCAAATAAATTTCTGTTGTATATGCCTGACTCCAACCACGCATAAATTGACGATTTAAGGATCTATTCTCATTTGTGCAAAACTGTGTTTTATTTAAATAATTTAAAACACCTTTTAGTGGTTACAAATGAAAATAGATAACAAATTATGCAAATTCATGGATGCTCATAAGCAGAGCTCTTCATTTCTAACTTGCGAAAAATTTCAACGCTTCTAATCAATGCTTTTTGTTTCAAAGGACATGTTTCAACATCTCGCAATAATATATATTGTATGGATATGCAGGTATTATCACTAACTATTATATTAATACTAGCATAAATTACCCGCCTGGTTAGGTTAAAATAAGAAAAATTAGTAACATATTCCGTAAGTCCGTCACTATTTACTATTACTGAAGCGCTCTGTTATCGGTCATTTTCGATCATTTTTTACAACTTCCGCCTCCCCCTCCCCCAAATTGCGGAGCTGAATTTAGATTTAAACGGCATCGGAAGTATCACTGTTCATCTCAGCAACCCTGAAAACTATGGATTCGGCACTAATATCGGTCAGTTTCGATCATTTTTATATATCTTCCCCCTCCCCCAAGTTACGGGATGAATTTGATTTAAACGACATCGAAAGTTTCACTGTGCATCTCAACGACTCCGAAAACTATAGATTCGGCACTAATATCGGCCAGTTTCGATTACTTATATGTATACAGGGTGCGAATTACTGCCAGGGATAGGGGGAAATCCCCTCTGGAAAACTTTTATCCCTGGCTGGAAGGCGGAAAAAATTCCCAAGGAAGATGGTATTTTCCCCTTCTGCCCTCAGTTATATTTGTTACATCATTCAAATTCTTCAATTCAATGTGCTAAACCTAAAACCGTTTGAAAATTGTTAATAGAAAATTCATTATAAAAATGAATTTTAACTCATAGCCACACACTTAATTCTAATAACTTGTTAGGTATTTTATATGAGGTTGTTAGGATCCAGCAATACTAGTTGACAACTGACTGGGGATCAGCGCGACGCGAATGTGAACATCTAACGAAACGAGTGAAGACTGATGTACGTTGTATCATTGTACTGTGTGCTTCCGATGTTTTTCCGAACTATTTTTGTACGTTTGTGTGATGTGACGTACTTTGTTACAAAGAATTTATTTTTAGTACGTTAACATGTATCTTATGTTATATGGCATATGGTAGTTTAAATATATACGAATACTCTGTACAGGACCTTTCCTTTTATTTTATCTGCCATATTGTGTACGTACCAGCAGAGAAGAAGATTAGGTTGGGTATGTGTTGGGAGCCATGTTTTTTTTTTTTTTTTTTTTTTTTTTAATGTTAGTGAGATTAAACACTGCTGGTCTCGGTTAGGATAAAAATGGTATAGTCTAATACTAGTGTAATTTCCCCCCAAACCTAAGCTAAGTGGGTTAAATTAAATCGTTGTTGTCTGCAGGGTGACGAGATTATATCAAGTTCGTTTAAACGTTTTTTTTAACTTATCCCCCTGGAAAAATCGCCTAAATTGCACCCTGTATATATATATATGTATGTATGTATGTATGTATGTATGTATGTATGTATGTATGTATGTATATATATCCTCCTCCCCCTCCCTTAAGTTGCACCGTCAAAGTGAAATGATAGGCCCGAATCTCATCTATGGTGAAACTTTGGCCGGGTGGTTCAAGAGTTAATAAGCCACAAACATACTCACTTTCATTTTTATTTATACTAGCTGAACCTGGGCTCTCTGCACAGCGCATCATTCAAATATGAGCATGAATCTCCTTGTCACTCCTCACACCATCTGTACAGGTCCCTTTACAGACACAAGTGAAAGATGTGTTGATAAAAATCGGCAAGGGGTATCATAAAGGGGAGATTTTCACGATTATTTTTTTCAATATCTCGCACCGTTTGCGAGATTAAGCCTACTTCCAGTTGGAAGTTCTAATTCATGAATGATCAGTGTTTTCTTTATTCTTGCATGCAGTATGTAATAAGCAAATACATTACATACACAATTAATTATAATGTCAGTGATATATAGTGTTCACTGGGCAAAACACTCCAAATAATAACGATTCATCTTAGCCTGGAGAATGGTTATCTTTCGTTTTTCATCATCATTTTGCCATGAAACAAACACCTGAGATATGCAACCACTGTATACAAACATATGGTGTTGAAATGTATAACTCGTAGGATATAATGCTTTTTTCTATTTTAACATTTCCAATGTGCTCCTAAAAATGTAATAAAGGAATAACGGCCAAGTTTTTTTTAAAAAATATTCAATTAGAACAGGACAATCTGCACAAAATTTGAAACCAACCTGTGAATACGTAAAGTTTTCGAGATCTCATTGTCGAAAGGATTCGAGACAAACATATATTAACTTTTCTTTGGAGACAAACGTAGGGTATATAAACTTTTCTTGACCACAAACATATAAACCTACGTGTGGCATTTTAATATATAGATGATAGTTTGTGATAAAATCTGTATATCTATAAATATATATTATTGGGGAAGGGCAAATCAAAACAATTATTACTAGAACCGTTCTTAGTGTAAAAACAATACATGGTTAAATAATCTCGAGGGAAGATGATTAAAAAAAGTGAAAAAAATATATATTAAACCCTATATGTAACACTCCAAACAACAACAGTAACCCAATAGTATATCATACTTGAAAATTCCATAAAAATAATAATGGTAACAAAATTTATGATTAAATACGTAAGATTAAAATAGCATTATCATGGTTCTAATCAGTAGAATTTGGACGCTAAACCGTCAATGGGGTCACGCTTTATGTAACCTACTTACCACAATTGAACTGCCAATAGCCGAGTTGATAATGCTCGAAGAAACGAAAGAGTGAAGGATACAAAACATTATATAAGAACAGTTATTTAAACTAGCTGAAGAAGAAATCAAAAATAATATTACAGAATTATAAAAGAATGGGAAATTTGTATATCTTCTGCGCTTGGTTCAGAGTTCGATTCTCGGTGAAGCCATAAAATTGTCGGTTTCGATTCTGAAGCGTAAAGTAATTGTAAAGTTACTTGCGTTAGAGAGGAGTCCGCGTTAAAGAACTCCGGTCTACGAAGTCAAAAATAACGACGATAGGAGCTAATATGCTGGCCATATTTCTTTCAACTAAAAGCCATCTGGCAGGCCATAGTACTTCGTCGATCGTAATTGCCAGGAAGTTTATTTTCAACATTACTTACTATTTTAAAAAATATGAAATAAGTAATGTTAGAACAAGAAGTTTTTTAAAAAAGAAGAAGAAGAAGAAGAAGAAAATTTCTTCTAAAATTTACTTACTGCTGTTTTCAAATGCAGCCAGGCGCTTATCTTCTTTCAAGCTAACGTTGTTGCCCGTACTACATACACTATGTGGTACGACGTACGCAAAAATGCACAAGTTTAAAACACACCGTCTATCCTGTATGAACCTCGAAGCGCAACTAGCCTCAACTGAACTGATCCAGCCAGGCAGACTAAAGCTAAATAAGCGCGCGCGAAAAGAGGAGCAAGAAAGAGAGAGAGGCGTGCGAAATCAATGTAGAAGAAATGCACCCCATCCCCTTTGGCTCTGACTCTCTCGCTCTCGCTCTCACTCATACAGTCGGGCCATGCGGAGCATTGATCGCGCGCCAAAACGTTCGCTCCTATGCGTGGTGCTAGCTCCTGTATTCCCGAAGTTACTGATTGATTATTTAAAAAAAAAAAAAGCAAGAAATAACATTTTTCAATTTTTAATTTTAAAAAATCACTGGTGTTTGAGATAGGTTTCACTTTTAAAATTACGTAAATATTTCTACTTTTTTAAAAAAAATATTATTTGACAATTAGGTTATTATTGGTTTCGAATCAGTTTTATTAATGGGCAGTTAAAAGCAATTAATTAATCGCACAGACCACATAGAACCGTAAACAAGCTGTATAATTAATTTTCCAGAATCCTACTCTTCTCTTTGCTGCACTTTTTAGAAAATATATATTAGATTATTGCATAATTTACTTTTAATCAATTATTTCCTTTATTTTTTGTAATATACGTTGAATTTTCTTCTGTACTAATAGCGAAATTGATAGGGTTTGCATAGGAACGTAACAATCGGTATAGCTGGGAATTGCAAAAATAAGTTGGCCCGACGTATTGGCTGTATGTTGGCCAAAAACAGTTTGCCGTCATTTCTCCAACAGTTTTCGACCTCTAATTTCCCATCACAAGTTTATTTGTTGCATAAGGTTTACTTTGGCAATTGAGTTTGTTGGCAAATGATCGGCAAAGTGGCCAATTACAACGTAGGGCCAACATTGGCAGTTCGTTAGCCTACCATTTCCAACTAGGGTTACTTTCGCAACTGAGTTTGTTGGCAAATGATCGGCAAAGCAGCCAATTACAACGTACGGCCAACGTTGATAGTTGGTTATCCTACCATTTCTCACTAGAGTTACTTTGGCAATTGAGTTTGTTAGCAAATGGCATTATGACATTGTTGATATTACTCAACGAACAAAAATCGTACTATATTGTCAAAGTTAGGAGAATTCATAAAAAGAAGAGATGCACATTTTTGATTGATCTAGTTCATCTCAACGCAGGATAAATTCTCCAAAGAGGAACTGCCCCTCCAATAGACATACTGTATTCTTTGGGTGTATGACTTATGATTTATGGAAAATACTGAAATATGTATGTTGCATGGCAGAGCACAGCTTTTGTAAGTATAATTATTAAGAATGCCTTCTATCTTACGAATAATCCACTACTTTAATATAATTCTTATCTTTCCTTTTTCTTTCATTCTTTAATTCTAGAATTTCCTTTGTTTTTCTCTCATTAGTAGTGTGTTTTAATTGCAAACGTAATCCCAGGTGACGAACGATGATTTTTTTTTTTATTATGGCGCCTCTAGATGGATAACGAAAAAGTACATCAAATAAAAGTTGCGTATTTTCGTTTGTAGAATCAGAACCTACAATGAAAATTGGATGTTTCAATTTAAAATTTTCAAGTTGGCCCCCGAGTTCCTATGATGGGACCCCTGAAGGCATTTGTTCATAGTATTTTATAGCCCCTGACAAGGATACATTCTTAAGTAACTAGATTTGTCATACTTTTTGTCAGTTTGGAAATATTTTAGGTCGCAGAGTTAGGTGACGTACGTTCAATGGTATTCATGTTTGCGATTACAACGCCATCTCGTAGGATAACGAAAAAGTACTTTAAGTAAAATTTGCATATTTTCTGTCGCAGAATTCGAATCTGTAATAAAAATAATTTTCCATTTAAAATTTTCAAGTTGGCACCCGGGGTCCTATGATGGTACCCCTGGGGGCATTTGTTGTTCACATAATTTTATAGGCTCCTGACATGGGCACATTCTCGCGTAACTAGATTTGTCACTTTTTTTGTCATTTCGGAAATATTTCAGGTCACAAAGTTAGGTGAGACACCCTGTGTATATATATTTATTCCGTACGGTTTGTGAACATTCCAATTCACAGTTAAAGCTATTATCATTCATGTAGGACTACATCAACTGAAAGGTTGATAATGTGTGTGCGTGTGTCTGTCTGTCTGTCTGTCTGTCTCTATTATAATTATAAACTGCATGAAATAGGAACAAACTTCTTTTCATTCCAACGGTGATGCAATTACTGATTCCTAATAAATAACTGAGTGAAAATGAAACTGACTGAAAATATTATGATATACAATATATTGTAGGCCTATACAAAGTCACTTTTGTGAATGCGATCTTTTGTAGGCCCATAGATTAAGTGGAAAATGTGTATTTTAATTACTTACCATTACAATTAATTAACTTCCTAACATTATTGAAAGTACCATACAGTAAGAGTGGAAATAAGGGAGACGAAAAAGGATGGCGTCCTCTTAGTAAATGTTCAAGAAAAAAAGAAAGAGAAAGATAGATTATTAAAAAGATCGTTATTTTAGAAATGCTGAGTCCATTTTGACCGTCGTGCAACTTCGTGTAAGCCACGTAGATTTCATTGCTTTTGAAAATTTTGTTCCTAAGGGGGAAAGGGAGCAATTTCTCTACGATTGAAATTTCCCCCTTTTTTTGTTTGTTTATTTATTCATAGATTGTCAAATGTACCGATACGCACAAGTTGGAGATGTGAAATTCCTTACATAAACCCTTAAATGAAAATAATGGAACATCTGTTTCATTACTTTTGAAAATTCCTCTTCTAAGGGGGAAAGTGGGCCATTTCTATAATACTGAAATTACCTTTTTTATTCACAAAGTACCGAGTATGAGAATTTGCTTAAGTTGGAGACGAGTAATTCGTAACATGAACTGTTAAATAAAAACAATGAAACACATATTTCAACCTTTCCAAAATTTCCTCTCCTAAGGAGGGAATAGCGGAGTCATTTCTGTTATCCAAATTTCCTTTTCGTTATTGAGAAAGTACCAAATGTGAGGATTTGCTTAAGTTGAAGATATGAAAATCGGTGAACAAATTTTTAAATAAAAAGTATGGAAATACGGAATTCAACGTCTGCCAAAATATCGTTTTTAAAGGCGCGAAAAGAGGAAGAATTTCTTTAGTATCAAGTTTTTCCAATTATTCAGAAAATGATTCGTGTAAGGAAAATTCGCTTAAATTTGATGCGTGAAACTCGTTACCCAAACTCTTAATTAAACATAAAGGAACACGTATTTTAGCGGTTTCGAAAATTCCGATCTTGAAAGGGGAAAGAGGGACAAAGAGGGACAGGGTGTCTACTAAAATTCCAAAATTAAATTTCGTGACTTTTTCGTGACCTTTTCTTTACCAAATCAGAAAATTTCCTAGTATTTTCAAGAGCGAATTTGGGTGCGAATTAGGCCGAATTTTCCTCCATGCGATAGAAACGTACTTTGCTTGCGATTTGGTAGCGTCTAAAGCCGACGATAGACATTTTTGTTATTGAAATTTGACATTTTATAGAACAAAATTTTTCAATCTGTACTTACATTTGTACAGTTAAAAAAATCGTGACCCAAAAGCTAAATTTCGTGACTTTTTCGTGACTTTCATGACCGTTTTCTGATTTCGTGACTTTCGTGACCGATAGACACCCTGGTAACGTATATGAAATAGTGAGTGATTCAGTTATAGACACCCAGGTCATACTAAGGCCTATGCAGAGTCGTCCTGACACGTGATTAGTGCCATACTAAAGACTTCGACTAATATATGCTTCCTGCAATAGTCAGGCCCTTAATATGACGCTAATCATGCGTCAAAACGACTCTGCATAAGGCGGACTATATTTAGAAACGTGAGATTTGGACAGAAAACTACATTTTTTTTACGAGTAAAGAATAAGGAAGTTTTTAAATACATATGCTAACGGAAGTAAAGAAAATGTAATTGTTTTGCCCAGGATAGAGTACCACATAAATTCCTGAAGTACGGGAGATTAAATTCGGCATACAAACTCATTAAAAATAAGTGAACACGTGTCGCAATCGTTTTTTAAAAACCTCATTTGAATGGCAAAGCAGCATTGTTAATTCTTTGTTCTGCGTATTGAAAGTGACATAATCTGTTGTTTGAGATCGCATCACGGAAAGACAATTGAAACTTTGAAATGAATTTTGGAACATTAGGATTTCAATCAGAACTTTGATTAAAGAGCATATCTTAAGGAGTATATGGTTTAAATTTATTGCAAAAAATATATAAATAATAATAAAATAAAATATCTCACGATTCTTTATTATGTTAGGAAGATGAACTCTGTATATTAACTTCTCGTACAAATAACCGAACACGTGATCCAGCATTTTCCAAAATTCTCATTTTAAGCAGAAAGGGAGAATTTCTCAAACTCACTTTCAATTGTGTAAGACGTTTTTTTCGCCGCATTGGAATCGACATCGTTTGCTGTTTGTGATCGCATCACAGAAAACGTCTTACACAATTGAAATGAATTTTGGAACATAGTACCTACCACAAGAGTTTTTATCACATCACATTGAATAACGGGTGTACGATAAGTAGGTAGGGGAGTTCAAAATTTATCAAAAGTAGAATATCTCACATTAATTAACGAGTGCATCCTAAACAGGTAGTGAAGTTCAAAATTTTTGCCAAAAGTAGAGTATCTCACATTGATAAACGGGTGTATAATAAGGCGGTAGATGTGTTCAAAATTTATGCCAAAAGTAGTATCTTACGTTGATTAACGGATGTATACTAAGCGGTAGGGGAGTTCAAAATTTATGCCAAAAGTAGAATATCTTACATTGATTAACGGGTGTATATTATGCGGTACATGAGTTCGAAATTTATGCCAAAAGTAGTATCTTACGTTGATTAACGGGTATATACTAAGCGGTAGAGGAGTTCAAAATGTATCCGAAAGTAGTAAAGTTGATTAACGGGTGTATATACCTACTAAGCGGTAGGGGAGTTCAAAATTTATGCCAACAGTAGAATATCTTACGGATAATTACACTTTCATTGAGGGGTATCCTAACGGGTTCAAATATTTTCCACAAATCAATTTTACGCGCGAGAAGAACGGCTATTTAAGCTAGTATATTCGTAAATAAACATTTACCAACATGTGTTATCCCTATTCTGGGTATCAACTTCATTCGTTCCGATAATTATTTATGGGTCAAAAAGGATCCAATCCTGACGTTTGGTGGGATGAAAATACTTTTAGTGTTGGGAGTATTACTTTTCTTCTTCTAGTCTCGTTTTAAAACATATTAGTAGATATTATTCAATTAATGTAGTCATTAATGATTAAATAGAAAATTAGTAGTTCATAATAAATAAATATTTTCTTAAGAAATTGTTGGACGCAGGATAACTCTCAACAAAGGCGACACTCAAGCTTCAGCCTTTCTTATACAAAGATAAAGTATGGCTGTGCAAAGAGGGAACGTAGCAGCAATGCTAGGAACGCTTCCACCGGGAAAAGCATTGGAAGAAATCTTCCTTCTGTAACCACCCTCCTCTCACCAAACTCACGCAATTTCTGCTAATTAATAATATATAAAATGTATTTTGGAATCTATGTTGCAATTTTATAATAATGAAGTAATTTTCATTTTCGGTGAAATGTGATTCAAAATTCTGCCATTGAATCCTCACACAGTGTTATCAGGCAGTTTTAGAACAGAGATCGCCTTAGCAAATCAGATATTCTCAGAGCATATTTTAAACAGAATACTCTAAGCCTATGTGTATCCAATTGTTCTTTCTATAAAATAGATGTAAAATAAAAACTTAATATTATTTGAATTAAATCTGGTTTACAAATACTCTTAAGAAATGTTTAAGGAAAAGTATTATCTATAACTCAATTATTTTTTTTATCATTTCCTTTTTATTTTTTCGAATTCTTTCTTTTTCGAATTTTGGTTTTCGAAAGTGTATTTTCCGGATCCGGAATTTCTTGGCCATCTCTGATGTTCATCACAGGGAAATTGTGCTTTCTCCATATTTTTCCTTCTCTTAAACCCTTACAATAAATATTAAGTTCTAATTTGATTTATTTAAGTTTATTTGAGATTGCTTATTTTTCTTTCTGAATGTTCATTTAGGATATCTTCATTTCTTCTTTGTGCTCTGAAAGATAAGATATTTCAAGATAGTCTTATTCCGCCTTATGCAGAGTCGTTTTGACGTATGATTAGCGTCATACTAAAAGCCTGACTACTGCAAGAAACATATGTTAATCGAACTCTTTAGTATGGCACTAATCACGCGTCAGAACAACTCTGCATAAGGCCCATTATATTTAAAAGAATTACACTTTCTCTCTCTTGCCTTACAAGATTAAAATATTCAGTTATGTGCTCTAAAATTGACACATACATATTACGGACTTCTTTTTTTGGGGGGGGGGAGAGGGGGGTCAAAATATATTTCAGATGACTAGTTTGTCCATCAAATTCGAAATTTATCTCTACACGATTGTATTTAGTACAGGGTGGTCCGGAAGTGGGCGTACTCCCCCCCCCCCTTTAGTTTCAACAGTATAGTGTTAGTTATGGTAGAATGTCTGTACAGTTACCTTGAAGTCTTAAGAGTCATAAACATCAGTATGATCACCATCCATGTCGTAACACAGCTGAATTCTGCGCCAAGTTCTCGCAGATGTTTTGTGGAGATACTCGAGTCACGAGGGTGAAGGCGTGTTCCACAGCTGCTCGTAATTCCTGCATTGTGTGATATCAAATATTTCTTACTTGTTGCTTTATAAAACTCCACAGAGCATTGTCTGGTGTCGTCAGATCGACATTCTACCATAACTAACACTATACTGTTAAAACTAAAGGGGGTACGCCCGCCCACTTCCGGACTACCCTGTATAACTGACCTACAATTGGAATGTACTGTGTAGCTTGAATTAGATTGACATCGTAAATTTTGTCCTCGGTAAAGTAGCGAAGTGCAATGTTCCAACTATACAAGCTGAATTACAAACATTCTGTAAGCAAAATATCAATACGAAAAAACATATATATTAATCTAAACTCTGGCGCTCTAGCCTTTAAGGAGCCGTGGTTTGGCACATATTAAGTTGGGTGACATGCTATTGGCGTACCAGTTCTCAGGCGTCATTAGTTCTGGTTTTCTAAAAATGTCTTCTTTTTCTCCGTTTATGTAGAGTCGACACAAATTTCTATTCTTCAACACAAATGAGTGTAAGAGTTCTGTTTCTTTGTCTCTCTCTTTTTTCTCGGCATTAACTTTCATTTAAAATGTCCACTTTTGTTATTGTTTTTGAACATTAGCGTCCTTTTCAGCCTCGAGATTAGGTCTATATAAGACGTAGGCTTATTGTTTAAGGTGGAATACGAATCCCCAATGCTCTCCCATCGTGAATCGAACCCTGAATCACATGCACCAAAGGCTAGCCACTAGAGCAGCGAAAAGGGCTGTATTCATTTTGGTTGAACTTTTGCGTAAGCTATGTTCGAAATTCCCTATCAAGTCAGTCAAAAAAAAATATTTATATCCCTCGACCCAAAGCTTAATTTTTAAAAATAATGTTCGCTCCCCTTTTCGTGTGCATGGCAGCATTAGTTGAACTAAGTGCTGTTTAGTGAACAAGTGAGTAATAAGCATGATTTGTGTGTTCATAATCCTGGATTCAAATCACATTAACGGTATAAAGCCTAGGATAAAACTTCGAATAACAGTTTGATTTCAGGGTTACGTTAATTAGTTTCTTTGTACGGACCCCATAATTTCTCAGCTTTAGAGCTTCATATCTCCCTTATTTGACAACTCTGATAACCTGTCGTTTGCTTATTTTCTTTTACGTTTTATGCCAATTATTTTAATGCTATAAAATGATATATGTTATATTTGAAAAATTATAAGTTTGTGTTGAGGTGGCAACACTGCTTGTGTGACACCACTGCTGTGTTCTTGGTCATGTGTCACCAGTGGCGTATTTACGATTTTCTTTCGGGGGGGCTTTGCTAACTTTCGGGGAGGGCTTTGCCTGAAAATGTGAAAATTCTGCAAGATATTTCATATACTTTACTATAGTAAGTCAGATTTCGGGGGGGGGGCTTAAGCCCGGAAGCCCCCCCTAAATACGCCACTGTGTGTCACCCTACCATAGGTATCAGGTTACCTGCACACATTTTTCATTTTCTGCCTTTTCCCGGCGTTTTTAGGGTATAGCTCGGCACAGCCTCACAAGGTCACTGCGTGGTATATGTACTGTATTACACCGTACGTAGCGGGTAAACAAAGAATTTCCGCACTGAGTGACTCACCACGATGATTAGCGATCCACAATTAGTCAGGGTACCAATTTTCATAAATATGTAGCTGTCACGATTCGCATACGTCCCTTGTAAGACAAACAGCAAAGAAAATTTGACCTATAGGATATATGATGAAATTAGTACTTGATGATTTATACGATATAAGATAGATGAAGGCATTGATATAACTTTACTCGAAAGACAAACTGTTTCTGTTCACACAGAGACAATCAAGATACAACTAATTGCACTATGTAATCATGGGGGTCAGAAATGACATACAGCCTTGAGTTTAACGTTTATGTTGAGTAGGCTAAAGAAAACATATAGTACATAGAAGTAAATTACAACTGAACAGTAGTGGGACAGTTGGAAAGATAAGGATCATGGGGAGACACTGAAGAACTCAAAGAACACCCACGGACAATACTGTTCAGCACACGTTCACATACTTTGGGATTGCATCATTAAACCTTCCCATCAGTGGTGAATGCACTACAACTGACCATTTCTACTAATCTTCACGAAATAACTCTCATACAAAACTGTAAAGCCAGAATACGCAATGAATTTCTTGAAGTTTGTTTCTTCATGAAAATGAAATGAATCCTTTCAGTTTAACGTCCAACGATTATGCCATTTAGGCTAAGGGAGACAGGTGATTAAGGCAAGTAAATGATGATGAAAGAATTGGTGGAATGAGAATGTGTGAGTAAACGGGAATACCCAGAGAAAACTCACGGACAAGATGTTCTTTACCAAAAACTTACTAGGGCGGGGATCGAACCAACAAGCGAAGGTCCCGGAATTGTCGCTCAAATCTGATTGCCACATAGCACATCTGATACAGCATCACGAGAAATGAAAATAAACAAAATTTAAGGTGCTATAGACCAGAATGATAGGATCTATGGGGCTTCAACATTTGAATATCTAAAAAAATTACATCATGGAATTATGTAAGTTTTAAGTGAATATCTTGAAAATCATTAAAGCAATCAAAACAAAAGGTTCACAGTATAATGAGAACAAAGTGTCTTATCGAAAACCACAAACAGTGTTACCATAGATGAAGCAGTGTTGCTAACTCAGCATAAAAGTATTTTGTTTCAAATAGCACCCTATACAAATGTGCACAGAATTAAAATGCACTACTATCACTAAACATAACAGTGAAGTATAGTGGTACAGTATTGCACACTATTGGAGCTACGTGTGCTGAAAATGTACAATGGAGAAGTCTGATATGTGGCAACAGTGGGTAATAGAGGAATGCATTAGAAAAAAGTGACGGATCTGCATTACACTTCCTTAGCCCCGGTGAAAAGGCAAACAACTCTCGAAAACAAAATGTTACACGCGAGAAAAGAAACCCATGTTTTCTAATTCTGTAAACTGCTTTTCCAGATTATCTTATTCAAATTTGGTAGAGTACTTTCTTGGTTTATGTCTTTCGTGTTAAATGACATAGTCTTTTACTTCCTCTCCTACATATCATATGATTATGTTATTACCATATTCACATTGGGAATATAATTAATTTATTACTACCCCATTTCGTTTTTAATCAGCCTGGATAGCCATGTGGCCTAGAAGGCTAGGCCACCAACTTATTAGGAATCGCAAGTTCCAATCTAGCCTTGGACGCGGAGGTTTTTGTTGTATTTTTCATCTTGCATTTCATTGCCTTCTTTCGTCTTTCATAGTGGTTCGGATCCCACTTTACATAGTTTCGCTACTGACACAGGACGTAAAAATGAGACCACTCGATTTCGTTTTTCAAATGCATCAATGTTTTGTGACATTGCTGACAATTTGCTATATTATTGGTGTTATTCTGCATTTGAATTAAATTCATAATATGAGGCCCAGATTCCTTTATTACCTTTTGTTGCGACATATCAGACTTCTCCATTGTACATTTTCAGCACACGTAGCTCCAATAGTGTGCAACACTGTACCACTACACTTCACTGTTATTTAGTGATAATAGTGCATTTTAAATCTGTGCACATTTGTATATGGTGCTATTTCAAACAAAATACTTTTATGCTAAATTGGCAACACTGCTTCATCTATGGCAGCACTGCTTCATCTATGGCAGCACTGCTTCATCTATGGCAGCACTGTGGTTTTCGATCAGGCATTTTGTTCTCATTATATTGTAAACCTTTTGTTTTGACTCTTATAACGAGTTTCAAGGTATTTACTTTCATGATATAATTTTGTTGGATTTTTGGGAACATTTACATACAGGAAATGCTTTTTTTAAATATCCACTTCCTATTCATTCAACTTTACCCATGTGATAAATGCAAAAAATCGTTAACTACAGTATACACGTAAAAAGTAATGCGCATAGATGAACCAAGCATGCTGTACGTACATTTCCAAAATGCTCAAGTTCAGCGCTAGTACATTTATAACATCAAGAATACGTCAAGAGAATCATTATTAAGACCCACACACGCATCCGTATACTTTTTTAGAGCATGCTGAGTAACTCGGTGACCGAACTTTGGAAGGTGGATTCCGTAGATGAAAAGAAAGAAAAATGTTTTAATGATCATGGTTCGTAAAAAGTCTTCTTTTTAAATTACTACAAGGTAACCAAGAAAGTTCTGTCGCTTTTTCACCCAACACCTTCAAACAACGATATGTCACCTAAGAAGTACCTGGAAGATCAAAAATAGTCCCCATCAGCATCGACAACCTTCTGCCAATGTTCTGGAAGGCCGTGGATCCATCGCGGTGGAACATGGTGGGTCGTGAAGCGAAAGAGGTACCAAGTGCATTTTGCACCTCTACTACGGATTTCAACTGGCGTCCTCTAAAGTGATTGTTCAAGGAATTTAACAGGTGATAATCGGATGGTGCAAGGTTTGGGGAGTAAGGCGAAAGCAATAGGTTTTCCATCCAAGGCGTAGAATGGTGTCTCGGGTCATCCTAGCCACGTGGGGCTTAGTGTTATCCTATAACAGGAGGATCCCTTTGCGATTCAGAAATACTGTCTCCAGAGTTTTTAGTTGTTCTTGAACACGGCTCAACTACTGACAGTACACAGTTGCATTGATGCTCTGACCAGCTGGTAGCAGTTCCCGATGCACGATGCCGCAAGCAGTCCACTAAACACACATGAGGACCTTATTCCTGTGCAGTGCTGGTTTCGGCTGTTTTGGAACCGGTTCATGGGATGCTAACCAATGATGACGGCGGCGTGAAGCTTCGTGCAGGACCCACTTCTCATCACATGTCAACACCCTCTCCAGAAATGGTTCCTTCCTCAGACGAGAGAGCATAGAACACAGGTGTCTGCTTGCGTTGCCTTGTGACCAGGAGTCAAATCATGGTGCAGAGTACAGACCCAAGTCGATGGAGGTGCTGCCGAATGGTATCTCCACTCACATTGAATTGTAGTCCCAGTTCCTCACATGACTGGCCACTGTTCGCCTCAATTGCTGCTTGAAGATATTCATTTTCTACATGTGTTGGTCTTCGAGTGTTTCGTAACTGTCCTTAAACTTGTTAAACCACCGCTGCACTGTCCGCGTAGTCATGATAACCTCACCAAAAACCTGGCATATCTTCCGTCCCGCTGCAGCGCCGTTTGTTCCCAGTTTTAACTCGTACAGCATACACGCCCTTATGACGCTCTGTAGAGGTCCCATATTCTCTGTCCTTACGCAAGTTCACAGTGTAACTGAACTGCCATAACCAGGTAGTATGTTGGATATAAACACACCAACGACTGACTTTCGCCCTATCTCCATTCGCATTCAACTCACGGTGTGAGGGCCAATGGAACATAGACCTCCACAAAAAGCGACAGAACTTTCTTGGTTACCTTTATATAAGCTAAGCGTCGACAATTTTAAGTCGATTTTTAAAACGCCCGAGCTTGAAAATTATCTCAAGCAGGTCAAGAAATGCTACAGGAACTAATACGTCATCCACCTCAATATCCATATTTCCAAATTCCCCGGTACTTGTGTAACACACTTTGGGCGACACTTTGAAGTACCAATTAGTCACTAACGGCAATGCTACTTCAAAGTGCCGCGTAGGGTATGTTACGCAATTACTACTAAAAGAGAATTTCCTCTATCTGTTGTTTTTAACAAACGAGTGACATGACTTTTTACTTCGCGGTAGCACCAAATTTGTTACTGACAACCACGTTTCTTCGGTGTTTTAATACTGTTGTGTGTGGTTGCATAAATTCTACTAGGAACAATATATTTTATAGGAAACTAAGACGTCATGCGACTCATTTGTTACAAACAACAGATAAAAGAGAGGATCTTCCAATATAATCTACTGACACGTTCCATTTGTGGCTAATTAGTTTTTAAATCGATAACTGGCCGCTTTATGTCCCTACTAGTTACATAAAGTATGTTACACGAGTACAGAACAAAAGAATATGTAGTTTCCTCTGGCGTATTTTAAAGTAATTTAACGTCATACAGGAAGTTCTGCAGAGTATGAAACAAACGATAGTCTGACTGCGAAATTCAGGCTATACGATAAATACATTAAAACCTCTTAGCCAAGTTCTCTCAATTTCTGATGGTTCGATAAAAATATATCCGGACAGGCTTTTCCAGCGTGGTATAAGACACACTTTCTGTTTCCATTTTTAACAGTTTCTTTTGAATTGCTACACGCCTTCGCGCCAATTATCGACAGTACAGACCCGAGTCTATTGGTCTGCTCGGCGGGAACAGCTCGTGATACACGATGTCCTTCCAATCCTACCAAACTTTGCTGGGCGTGAGTTCGGGCTTTACTTCTATCTTGCAACAAAGATTTTTGTTACATTGTTCTTGTAGTTACCTAGCTTTAATCACTCGTGATCAACCCCTTCAGGAACGGCTTCAGTTTGTTTCAATAGAGATTCGATTGAGTAAATGTTTTTGAGTCAGATCATATGGCACTCAAACTTCAAGTTTCTTGTTTCTAGCCAACTTTCTATAAACGATTTATCACTCACTAAAGTTTTGTAGAACCCTGTGTCTATATTTCTGCTCCCCTTAAACTCCGACATTGAGTAATCTCCACCATTCACTGTGCATCTACACTCACTAAGTGTTCTTCCCTATCACTGCTCCGAACACGTACGTCTTGCACTAAAAACTGCTCCAGCTCTGATCTATCACTAATTCCAAATGAGTGTTGAAAAGGGTTTTTATCATTTTGGTTGTGTCGAGACAGAGTAGTAGCCTCATGCGTGGTAGTCTTCTCTATCGTCTGAAGATAGCCACAGCAGTTCTTCCGGAGTGTCTTGAACTACACCCTCTATTCCAAAAGAAACCGAACGTTTTAAAAAAACAAAAAAGCAATGTACATTTTGGAACAAATCATTTTTATTAATCAATGTATTCCCCTTCTGCATCGATACACATATTTGCACGCTCCAACACCTTTCTCAGTCCCTAGACAACAACATGGAAAGAAAAATAAGAAAATGTATTATTCGAGAAAATGAAATGAAATCTTTAAGTTTTACGTCCCACGGTTATGCCGGTTAGGCTAAAGGAGACGGTGATGATGAGAGATGAGTGAAATGGTGGAATGAAGAAAGTGAGAGGAAACAGAACCCCGAGGAAAACCGAGCACGATGTTTGTCCACCACAAAGTCCACACGGCGCGAGCTGGGATCGAACCAGGGACCCCAAGCACCAGAGGTGAACGCTCTACTACTGAGCCACCGCGCCCCCTGTGTTATTAAAGAATACGACACTAGTTAGAGAGGGTCGTCCCCAGCAGTGGAGAGAAACAAAGCAGGGCCTCCTCGGTCGTTATCAAACGAAACCCCTGCATGATAGGAACCTGGAATGTGCGATCGCTGTTACAGTGTGGAAAACTGGAAAACCTGAAGAAAGAAATTGAACGCAAGAAGATTGATATCTAAAGAATCAGCGAAGTTAGGTGGCCTGATGGAGGGGACATGTGGAGCAGGGACTTCAGAATGATTAACTCAGGAGCTGTAAACGGTACAGCAAGAGTCGGTTTCGTCTTGAATAAGAAGATACGACAGAAAGTTATAGGCAGCTGGAGATATAATGAAAGGATAGTAATGTTGAAAATGGCAACAGAACAAAGGAATATGGCGATAATCCAAGTGTATATGTCTACATCAAACTACACAGATAAGGAAGTAGAAGAAACTTATGAGCAAATAGAAGAAGTACTGATGAAAGTTCAAGACCAAGACAATTTAATCATCGTGGGTGACTGGAACGCAGTAGTCGGCGAAAGCAAAGAAGAGAATGTAACTGGGAATTTCGGTCTAGGAGAAAGAAATGCAAGAGGCGCACGCCTAGTTGAATTCTGCAAAGGCCATAATTTGACTGTAACAAACACTCTCTTTGATCAACCACTAAGAAGATACACATGGGCAGGACCAGTAGACAAAGGAAGATACCAAATAGACTATATACTGGTCCGTCAAGCATTTAGAAATCAAGTGAAGAACAGTAAAAGTTACCCAGGTGCAGACATTGACTCAGATCATAACTTAGTTTTCATGAAGAGCGAACTCCGACTAAAGAAGAAAAGAGTGGTAGCACCAAACAAAAGATGGAACGCAATCAAGCTAAGAAGAGAGAAAAACACGAAAAGGGAATTTGTAACTGCAACAGACAAAGAGACGTCTAAGGCAGCTTTGGCGGGTGATGACATCAACTCAAAATGGGAAGCCATGAAAGCAGGGATAACAAAAGCAGCCGACAAGCACATAAGAAGAGAAACGAGAACCCAATATAAACCTAGATAACAGCAGAAATATTGGAAATGATGGAGAAAAGAAGACAGTTCAAAATAACAAAGAGGAATATAGAAGGTTCAAAAATCACATCAATAGAGAAGTAAAGAAGGCCAAAGAAAACTGGATAAACAGCTTTGTGCAAGGAAACTGAGGAAAATATAGTCAAAGGCAATACAGAAACGGCATATACAAAGGTTAAAAAAAAAAAAACAGTTCGATGAGAAAAAGAAACGCACAGACATTATCACAGACAAGGACGGGACAGCGATAATAGAAGAGGAGCAGATAACAAGAAGGTGGAATGAATACATTGAAGAGCTCTACAAAGGAGACAGACTAAATGAAGAAGAAATAGAGAAGGAAGAAGACGTCGATGAAAATGAATTAGGACCATCAATTTTACAGTGCGAATTTGACAATGCTTTAAAGAAAATGCAACATAATAAAGCTCCAGGAATAGACCAAATACCAACGAAAGTGATTAAGAATCTCGGAATAGCAACAAAGAAGAAGCCATTTAATCTTATTAATGAATGTATATCTCGGGAATAATACCAAAAGACTTCGAGAAAAGCACATTGGTCTCTATCCCGAAGAGAAAAGGCGCACGGAAATGCGAAGAACACAGAATGTTAAGTTTGCTTTCCCATCCATCAAAAATATTGTGCAAAATTATCGCACAACTAATAGAAGGGAAAATCGAAGAACGGCTATCGGAGGACCATTTTGGATTCACGATAAAAAGGGGAACAATAGTGAGTCTATGGTTGATCATGGAACAGCATATCAGAATAAACAAACCAACTGTGATAGCATTTGTAGATATAGAAAAAAACTTTTGACTACGTATATTGGTGTATCATTTTCAGAGCGTTGAAGAATCTGAAAGTGGATTACAGAGAGAATAATAATGTACCAACTTTATAGCAACCAGACAGTTGTTATTGGAAGAGATCAGAAGGAAGCAAGAATAAGTAAAGGAGTAAGGCAAGGATGTGGACTTTCACCTCCCCTGTTCAACGTCTATATAGAAGAGGCTATGAAAGAATTCTTTGATAAAAACAAGAAAGGCGTAAAAGTAAATGGCCAGGTTTTCACCACAATAAGGTTTGCTGATGACATAGCAGTGATAGCGGAGAACGAAAAGGACTTGCAGGAAGCACTTCCAAACTTGAACGACCAACTGGAAATAAAAAAAAAAAAATCCAAATGATGATAAATAAGAAGAAAACCAAAGTGATGAAGTCCACAAGAACAGGACAGGAAGTGGCAAACGTATGGCTAGGTAGACGAGAAAAAATCGAAGACGTTAAGACATCCCCTATTTAGGAAGTCTAATATCCTCGGACGGAAGAAGTGAAAAAGACGTAAGTTCCAGAATAGTGCAGGCTAAACAAGCATTCAACAGGAAAAAAGGATTACTAACACCAAGAAATGTGTCGCTGGATGTTCATAAACGATTTATTAAGACCCTAGTATGGAGCGTGGCTTTATGGAGCAGACACGTGGACATTGAGAAAAGCTTAAATATCCAAGCTGGAAGCATTTAAAATATGGTGTTGGCGCAGAATGCTACGCATATCATGAACCGAAAGGAAAAGGGATGAAGACATACTAAAGGAAGCTAATGAAGGGCAACAGATCATGAAGATAATAGGAAAAAAAGAAATAGCATGCTTGGCCATCTTATTCGGCACTCCGATTTAGTGTTGTAAATAGAAAAAAAAACCGTTCGTATTTTTTCAGAAATGTACGTTTTTTTTTTAAGAAAAAAAACATTGCCTCTCGTTTTTTTTCAAATAGTCATTTGTAATGCATCTTACGTCTATTTAAGTATTAAATATTTTTATGTAGGTATAATCACCGTAAAATGCAACATAAATTAAACGCTAGATACTAATACGCTACAAATATTTTACAATTTACATAAATACCATACCTATTAACATTCCGGGTTTCAGCAGTTTTCATCAATATCAACTAAGAAATAAAAGTAGAAATGAAATTTTGTTTTTTCGTGAAAGCAGGCCTTTAATAAGTGCGAAAATAATCTCACGAACAGTATAAAATTCAAATAGCTTGTCTAAAGCTAAAAACTAATACTAATTTGCCTAATAGTATTTTAGTAAATGTCATATATAAATAATTTGTCGACTAGATATATGTGATATGCAGAGCCGGCTCTACCATATATGCAACACGTGCATTTGCATGGAGCGTCAAGTTTGGATGGTCCGGCAAAATCTGTCATAAGTATATTATTTAAATTAAATATTTCTTGTTGGAAACAGACTTCATGATGATGGTAGTTACATTTACTAAGCTGACCTATTTGAATACTACATTCAGAAATTATGTTTAGGTTGCATTAGTTTAAGGCCACATGGACAATGCTAAAGCAAATGGTCGAATAAATCCGAGCACAAATTGCTTGATTGTTGCCAAATGCAAGAATTTGGTTCTCGAATAGTAGTGAATATCTGTTCCATTTAGTAAGTTATCACAGTTTTGATAGGACAACTAGTCTTGTTTTTGTCAGAAACAAATTCCTTATCATTGAAGATAGAAACAAGTTTTTTTTAAAAAAAAATGTTAAAAGATATAGAAGAGAAATCAAGAAATAAAGATAAAAGAGCTAGTTGCACTGGAATTGCAAACTGATACATTGAGATTGAAGCTCGATAGTGAATTCTATAAAAAGGATTACCATCTTTCCTCTGCAGATGTGTTTGCTTTATCTTTCACAAACATAATAGATTAATATATTTAAAAAAAAAAAAAAACAGACACAACGGGATTGCATTTTTAGTAAATATTTAAGCCTTTCTGAGTGCAACTGCACTTACCCTCACCTTTGTTGTTCATACTGGAGTAGCATACTTAAAATCATGACTTTTAAGATTTGTTCTGTCTGGAGATACGGGGAGGCGGTAAATTATGCCATTGCATGGGGCGACAAATCGACTAGGACCGGCCCTGATTATATGTATATAAAAGACATGAATATAAGTAATGCAGAGTGTTTCAAAATTAATATTAGGATTTTGAAACTTTGTAGTATCTATTACAATTAACTTACAATTATAAATATTATATCAAATGAAAGAGCAACTCAGTTTTGTACGTACGCATGTACATGCATTGTTTCTTCTGTCTGCCGTTAGAAAGAGCAAGCAGCAAAGATGGAGACTAGAGAGCAGAAAGTTTTTTGTGTTTTAATAAAGACTGAATCTGTACAGTGCAACGGTCTGTGTGAAGAATGTTAAGAAGACGCTTGCAACTACGTCCTTATCGTTTGCAGTTGCTACAGGTCTAAAGCCTACAGACTACGGTTTACGTGCCAATTTCGCAAGTGAAATATTGCTGCATAACAATGAAGATTTTCTGGATCGTGTCGTCTTCAGTGATAAATCGACAGTTCACCTAAGAGCTAATGTGAACACTCATAATGTTTGTATCTGGCCGTCAGCAAATCCTCAGGAGATGGTACACTTGAAACGAGACTCCCCTAAATTGAATGTGTTTTGTGCCATATGGCGGAAAGTTTATGGGCCTTTCTCGCCTATCGACTAGATGTGTGCCATGTGACGAATGAATCTCACTTGAACACTTGTAGCAAAGACTGTTTGAGGTGCTCTTTTACTTGATGCATTGCTTATAATTGTACGTAAAATCTAATAAGCCCCAAAATTCATTTTGAAACACCCATCAACAGTGTTGGAACTAAGATGTAAAAAGAAGAGAAAATTTTCCTTATAAAGTTATTGTTTACAACAACGATATTATTATTAATCGAGACTATAACAACAACAACAACAACACGAGTTAGTAGTCAAAAAAATGTAATCAAATGTATACTCGGTGGCCCAGATGGCCAAAGTGGCAAACACGGTTGTGTCATTTGTTTAATCCGCTTCTGTGTGGACACTAATTAAGATATCGGGATATTATTCTTGCAAAATATGGTTGGACTATAGTTTATCATAATATTTTTTTCTTTTGGTGTCGAATTTCCTTCTCAAATTTCACCCCAGTCAAAAATTCGAGAATTTTCGAATTTCGAAATTCCTTTACTTCTTTTTTCCCTGTAGCTTCCTTTGTTGTAGAAAGACCTCCTTAAGACTTGCCAGGTAGATATCTCGGATGGATACCTAACTGTTGACATCAATTGGACGGGCCTGCGCGCAGTGTTGCCAATTAGGGAAATTAAAATTTTCCTAAATTTGGGCAAAAAATTAGAAATTTTTGTTTATAAATCCGTACCTATACGTCCGAGTGGAAGTCAACTTACGCCAATCGAACATTTGTCCTTACTTAACAAACGCAAGTACAGATCGTTACAATGGGGTCATTAGGGAACGCAGGAAAAATTCGTATTTAGGTTCTAACCCTTGATTTTTCTAGTTTTTTCTTACTTTTCTGTTTACCGTAATATATTTTTAGTAATTAGAAGTTTTGTTCCTTAAATATCGTCATAATACTTGTAGGATATATTAGTGGTGTACCACTGTTTAATTTACGATAGTTTGCGTCTGTCTGGTAGCAGTGTTACCAGCTACAGAAAATTTTAATTCCAGATTTTAGAGGGAAATTTTGGAAAAATTATTTGTTTTGTCTCTATTATTTCCCTCTTGTTGGCTATATCGGACCAAACGTACCAGTATCTGGAAGTCCTGTCTTCGCTCTACGCAACACACTATAGAAAGTTTCAATAGGATAATTAGGGGAAGTACAGTTGAGGTTTACAGTAGACCTTGTTCTCTAATTGGGAAGATAACTGTGATTTTTTAAAAGGTATAATGAGATATTTTTTATTGACATGCTTACTTTATTAGATATCGTCACAATACTTGTAGGATATATTAGAGGGATACCAAAGCTTATTTTAAGATAGTTTGTGTGTGTCTGATAGTAATGTTACCAGCTACAGAAAATTTTAATTCCAGATTTTAGGGGCACATTTTGGAAAAATTTCCCTTTTTTATTTCTATTATTTTCTTCTTGTTAGCTACATTCAAACAAACGTACCAATGTCTAACAGCCTCATCCTTAGCCTACACAGCGCACCATAAAAAGTTTCACTAGAATAATTAGGGAAAGTACAGTTGAGGTTTATAATAAACCATGTTCTGTAAATGTTAAGAAAATTGTGAATTTCTGAGATATTTTTTTTAAATTTCATGCTTACTTTGTTATATATTGCCATGATATTTCTAGGATATATTCTTGGAGTACTGAGGTTTATTTTCAGATAGATTTCGTCTGTCTGATGGCAGTGTTTCCAGCCAAAACAATTAATTCCCGCTTTTAGGTGAAAAATTCGGAAAATTTCCCTTTTCCCCTCTATTATTACCCTCTTATTGGCTACATTGAAACAAACGTAGCACTACCTAAAAGCTTCGTCTTTGCCCTACAGAACGCACCATAAAAAGTTTCAATAGGATAATTAGAGAAGCTGTAGCCCCGGCATATTTGATTTTTGCTTGTGGGGCGTAAAAAGTGTCAAAATTTCATGTGTATGACAGAATTTTTTCTTTCCCTCTTTGGATAAAAGCAAGCGACTTCAGGATTTCACTGTATCTTGTCAACATACCAAAGATTCTTTTAGGTGACTTGAACCCATATAGCAGCAGTGGTACTAGATAAAAAAAAAAATGAAATTCGGTTAGGGAATTTTTTGTAAATTTTCACCCCTACATTTCCCTCAATAATTTTCCACCCGTTGGCAACACTGCAATGCAACTTACACCAAAAAATAGCCACATCCATTTTCTAAAAAACAAGGCCTTAACCATATCAATCGAATGAATGGTTTTTGAGCAATAAGTCACTAACTGGAAATGTAGGAAAACGCCAAAAATGACCTGGGGCCGAAAGGAATAATCACACAATTTTGCTACTGTATAGGTACAAAGAAACAAAAGATTTGTAAGTTACGAGGGCTTCGACTCAAGTTCTTTGATTATTTCAATAATCTGCAACGTAAATCAATAAATAATAGTTGCCAGAAAAAAAACAGACATTTGAAAAAAAACATGAAAAAGAACGATGTTTTTTATTGAAAAAAAAACTTCACAGAAAAAAAAAACCGTTTTTTTACAACACTACTCCGATTGGATCACTGTGCTGATAGAGGAAAGGTAGGAGGAAAACCAGGAAGAGGAAGAATATCTCGACGCAGTTACGAAGAAGAGACCTTATCGAAGTATAAAACAGCTCTCCCAAGGGAGAGAAAATTTTCAAAATTTTCATTTTACCCATCAACCTAAGTTGAGGTGAACAAGAAAAATATTCAACTCTTGAAGGCCTGCAGGTCCTACCATTCTGGTCCATAGCACCTTAAATTTTGCTCATTTTCATTTCTCATGATGCTCTATCAGATATGTTATGTGGTAATCAAATTTGAGCGACAACTTCTGGAACCTTCCCTTGTAAGAACTCCACGCACCAGAGGAATGTGCTGTAGCTCTGAACCACCGTGCCCCCTTGCTTCTTCATAACGTTTATCCACAATCGATATTCTTAACGACGATAACGTTCCTACATCTGGTTTCAGATACTCACTTACGTCACTTCTCAAACTTTTTGCTATGAAATTTTCCTATTACAATGTTACAAAAAAAAAAAAAAAAAAAAAATCATGATGAGTGTAAGAAGTGAACGATTTGATAACTTAGTTTAAAGATATACTATGAATATCATCGAAGGAAATATTTCAAATTATATACATTAATAAACAGAGCAGCGGAGTGATATGGTTAGTATATACATCTTAGGTGCAGAAAACCTGGGTTCGATTACCGCAGGAGCTCATGCTATTCTAATCCCATGTTACACTGTGCGTCCATGTCTCTTATAGCCTAGGTGCTGAAAATATATGTTAAACTCCGAATCAACAATAATTTTAACTAAGTGATCAATACTTGCATTCAACGCAACAACGGAATACTTGAAACAATTTTCGCATCTAATCAGTTAATAAAATATTACTACACATATTTTCAATTTTCAGATTACAGTCATCATTGGAAATATCATAATAATAAGAAGAACTATAATAATAATAATAAATAAAGTACTTTAATACAAAATTCATGTACATAGTCCTTATGATACTTCAAAAAATAGCTTTTTTTAAGTTTCTGACTTAGTTTTTTTGAACTATCACTGATAAATATTAATTTTCCTTGTTCTTGTACTTGTGCTAATGCCTCAACAATCTGAAAAGGATAGGAAATAAGTAATAAGTTAAACTGCATATAATATAGAACATTAAAATTCTACAATTAAAAAAAAAAAAAAAAAAAAAAAATTATATGTCACTGTGCGAATATGAAGAATGCCCCTCCCCCTTCCACTTTTTGAGTGACAAAAATAATTTAAGCTATTATTTATAAACTTTTGGAAGTTTAACTCATGATATACCTATCATAGTCTGGGTTCTGGCTTCCCCTCCCCCTCCCCCCAGTTTTTACCGTCTAGATCCATAAAAGCGCAACTTTGCTACGGAGAAGAAGTCGTCTATCAAGGACTGTTTCAAAAACTAAAACTTTAAGTTTTGATTCTTTTAACTTAGGCCTACTTTTCACATTTGTGTGATCAATGAACGGTACAATTGGCTTAAAACATTTCTTTACACAGGTTTAACAAAGTTTTATGTTGATGTTTTGTTTATTTTAAAACTGTATATCCATACTGAACAGTGTACATTTTATGTTTCCTGCAATTAAGTTAGACATAAAATTTAACATAAAATGTGTACAATATTTTTATTCTTGGACTCCCTTTTTCTGTACTTTTTTTAATTACACATTACAGTAAACATACATTTATAAAGTATTGACCTGTACTAAGATTTCATAAAACATGAACAATAGCAGATTTAGGTATAGAAAATGTGCTTTTAATTGTACAAGTGCGGCAGGAAGTGAGTAATCATAACATTCCAGCCTTTCCAGGCTGCCCATCTATTACTGCGCCGGATAGTCGGGAGGCTTCTACGAGGGCGGTGAAAGTTTGTAAGATACTCTCTGAAAAATCTATTTACATAAAACCTTTTACAATGTCTCTAAATAGTCCCCGCAACCATCAATACACTTGCATTCTTACGAACCACGAGTAAAATATTTTTAAAAATTCATTTTTTGGACTATCAGAAATTTCATTATTATACGTTGCGACAGCCTTTTCACTTGTTTTGACGGCGGCATCCTCGAAGCTATTTCTTGAGTTTTAGGAAGAAGACAAAGTCACACGGAAGATACTACATCTGGAGAATAAACTGGGTGCGGTAGAATACGGACTCCACTTTCCTGTAGAAACTCCAGTTTTTGCTGCTGTATGTGGCTGTGCATTGTCGTAATGAAGAAGAAAATGAGACCGTGAAGACTTCCGGTGGGCAAATCTCCAAGCTTCAAAGACACTTGGAAGGCAATAAGTAACGTACCACTATGCTGTCATTCTACTTTAATTATCTAATTGTATAATTGCTGCATGGCCAGTCTTAGAGAAAAAAAAGATTCCATTATATATTTACCCACGGTCCGTGCTCGTTTAACTTTCGAAGTCTCATTTTGAAAACATCATACTGTCGACTGTTGTTTTGTTTTGGGGTCTTAGTTGTAAATCCCTGTTTCATCACCTGTGACGATATTATAAACGTCTTTACTTTGCCTCTGCGAAAATCTTTTAAGCATATAGCGGCACTATTTCACGCGGCCATCTTTTTGCTCAGGCGTAAGCACATGTGGGACCCAGCGCTCGGAAAGACCGACATAATTTTTATTAAGGACTGGACTGCAGTTGATCCAATCTTCAAGATTGACTGAATTTCTTCGTGTGTGATATGACAATCCTCTTTCACAAGATTTCTTACTGCTGCGACATATTTATCCACAACTGCGGTGCTAGGGAGCTCAGAGCGGGGCTCATGTGTCAGATTTGTCGACCGTATTTAAATTCCGCAAACCAATTAAAAACGGTTGACAGTGAAAGGTCAAAGATCCCGAAACACTTTTCTAAATGATCAAAGCAGGGCTCTTGCATTAAGCCGTACTTAAGATTGTAAAAGATCATTGCACGAAATTCACGTCGCTCGAGCTCCATTGTTACCAACTGATAGGCCTAAGCTTCCAGCCCTCTAATATTCAAACAAACAAACCTGCAGCCTTGCAGTTATATCTTTCACCAACAGAGGGCACATGCTTTTAAACGTAATATGTTTCAGTAAGTCAACGCTAACTGAATTTTAGTATCTAAAATCTTTCAGCATACTCCTCGTATATTTTTAAGATTTTTACTAGGTACATAGTCATCACAGTGAGAAAAAAGGAAGATATGTTTTCTTCAACAAGGTAGTTGTTATAAACGTTTAAAGTATTTGAATTGCTGGATGATGCGAGTAACAAAATAGAAATACTTAATTTTTGTTTATTTAGTTGATGCTGTAAATTTTGCTCACAACTAGTTTTGTATTTACGATTAATGAATGCCCAGTATGTAATTAGAATATAAGAGTTATAAATATGTTCTAGTCGAACAATTAAGGATATTATCATAAGATGTATTTAAATATATAAAATATGTTATCCTTATGTCTATAATATGTTATGCGAAAAGTATCTAGGTATTAGTTATGTAAACACCGATGTTGCTTTGCAATTTAATTTGTTACTAAGTGTTTTGGCGACAACTCTTAATTAGAATTTTTCCACTTCTTAATTAAATTGTTTCAATGAAGAATCACAAGACACAGTGTCATATTTAGAAACTCAAGGACATTTTTGCGTTACGAATAACATCAAGGACACTTTATATGTGTAATCTTATTAACTTGCACCAAATTCTAGATTTGTCCGTGAATAAGATGGTATCCGATCTAACTTATGAGAAATCCGTAAGTTAACTCAACATCATCTTTGGCGTATCAATTATCGAGTTAAACTCACAAATTTTATTTCCTGAGACAGTACCCAGGACAAACGTTCAACAATATTTTGTCCATATTTAAGCGCAATGCTAATAAATAAATGTTACTTTGATACGAACTTAAATGAGGCGCATCTTAACAAATTATTTGTGCTTATCGTTCATGACAGTGCATGCTCTCCTCTGTTAACTGAACCCATTCTTGGCCCCAAAAGAGTTGTGAAAATTATTACCAAGAATAAAATGCCGAACAAGACCGTCAGAGAGAGAGAGAGAGAGAGATCATATTATGAAGATATATAAAATCACATTTACATTCGGTATCTATGTCCTTTTACGCCGTCATGTATACGGATGACATGCCTTGGCAATCACATTACCCGGGGAAGTGGCCTGGGATCTTCATGTGATGTACCATCCCGGTATTTGCCTGGTGTAACTGAGAAAAAACCCAGGAAAAACCTCCGACAAGATGGCTGGCCTAAAAAGGTCGGCCTTTCTGACCGAGAGTATCCTCCGGAACCGTTTGCACCATAGAAATTTCTCTACTTTCACGGCAAACTTGTCATTTTCCCTATAGAAACACAAAAATTAAAACTGTTACTCAAACATTCTTATCTACATAATTATCCTAAAAATTTTCTTCCAGTTCTTCCAGTTTAGAACTGCGGACTGTTTCTTCTTACGAGTCCGTAAGTAAGATAAAAACAAAGAAATGTATAAAGAAAAAAACGCAACATAAAACGGCCTGCAGCGAAATATTTATCGCTAGCAGCGACTATGTGTACCACTAATGTTCCGGTTTTGAAGCCAGCTTAGCTGGAATGTCCTTAAATACACGCACTTAAATATCCACAATACGTTTAGCCATCCCTCCATAATACTGTATATGTAGGCAATAAATAGGAATAAAAATGCATGTTTCACTCATATATTCCTTCGTTTTTATTCTGATGGTTTCCGTCCTTGGCCTTAACTATAGATCTAAAGTAGGGTCGCAGAACGTGGTCAAAATGCTAAACTATACAAGAAACTTTTACAGAATACAACAAGAATAAAACTGTTTTTTGATTTTGTACCCTCAGTGAACTGCAGGGTACGTGTGATATTATTATTATTATTTTATTTTTGTATTATAAGTGATAACTAGGGTTAATCGAATTTCGATAGTTAGTCAAAATTTTCTTCTTGTCAATTGTACTTTTGTTTCCCCTAAAACAGGGATGCAAATAAGCAACACCATTTTACTCGTCCAAGAAAAAAGCTATTAGCCCACATCCTACAATACAAATGATTTACTTACCTTCGGTATGATACGTATCAAATACTCGCCCGCACCGATGAACCACTCGCCCCGAGCGAGTGGGTGAGTGCTTATTTGCATCCCTGCCCTAAATCAAAATCATCTTTTTAACGCTTAGTTAGGTGCACAACTTACATTCAAAATTCAGTGAAATACTGCACCAGAAGTTTAGCATTGTACTTCATACGTAACTTCTTCTCTACTTACCAATCGTCTATCCCTTCCCTCACTTTCAGCATTCGTTCTCTTGCTTTTTTAAATGCTACAAGAACAGCATTCACGCTACTCAACAGCGTAGAGGCACTTAGTCTTTCAAGCATCTGAAACTGCTTTTCTTTCCTTTTTGTTGGGCCAACAAATGCTTGCGATTGTTGAATAGCATTCAGACGAACATTCACAACGCCACTAGATATTGTCTGAAAGCCGTATTTACTTAACATCTTTCCCTGAAACGTTAAAGAACAAAATCATACATTAATATTGGGTTATTACGATACACACAGGACAAGAACATAACACCATTAATCTCTAATAAATGTAACAGAGGTTACTAACAGGATGTAAATTATCATAAGGAGCTGCCTACACTTTATTATTGCTTCTACTCCTTTCTTCCCTCATCAATTTTCATCACACCAAGCTTTCCAACATCAGGTACGAGATGGAGGGTACACGGAGGTGTATAGAGTGTGCTTATCCCAAAAAAGTAAAAATATAACCATGTTACATTAATGACAGGCGCTGATACACGGTAAGTATACTGTGTGAACCAATTGGTTTGAAAGATACTAGAATAAGTTTTGCTGTATATTGTCATCTGTAGAAATGTTGAAGAAAATAACACATTTATTAACAAGTGTTTTTGTTACACAGACATTATCTTGTTGCTCAAAATATTAAATAAAAACTATTCGTATCTAATTCTGTTAAACAAAATCAAAAGTTTCTGGATCAATCAGGAAGAATTTTGTACAAGAGGAAACAGTGTGTACGTATTAATAGTTATAAGCTATTGGGTTCGACATCATATTCGAATCTAGAATCACGTGATACTGTTGCTAGTTTCAAAGTGGACAGAATTTAGTTAAGAAAGATACAAACTTACGCGTCTGTTTGATCAGTTACTGGAGGGAAAGGAACAATAGATCAAGATACAAACTATGTAAAATAATGGCAGAGGGACAGTAATTTAAAAAAAATGAAAAATATAAATTAGCAGAAAATATTTTTTAAAAATAAGTTATAAATAATAATAATAATAATAATAATAATAATAATAATAATAATAATAATAATAATAATAATAATAATAATAATAAAAGAAATATAAAGATAGATATTTTGAGCCGGAATGAGTATAGTAAGATGGAATATTTTACAAAGCGAGGGGAACGATTCGCGCACTAGATGGGGCAGGAATCTTATCATTTCTTTCTGCATAATGTGGACAAGTTTGAGCATCGAATGCTCAAAGTGTATAGTTGAATGTGCCGTTGTCATGAGTTGTGCATTCTGGGACAGACAAATGGCAAATTTACGCGCTGCAACGATAATTAGAGTTTCTCCGCCATAGACAGTTGGACAGTGGACGCATTTCGCAACGCAAGTAAGATTCCTCCAAACTCTTCCACGACCCTCAGAAAGGAATAGAAAGACATTTACATTATAATCCTATCCGGGAACCGCTTCCTGATCTTAACAGTCTGTAGCGAGAAAAAATAGTAAATATGGCTCATTATTTATTTATTTATTTATTTACAGGGTGAGTCAAAAGTTCTTGGACACCTGCATAAGTTTGAAAATCGACGGAAAAAGTAAAAAGTGATGATGGGAACAGAGCTTTGATGAAGGGCCGCAACTTTTGGAGTGTATGTCATTCATGGCTGCCATCTTGAAATCCGCCATTTTGGATTCAAGTCAATTGTTTTAAATAGGAAGGGGGTGTATGACACATCAATAACACTAGCTTGAGCTCAGGAATTTAGTGTTGTAATTTTTTTTTTCTATCTTGTACAGTTTAGAAATTATTAATGTTCAAAGGTGGGAAATTACCTTGATACTGAATGCTACAACACATGTTCTACGTGTTGTCTATCCTGTGCAATGCACAACTGTAGTCGCCGCAATCACTCTGACTGCACACGGAGGAGAATGTCTCCTGAAATTTGATCACAGGCTTGTTGGATGCGTTCCTCCAGGTGTCTCAAATCACGGATTGTCTCAGCATACACTATCTGCTTAAGATGTCCCCACAGATAAAAATCAAGGGGCGTTAAGTCAGGGGATCTGGGCGGCCACTCCACGGAACCACGGCGACCAATCCACTTCCCTGGCAGTTGTTCATCCAACCATTCACGGACACCAAGTCCATAGTGTGGAGGGCTCCATCGTGCTGAAAATAAGATGGGAAAATGCCGTCAGCGTTCAGTGTGGCAGGGAACACAAGGTCCTGCAGCAGCATCAGATACTGTGGTGCAGTTAAGGTGTTGTAAATGAAAAATGGCCCAATGATGCGGGTGTCCCATACGCCACACCACACCATCACCTTCGCTGGACTATGTTCTCGACTCGGGTCAACCCAGTTCGGATTTGCGTCACACCAGTATCGACAATTATGTCGATTAACCTCCCCGTTCAAAGTGAAATACGCCTCGTCGCTGAACAGTATGCCCTTGGCAAACGCAGGATCCAGTTCGTGTTGTTCAGTAGCCCACATGCAGAACTCCAACCGGCGATCAGGGTCATCCTCGTTCAGTTTATGTTGCATATGCAGCTTGTAAGGATGCCGCGGATTGGCGTGCAATATCCGGACAACGGAGGATTGGCTTATTGCACATGCTAGGGACACACGACGGGTACTTCGTTTGAGACTTTTCACAAACGACGCAACAACCGCTGTTGCAGTTTCCTCATTGGTGGCAGTCTTTGGTCGCCCACTACGTGTCCTAACTTGAACAGAGCCCATCTCCCGGAATTTGGTGATCACGTGAGCCACCGTGATGTGCGATACCGGTTCTCTGTCTGGGTGCCGTTTGTTGTAGTCAGCTGCTATTGATCGGTAGCTGAGTTCCCCTGATATAAGGATGATTTCGATCTTCTGTTCACGTGTCAGACCCACTTTAGATCACCTGGAACAAAGAGAGAACTGGGTCAGTTCAAGGTAATTTTCCACCTTTGAACAATTATAACTTCTAAACTGTACAAGATAGAAAAAACAAATTACACCACTAAATTCCTGAGCTCAATCTAGTGTTATTTGATGTGTCGTACCCCCTCCCCTTCCCATTTAAAAAAATGGCTTGAATCCAAAATGGCGGATTTCAAGATGGCGGCTATGAATGACATACACTCCAAAAGTTGCGGCCCCTCATCAAACCTCTGTTCCCATCATCACTTTTTACTTTTTCCGTCGATTTTCAAACTTATGCAGGTGTCCAAGGACTTTTGACTCACCCTGTATTATTATTATTATTATTATTATTATTATTATTATTATTATTATTATTATTATTAACTTCTCTTTTGAACCAAATTAACATTAAGATATTTGACTGCGATTTTTTTAAATATGAAAAATAACTGATCACTAAAGAGTATATAGAATGTGATACAAATGATACACAACGTTATAATTAAATCAAGGTAATAATAATAATAATTTAAAAATGCGTTTTGTGTAATCTACAGGTTCAGCTTTATATTTATTATCAGATTCGTACAAATTAATCCTATGAACCCGATTTTACTTGGAAGATTTTGTAAATCAAAGGAAATTAAATCATAATTTAAAATAAGTAAATAAATTCTCTGCATTTTGTTCAAGCAAATACTCACATAATACTACATTTCATTCAATTTCTATTAAACATTTTATATTATGTTCTCCGTATTTTAGAAGAAAAAAGAAAATTTCTTAGCAAGAAAACAGCTAATTAATTAGCACAGATTGTTGTTTCCAGTTTTCGCTACAAGTAACTACTGCTTAAATCGATTCATTTTTCAAATATTTTCCATTCATATAATTAATAATATTGATTTCTTCTAAAGTTGTAAAGCTATAAATAGAGGATATTTTAAGCCATTTCTATTATGCTACGTAACTTCTCTTTTCATTTCTTACTAGCATCGATTACCCCCTTCGCTGAGTTAAAATAAATAAATAAATAAATAAATAAATAAATAAATAAATAAAATTAAATGCACAATTCCTTATCTCATGTATCTGGTATCCGTGAAATATACTGTTTTTGTTTTCAGTGGCATGGATTTAAACGGCATCGGAAGTATCACTGTTCATCTCAGCAACCCCGAAAACTATGGATTCGACAATAATATCGGTTATTTTCAGTCACTTTATATATATATCCCTTTCCTCAAGATGTGTAGCTAAATTTTATTTTATAATATTTTAATGGTATCGGAAGTGTCGATGTTCATCTCAGCGACCCCGTAAGCTATGAATTCGACACTAATATCGGTCATTTTCAATCATTTATAAATGTTCCTCCTCCTCCTTCCTCCCCTAAGTTGCACCGTCAAAGTGATATGACAAAAAGCATCCCAGGTTGTACCTCATCTATGTTGAAAACTTGATCGAGATCGGACGAATGGTTCAAGAGTTATGAGGTTTTATTTATTTTTTATATCTCCCCTCCTTTCCATCCCCTAAGTTCTACCGTCAAAGTGAATAATAGATAAAATCATCCCAGGCCCGTACCTCATCTATGTTGAAAATTGATCTAAATCGGTCGGGTGGTTCACGGGATTAAGAGTCACAAACATAATCAGTTTTAATTTTATAATACAGATTTCTCCTTCCTTCTATACCCATACCAACTAACTTGTCTCATTAAATTTATCTTTCTAATTAAACTCTGTCCAATTTAAAGCTGGTAACATTATCATCTCACTCTTGTGTTCTGCTTCACAACGAATTTTTAATTCTTCAATTTTACTTTACTTCCTACTTGCTCTCATCCTAAATCTAATGAAGCATTTAGCGAAAGTGCTTAAGGTGTAATTTTTTTTTTTTTTTTCGTATTATATGATAATGTTTCTAGTATTTTCTGATAAGTAATATATAAATACTTATTAAAAACAAGAAGTTAGAACATTGCCTCTAACCAGAAGTTGAAATTTTATCATAATTATAAAGCGAAAAAAAATCACTTTAGCCCTAATTCGTTTATGTATCTTTAAATCACCAAGTTATAACATTAAACATATCTACTAATGATTACTGACCATAAACTTGTATATCCTGTCGATAATAATGTTTACCATGACAACATGTCAATAATAATGTTTTCTCTTTTAACTATATATATATATATGTTTGATTATTGCGCCTCTGATCATGTATTGACAAAATAGGTACAGATTGATTATAATAAGAATATATCGTTGTAATTACTGTCTGCATAGCTTGTACGGTGTAGAACCTAGAACTGACTACAGTACAGAGAATTTCAATAATTTTAGAAATGTACGGCATATTAAATAAATGTAAGTGGATAGTGTCTATATTTGAAGAAGTCATATGTGATACTGTGGCTGATACCGTCATCTTCAGTGCATAAGTTTCCGGTAGGACTCAGAATTCCTGGAGTTGTCAGATGCTATATCAATAAAACAATATCACATCTGCATTGGTTTGATTTGAGTTTAGCATCCCTTTTAGCAGAGAGACTACATGAGACGTGAATCTATAGCTTAACGTGGAATCCGAATCACATGAGCTCCCACTGGAAATCGAACCCAGATCTCCCGCGCAAAAAGCGCGTACGTTCATCATATAGCTACGAGAAAGCTCAATATCACATTTGAAAATCACGATACCTAAATATACTGACAACATAATGCCGATCCACAATTAATCATGGAGAAATTTGTTCTTGTTTACTAGGGAGACGGACTGAAATGGGACTCAATTTGGTTAATTAGTTAATAATTATCTAAATCTCCGAAATATAAAGTAATATCAATGTCGTAAATAGAGGAAACTCCTCCCCCCGCCTCCGGATTACTTCGTACTTCTAAGATTTCCCCCACTGGTTCATGGTGGTATTTTAAGATAGTAAATCTTGTTTACCTACCGGAAATCATACCTGTACTATAAGCATTAATGGCGAGCTCGTTAGTTATTCGAATAAATGGAAATGCGTGAAAAAAGTACAACAAAAGATCTAATTATTGGTCGTTTTGACCAATTATGCTCGATTGTCAGCCTTGCATTTAACCTAATTTGCAGCAATCATCTCATTCAACAACCGAATTATAGTATTAACGAAATAAAATAGGAAATATGTCCATTGTACTATACCATACAAACAGAAATACGACCATTGTACTATACCGTACAAACTAAGTCACCACAAGAAAAAGTAAAAATTAAAGAGAAAGATAGTCAGATGCGTGGATAATTAGTACCATTTTTTGCAAACTAATAAAAAAATCACATGTACTCTCAGAATCAAAAATAATCGCTTACCTTTATACTGTCATGTCCAAAATGAGTATCTCAAATCTATAATTGTCTTGTTGTGGGAATATAATTTGATAATGATTTTGCAAGGTACTCTTAATACTGTTAATCGGAAAATGTATATTTGTGGTACATTTCATAGGAAAAGAATTATAAATACGAAAATTAGAATGAGTTGTTTAGAAACCAAATAATGCTAAATGGACAAGAAAGGTTTTTCGTTATATTGTTCTTATTTACTGCTCTTTGGACATGAAATTTACCACATACACGCCTTTGCCGATTATACACATACTAAACAACATATTTATAGACATGCGACAATCATTTTGAACATGATTGTACTTATAGACGTTTTGTCCAATTACACAATTCAACATATTTCAACTCTGTCACTCTGAAATGTTTATTATAAGCTATTATCTATATGACATCTGTTGACTAGGCTCCCTTAATTAAACAAACTACGGTTAACCCCGTTACAAAATAGCAAAACCTTAAACTGTGAGCATGATGTTACAATGTAATTGTACATGATATCTAGTAAAAGTCAATTACACGTAACATTCATTTTATCACACTACCTCAAATGTAGACGGTAATCCTACAAATGTTGGGTCCTCCAACTCTGGAGATCCTCCAAGAAAAAATCGTCTCATATCTCCAACTGGCCACGGAGATATAGGTCTCCATGTATTAATACTTATCTGATGACTACCAGGGAAAGTTGGTAAGTACGTGTATCCATATCCTTCAGTCCTGTACCTTTGCCAGTTATCAACTGACAGAACCACTACAATAAACTGCGGCCAAGGGGGCACGGAATCTGTTAAATAACAAACAGAAAATGACATTAGGCAGATTTTAAACTAAATTTAAGAACCAAATGTTTACCTTAATATGTTGTTATCCCTATTTTATGCCAAGACGGTTTCGACGATCGTTACTAAAAATTCTCAAACGAAGAATTTTCCATAGTAGTTAGTGGTTTCATAAAAACGCTTTTCTTTTTTTTTTTCTTTCTTTCTTTTTTTCCAAAATCAACATTTTAACAATTGATCAGCATACTTTTTGACACATGAATCTGTGGTAGTGACAATACAAAACATGTAAGTACTATCGTGTGAAATTTAATAGTTTCCTTGTTTATTTTACAATGTTTAATATTTAAAATTTAGTAGAATAAGTATTCATGTTATCAACAAAAATTTACAATACAAAATAGATATTCAATACATAAATTAGAAAGATATGTATAGTTCATTAAATACATTGTGTTCAACATACAGTGATATAATTCTGCACAGTTAGCAGGGTAATAGTAGAAGAATCTTCAGTCGAAATGAAAAGAAAGAAAAAAATAATACAAGGATGTGAATAATATTTGTATCAAGATTCGGTGATTGGGGAGGTAAAGTGAATGCGGACTTTTGGGTTTATTTAGGGCAAATTACGTTTGGTTCGTTAATAGCTCAACCTATAAGTCTTCTTCATAAAGAAACAGCACACCCTTAACGTTCAGATAACAACATACAATATTTCATTCTAGTGCGTTAAGGATTGTGCTTTCAAGTAAATGTACAATTACGTTACCTTTAAAATGATATTACAGATTTTCAAAGAAAAGTCCTTTTTTTGGAGAAACATGTTGATCACGAAAGAAAGAAACAAAAAGTTACACCTGTAGAACATTCTAATAATTACACTGGTCTATAAATTTTTTCAAGTTTCTGCACATGTTGATTTTTCAGTGTCTTTTTAATGATTTGCACCTGCTGATCATGAATTTCACATTAGTTTTGCCATAGTGTCAACGATTCATATGATTTGAAGCATTTTCTTTTATATTGAAGCAGTAATAATTTATAAGCAGATCATAAAGGAATATTTAACTACAATGCAAGCAAATAGTTCACTCATCAAGTAATCCATACATAAAACAATACATGAATACGATTTAAAAACATATTGAATACATAAATATTTCACTTTCTTTGTTTAATACCTAATGCTAGAATAGATATGCAACGAGATTGAACGCAGTGTTTCTGTAGTGGACGAATTTCGTAATCAAAAATGAAGTTAACGGGTTGCTCTTCTTTTGTGAGTAACATTCACTTCGTCGCGGACTAATTCTCAAATATAATCTCCCATCATTACACAGTCCCATCTTCCCTGGTATCTACTTTCCATTATTTGAATGACTTTATGAAAACGTTTTCCGTGCCCCTCGCTAATGTGTCCTAAGTTCTGCCTAAAAGAAATCCAGGTGTGAATGAAACATGCGTAATTTTAGAGACATTGTACAGCCCAGTGCTCAATATCGACCTAAATTGTGAAAAGCGACCCAAGCATTTTTTTTTTTTTTTTCAACTCAATCATTATTTGTTTAAGTTCTATTCACTATTTAGCATCAAACGAATATGTGGCATTGTGAAAATACTACCCAGATCTTTCGCGTCTGACAAAATAAGAAACATTTCTTTTACATACTGAAGAGCAGCTGATTCACGACCCAAAGATTTTACAAATTGTTTTGTTAATCCCAAATTCATGTGTAGTGTCATAGAAGAAGAATCTTCTCTCTAGGCATTTATCACATTTTATGTTCCAGGAATTAGCTCTTTTCTTTCAGGCCATACGGTTTAATTATAATGCTGGCTATTTGCCCTACTGTCCCAAATACATAGAAAACAAGAGTGTTTTGCATATCCACTCTGCAATACAAGAATAAATCAATTATTTTGAAATTACCACATACGTTTCATTGGTGTTTTTCATATTGGATTTTCTCCAGCATGAGCACACTTGAATAAAGAGGGAATATGCGGCTGGTATTGAAGGATATTGGTTATTATAATGCAAAAGAACTGCCTTCAGACTACTTTTCGAACTGTCCATGAATAGATGTCACTCTTCAGTTCATATTTGAATCCGATTGTACTAAAAAGAGCACTTATATCAGAAGAGTAGAACAGTGAATCTTCCACAGTAAAATAGCCTGAAAATAGTTGGTGTCTGCTTCTGTACTTAGATATTTTACAGGAACGTAGTAGCAAGTTCCACTCCTTTAGTCGCAATACTAAAAGTTCACATCGAATTTTAAGGTAATTGTAGATCTCTAATAAGACGATCTAGTTCTTTTTGATTCAGTAAATGTGGTTGCTTAATATTTTCCTCAAACAAAGATTTGTTAGAACTGACGGAATCAGTTTTCTCTTAATCGAATTCCGTTTGAATTGGGGGTGATGGAATAGAGAATCCTCGCTGTGCCGAACAGGACAATATGCCAGGGTATTGAAGCTGTCATCTGTTCTTGTCCTTCTTGAAGTATGACAAATCGGCCATGCAAAAGCAACAAACATCGTGGTGATTGACAGATTTTCTACAAACTCGAGGAATGGCAAATGGCATACTTTTCTACTTCCACGCAACCAATGTTGCAGCGTTGACTGGCAGCTACCGCAAGATATATGTGTGGTACTTGGCGGCGTAAGTCTGCCTTAATTCTGGTACCTGAATTTGCTGTAATTGGATTACTACTCAGGCTACATTTAAGCTATTTACACATTTGATGTACATTTTCAGAAGCTGTGTTTTCTAAATATTGTAGTGCAAGAAAAATAAAACGTGCCGATATCACTGAAAATCTTGACATTAGGACAAAACCGATGCCGGATTCGTGTTCAGAGGTTTAAAATTATATTAATATTCGTCAAAAAATAATAATAAGCAAAATCTTGTATACCAGTGTTATTTGTAAGCCATTTTAAAAGGTGTCTTATCAAGAAACTCAAAAATACTTACAATCCTTGAATAAATCCGTAACAATATACAGAATTCAAAGTGAGTACCTTTTGAATTTATGAACATACTAATTACTTTAATTAATATCTCAACTCATATGAACTTCAACTTGTAGAAAACAGTCGTGACATATTCAAAGATTAATTTGAAAGGAAAAGAGTGATAGATTACCTACTGTATCTGTTGAAGCCAGTTTAATGTTGTTCACTTTGACTTATTTTCAAATTTGTTATTTCACTTTAAAACTATTTCTGACCAGTATGAAAAGTGGGTTGCTATTTTGCTAGATTATAAGCAGATTACGCTTCACTTGCACTTACATTTCTTCTTCTACTTTTATACATCGTGACCCAGGCTCCGAAGAGATTCAAAAGCTAGGTAATCTAAGAATTCTACACGAATCAAAAATAAATTCTAAGATGGATGTCTTACATTACGACCAAAACTTCCCAAGTTACGTTGTTTTAAGTAGAATTTCTTGTAGACTTCGTAAAGATTAAAAATTATCTTAATATCATAATTATATTCAGAGCATTTACTAATAATGTTTACATCTTTCTGAAAATCTGTGCATCTTTAAATTGTGATAATTTCTAAATCAGCAAATTATTAATTTTATTTTCAACTTCTCAGTTAATACAAACCTACCTGATTCTTCTTGAAAACGATTCAAATTGAAGGATAATTGAACACTAAACGGATGACAGAAATACGCTACATCTTTTTGGTCTCTAACAGATGTTAATGACCGCTGTGTTACTCCCGAAAGTTCATCGGAAGAACTTACACACCAACCTGAAAAAAAAAAAAAAAGAGTCTAAATAGAAATAGAACACGGGTAAATGTAGTGTTGTCACTTTTTTAAAGATTATTTTAATACATTATTCTCCACTTTCTTTGTTACTTAGTAAGTCATGGTATCCCTTCTTCTCCCCATACTGTCAACGTTACATTAAAGCTTACACAAATTATTGATACTCATAGACTTAATTGTACTATGTATTGTGTTTATTCAGTTCATTCAATATCAGAATAATTTAATAATCATTCAAAAATTATTAAGGGAGGATAAGGTGGCTCAGTGGTAGAGCGCTTATCTCTGGTACATGAGGTTTCTGGTTCGATACCCGGCCAAGTAAATTTGTGGTGAATAACATCGTGTCCGTGAGTTTTCTCGGGTACTTCCGTTTCCTCTTACTTTCTCATTATATTAATTCTTTCATCATCATTCACTTGCTTTAATCATAGTCTCCCTTAGCCTAAAAAGGCATAACCGTGGGACGTTAAACTGAAAACCGTGGGACGTTAAACTGAAAACCGTGGGACGTTAAACTGAAAACCGTGGGACGTTAAACTGAAAGATTTCAGATTACAAAATTATTTAAGACGATTTCAAAGAGATAACACATACAAAAAATGATTACAAATAATGCACAAATTATTAAAAACATGAACTTAGCATAGTCTTCTTTCTACGGACGCTTTCAAACTAACAACATTCAAAAATTCAACAACATTCTTTATCATTATTATTCTTTATCTTAATTACTTTGGTTGGACTGGATTTTTAGCATTTTTTTCAGCACCAAAGCTATGTGAAACGTAGACCTACAACTTAACGAGAGATCCAAACCGCATCCGTCGAGAATCGAACTCGAGCTTCCCATGCCGAAGACGTGTATGCTAACAATGTAGCCACGAAGGAGCTCTCATATCATGAAATTCTTTGCACGATATATTGTTGGTGGTTGAATGAGAAATTCACTTTTAATAATTAAATTTTAACGTCTGTTTTTCAATTATTTTTTATTAAAAATAAAAACGAATGTTCCTTCTAATCTGGCTTTAGTGTTAATTCGTGGAACTCTTATCATGAAACCTTACCTCAAATGTAATATGAATGGTAGCACTATGTAAATGATTTTACGATAAATTTTTACTATTGTACTCTTTTCAACTTGTCAATTGTTAGATCAAAATACAGAATTCCAACTTATTCACGATACTTGTAGATATATTACTTTCATTATAAAAAGAAGAAATGTGTTTATCGATTGTCGTTCTTCAAAATTTTAGTTACAGAATTAATTCGTACAGCTTACTCCTCTTGAATAACTCTTCCCAGTTCACATAAAATCTGACTTAACTTTTCTCGGTCTTCACCTTCCGTTATAGGTAGTATGTGCTTCACTGTCAGGATTATGTCGGCATTACGTCAGGATCAGCACAACACCAGAGTATGCAGTGAACTGAGCAAATAATGGTACTGTAAAGAGGGCTATCTCTTTAATTTTCAAAGAGGGTAAATTGTTGCTGCTCGGTTATGTGATACGAGCGTAACGAAAGAGGCAAGTGTGTTAGGTGTGTCGGCCTACATCACGGCACTCACAGCAAAACCACAATGGCAAAAAGGAATAGTGGTCAGAAGAAAACCCTCAGTGATACGTTCGGCCGACCATTAAAGCAGATTGTCACTCACAACTGATGCAAATGGCGGAAGAACTCAAGCAGCACTTCTCACAGCGTGTGTCGACTATCACAGTCTGCCGGCATGGTATGGACAACAGAGTTGGATTGCATAGGAGAAACAACTGCTAAGAAATCGGCACGACCCCGATGGTGCCGATAGTCGGATGAGTCATCGTTTACCTTATTTAATACTACGGACCGTGTTTCTGTGTGACGGACACAATGAAGCGTATTATCCGCAATGTCTCCGCTCAACTGTGACACATAGCCGCGTCTCTATAATGCGGTGGAACGCAATATTCTGGTTTTCAGTGGGTACTGCACTGACACTTACCGACTGCGTCACTGTTCGTGATTATGTCATAATTTTACGGGACAATGTGAATCATATGGCCCAGATATTGTTTCTGGACAATGACGCCATATTTCGGGATGAGAATGCGGAATGCAGAATGCGTCACAGCTAAATCTATTGTGACGTAATTTGAGAAACATCGGAATGAAGTTGAACACTTCCTCTGGTCCGCCCAATCCCCAGACCTCAACATAATTGATCATCTGTAGTCCGTTTTGGAGACATGATTCCGGCGTAGATTTCGGCTTCCAGTCTCTCTCACGGAACTAAGTGATGCACTGAATACGGAATGATGTAAGTAGACTGATCAATAAAGACTGTTCAACAGTGTTTATGAGGTGAATACAACAACAAGCCACAGAAAATGGAACACGTCTTTGTAGTAGAAGAAGTGATGAATAGATCGAACAAATGTGAAGGCCATGACGCAAGGAATGTGACCTTGGCAGCTGTTCAGGCATACGTAGTTTCAGTTTCCCATAAGGCAACATCGAAGTAACACGTGAACAGTACACAAATTCTGTTGACTATCTTGCGAAGATCAACGTTCCGTGTGTACCCCATCCTCCATATAGCCCTGATTTAGCCCCTTTTGATTTCTTTCTTTTCCAAGTTTGAATCAACACCTCCGGGAACGGAGTTTCGCATCTTTAGGGGCAGTGGTGAAAGCTGCGGAGGCGATTTTGAAGGATCTGTCCAAAAATGGCATCCAACATGTCTTTGATGACTGCCAAAAACGCTGGGACAAGTGCATTGCATGTAATGGAGACTATTTTTTAAAAACACTATCAACATTTAGAGGATTAGTACAGGTATTTATGTTTTATTCATTTATGATCATTCTTTATTGGTCAGCCCTTGTAATAATCCACTCGCTACCATTCACGATCTCTATGACTCCATTCCACGTCGTGAATCAGAGCTATTCTAAGGTCGAAAGTTGGTCTAACCACATATTAATCTGGTAAGTTGCGTTTTTATTTATTTATTTATTTATTTATTTTTTTGGGGGGGGGTATAAGCATCTAATACTTATTTGTACTTCAGTATTAGTTTCACCTTAATAAATGGTGGCGTTATCGTTCAAAGACAACTTTTAAAATTGAAAAAAAAAATCGCGATTTTCTTCAAAAGTACACATAAGGATTAACCCGTTTCAATTTAATTATTTCAAAATAGGACAACGGCCGTAACCATACTCAGAAGTGAGCATTAAGGTTATTCATTACGTCCAAATAGTTTGTGTCTAAAACGGTAGATGGCGCCACCGTCACCAATGTTAACATATGCAACTAATAAAATTAAAACAATCAAAAATAAAATGATTAATTCAAAAATTAAGCAAAAACGGATATAATCTGGTTAATGGACGTTACAAAATCTAGGGATTGGCACGTGTCGATTTCACTTATTGTTATTAGTTTCATTGTTAGAGGCCACCATTGTTAAGTAAACAATCAACTTTATCTGCCGTACTTTCTACCAGAAACTGACCAAACTTTACACACTTATTTAAGATTGAAATATCAAGGGAATGGTACGTGTCGATTTCACATATTGTTGTTAGTTTCATTGTTGAGGACCACCATTGTTAAATAAACAATCAACTTTATGTGCCACACTTTCTAAAACAAACTGACCAAACTTGGCACACCCATCCGATTAGCACAGAGACATCTAGTGAATGGTACCTGTCGATTTCACATATTGTAGTTAGTTTCATTGTTCGAGGAAACCATTGTTAAACAAACAATTGCTGGATTTTTCCATTGTTAAATAAACAATTAATTTTATCTGCCATACTTTATACTACAAACTAACCAAACTTGGCATACTTATTTACAATTGAGACATCTATGGAACCGTACGTGTCTATTTCACTTATTGTTGTTAGTTTCATTGTTAGAGGACATCATTGTTAAATAAAGAATCAACTTTATCTGCCATACTTTCTACCAGAAACTGACAAAACCTTGCGCACTCATTTAAGATTGAAATATCTAGGGAAAGATATGTGTCGATTTCTCATATTGTTGTTAGTTTCATTGTTCAAGACCATCATTGTTAAATACACAAGCGTTGGATTTCTACATTGTTAAATAAACGATCATCTTCATCTGCCATACTTTCTAACACAAACTGACCAAACTTGTCGCACCCATCTGATTACCACAGGGATATATACTGAATGGTACCAATCAATTTCTCAGATTGTTGTTAGCTTCATTCTTCGAGGCCACCATTGTTAAACAATCGTTGGATTTCTCCATTATTAAATAAACAATCAACTTTATCTGCCATACTTTCTATCACAAACTGACCAAACTTGCACAATCATTTACGATTGAGATGTCGATGGAACGGTACGTGCCGGTTTCACTTATTGTTGTTAGTTTCATTCTTAGAGGCCACCATTGTTAAAAAAACAATCAACTTTATCTGCCACACTTTCTACCAGAAACTGACCAAACTTTGCACACGCATTTAAGATTGAAATATCTAGGGAATGGTACGTGTCGATTTCACATATTGTTGTTCTTTCATTGTTAGATGCCACCGTTGTTAAATAAACGATCAAGTTTTTCTGCCACACTTTCTACCACAAACTAACCAAAATTTGCAGAATCATTTAAGATTAAGATATCTATGGAATGGTATGGGTCGATTTCACATATTGTTGTTTGTTTCATTGTTAGAGGCCACCATTGTTAAACAAACAATCAACATTAATGGCCATACGTTCTACCAGAAACTGACCAAACTTTGCACACCCATTTAAAGTTGAAATATCTATGGAATGCTATGTGAGATGTCGATGGAACGATACGTGCCTATTTCACTTATTGTTGTTACTTTCATTCTTAGAGGCCAGCATTTAAAAAAAAAAAAACAATCAACTTTGTCTGCCACACGTTCTACCAGAAACTGACCAAACTATGCACACGCATTTAAGATTGAAATATTTAGGGATCAACTGATCAAACTTGGCACACCCATCGGATTACCACAGAGATATCTACTGAATGGTACCAATCGATTTCATATGTTGTTAGATTCACTGTTCGAGGCCACCATTTTAAAACAATCGTTGGATTTCTCCATTATTAAATAAACAATCAACTTTATCTGCCATACTTTATACTACAAACTAACCAAACGTGGCATACTTATTTACGATTAAGATATCTATGGAATGGTACGTGTCGATTTCATTTATTATTGTTAGTTTTATTGTTAGAGACCACCATTTTTAAATAAACAATCAACTATATCTGCCATACTTTCTACCAGAAACTGACCAAATTTTGCATACCCCTTGAAAGTTGAAATATCTACGGAATGCTATGTGTCGATTTCACATGTTGTTGTTAGTTTCATTATTGATGGCCACCATTGTTAAATACAGAATCGTTGGATTTCTCCAGTGTTAAGTACACAGTCAACTTTTGTCTGCCATATTTTCTACCACAAACTAACCAAACGTGGCGCACTCATTTACGATTGAGATATCAATGGAATAGTTCGTGCCGATTTCACATATTGTTGTTAGTTTCATTGTTAGAGGCCACAGTTGTTAAGTAAACAATCAACTTTATCTTTCGTACTTTCTAGCAGAAACTGACCAAACCTTACACACCCATTTAAGATTGCAGTATCTAGGGAATGGTACGTGTGGATTCCACATATTGTAGTTAGTTTCATTGTTGAAGGCCACTATTCTTAAATAAACAATCAACTTTATCTGCCATACTTTCTAAAACAAACTGACCAAATTTGGCACACCCATCGGATTTGCACAGAGATATCTACTTAATGGTACAAGTCGATTTCACATATTGTTTTTAGTTTAATTGTTCGAGGCCACCAATATTAAATAAACAATCGTTGGATTTCTCCATGGTTAAATAAACAATCACCTTTATCTGCCATACTTTCAACCACAAACTAACCAAACTTTGCACACTCATGAACGATTGAGATATCTATGGAATGGTATGTGTCGATTTCACATATTGTTGTTCTTTCATTGTTGAAGGCCACCATTGTTAAATAAACAATCGTTGAATTTCTAAATTGTTACTTAACAATCAACTTTATCTTACACTCTTTCTACCACAACTAACCAAATTTGGCGCACTCATTTACAATTGAGACATCTATGGAACGGTACGTGTCGATTTCACTTATTGTTGTTAATTTCATTGTTAGAGGCCATTATTATTAAATAAAGAATCAACTTTATCTGCCATACTTTCTAGCAGAAACTGACCAAACCTTACACACTCATTTAAGATTGAAATATCTAGGGAAAGATATGTGTCGATTTCTCATATTGTTGTTAGTTTCATTGTTGAAGACCACCATTGTTAAATACACAAGCGTTGGATTTCTACATTGTGAAATAAACGATCAACTTTATCTGCCATACTTTCTACCACAGACTAACCAAACTTTGCACACCCATTTAAGATTGAAATATGTAGGAAATAGTACGTGTTGATTTCACATATTGTTCTTAGTTTCATTGTTGGAGGCCACCATTGTTAAATAAAGAATCAACTTTATTTGCTATATTTTGTACCAGAAACTGACCAAACTTGGCACACCAATCGGATTACCACTGAGATATCTAGGGAATGGTACTTGTCGATTTCACATATTATTGTTAGTTTTATCGTTTTAAGCCACCATTGTTCAATAAATAATTGTTGAATTTCTCCATTGTTAAATAAACAATCAACTTTATCTGCCATACTTTTTACCACAGATTAACCCAACTTAGCACACTCCTTTACGATTTAGATATCTATGAAATTGTACTTGTCGATTTCACTTGTTGTTGTTAGTTTCATTGTTAGAGGCCACCATTGTTAAATAAACAATAAACTTTATCTGTCATACTTTCTACCAGAAACTGACCAAACATTGCGTACCTGTGATTGAAATATCTATCCTATGGTTCATGTCGATTTCACATATTGTTTTAGTTACGTTGTTGGAGACTAACATTGTTAAATAAACGATTCACTTTATTTTCCATACTTTTTACCAGAAGCTGACCAAACTTGACATATTTACGATTCAGAAATCTAGAGAATGGTACATGTCGATTTCTCATATTGTTGTTAGTTTCATTGTTGGAGGCCTCCATTTTTAAATAAACAGTAAACTATTTTCCATACTTGCTACTAGAAACTAAGCAAACTTTGCTTACCTATTTACGATTGAAATATCTATGGAATGATACATGTCGATTATCAAGGGCTAACAAGCCCTAGCCAAATTGTGTGTAATACATCAGTATGCGTTGGGATCAAACGATAATTATTCGTGATCATACGAGCTGGACAAATTCCGATTGAATTTGTTTTCATGGTGGCTGTGGTGGAGGGGCTAACAGGTCATCGGTAAATGTTATTGTTCGGAAAATGGAATAGTAAAAAAATAAATAAATAAATAAAATAAACATATTTCAGTCAGAACTTTGTTGCGCCTGTTTTGTAACCAGTGTGAACTAGTTGTGTGCCTCCAGATTTTTTTTTTTTTTTTTTTTTTTTTTTTTTTTTTTTTTTTTTGTCTCAGGTGGAGCGAGATGGCCCCCTACAGCGTTCCTAGAATTACACTCTAAAAGCCCACAGTGTTCCTAGAATTGCACTCTAAAAGCCCCTCCCATACAGCTGACCTGTGCTTCCCAGCGGACACCTCACATTTGAACTCTGTTGAGATTCTATGTAAGTATTCTATGTATTCTATGTAATAAACATGTATTAGGGAATGAGAAGTTCTCGAAATAAATTTGCAAGCTGAATATTTTTTCGCGACATAAGTGAAGAGTGATTATATACCCTTGAAGAGTACCCTGGAGAGTAAGAAAGCTCTAAGCAAAATAATCATTGAATAAATAGCAATGTAATCACAGTAATGTGTATACATGGCATGTTGTATTTCTACCAGATTGTCAGAGCACTAATTCTCTCATTTTTTGATGTGAGCGATCTCGCTATCGAATTTCCAGAAGAACATTTAAAAAAAAGTTGTATTTAGGTCTATTCCATTTTAAACAAACGAAAAACGTTGCGTAAAAGAACTTTCCATGTTAAAATATTTGATGGGTAGAGTAGTTTGTGTGGGATTTGATTGTTATTGCATGTATCTATTGCATGCTGAATTGTTCAACTGGGAAAGCAGCCAGGATATTCATTCTGACGGTTACAAGCCCGTGAAAATACAGAGCAACAGTTACTCCAAGGGAGTAGATAATAGATAAAAATCCTTAAAACTACCGTGGGAGAGAGAGCTGAAAGAAGGTATAGTGTGAAAGTTTGGGCCGGAACTAGGGAAGTTCCGCCAGGAACGCAGAATCACCTGTATACAGCTCTCATTGTTGAGACACTAAAATTTTTCAATTACTCGTATACGGAAGATAAACATTACGAAACTATTTTTATTTATTTATTTATTTACTTATTCCTCGGGGGGTAGTCTATCTCAAAAGATTACGATTAGCATAATTCTATGTTTCAGGAGTGCGCTTCGAACCCACCCCCCAGAGGCGGTTTTTTGGGCGGGCGAACTATACCTTGTCCGCAGGTCCACACATTAATTAAAGTATATGTAACACACATGTACGTGTGTGTGTGTGTGTGTATGTATATATATATGTGTGTGTGTGTATATGTATGCTAAATGTAAAATATTTTTGAGCCAATGTTTCCAATCTAAATAATAGAGCCCCACGGCTCCAACTCGCCAAGGGCTCCATAAGAACAAATTCCGCCTGTGTCACCTTCTACACATCAGTGGCTATGCCCATAGTATATTCTATTATAACAATTGACTGAATGTGCTGTTCAAGTTTCACTTTCTTGGAAAGAGAATGCGTAAGACTCTCTTAGTGTTCCAACGAGACGGGACTCGACTCTTTGAAGCGAGACACGATACCATACGAAACGTTTTGTGAAATGTCTCGTTTCGTGTCTCGAAAAATACAAACACAGTTTCTGAATTTGCTTAAAAATTTATTAACTCGGAATAAATTATTTGCCTTCGAAATGTATACCATCTTTTATTATTTCAAATGATCGAAATAATTCAATGTTTCAAATCCTACAAAGAACAGGGAATACCTAAAGAATTTTTTAAAAATGATTCTTACAAACAGTTTTCACTTCCATTTTTTAATCGATTCAAGTTTAATTATTTTGTGATAGTGCTCCAGATTCAAACACAAATGTAAAGCGTTCATTGAGATCAGTGTTTCAGAAGATTTTATTCCGGGGGCTGGTGAAGATATCTACGTATAAAAATCCTGTTATAGAAGTACAAGTAGAAGTGGTAATTTTATCAGTAACTATTGTTTCATGGTTTTTCTCGTTCCGAACCAAGACTAGGGATGCGCACGAGACAAGATTTGTGGCTGTCTCGTCTCGAAAATGTGCTGTAAAATTGATGTCTCGACTCGAAAAATGTATATTTTACTATTGGAAGAGCTGTGTCTCGACTCGAATTTTGTCAGGAAAATTCTGTCTCGACTCGTCTCGTGCGCCTCCCTAACCAAGACAGAAACGTGTCAGCCTTTCTCGATACTGAGTTTTGAAAAGATGCTGATTTGACAACAAAATTTATCTTTTTTATTGTTTTATGATGTTATTCGAAGCTAAACCATTTTTAAATGGGAAAGTTACATAGGCCTCCTTATTTGTTGAAGTGGCGCCAGGGGTTCTGAAAAAACTATATCAGAATAAATGGGGAAATCTTGCCTTTCGACTGTACTGACGGTATTGACAAATGTTCCTATCGAAGTAATTACTGGTTCAGTCGAATCTAAGCAGTCGTTGCTGAAAGATTGCAGTCGTGTTGTGTGTTGTGCTACCAAACAAAACTTGGTTAAAAGTTGTAATTTTAACCACTTGGTATAACAGCTCTTTTGTGGACCTCAGCCTTTCTGGTGTTGCCACGAGACGAGACAGAACCATTCGATACGAGACGAGACGGGCAGATCTTTTCTAGACGAGACGACACAGCCAGAATTCTCGTCTTGTCTCGTGGCAACACTAGACTCTCTAGATATATCAGTAAAAGGAATGACAACGTTCCTCACGGAGCACGTGTTAGCTCTCAGCCTCTTTCTTTCACTGATGTTTGTTTACATAGTAGATGAATATATAGAGAGTAACAAAAGGATGAGATATGCAGATTCTCCTGAAACCACATTAAAATTGTATCAGTATTTGGAGCTTGTTATAAATGGATTTAATGGGTAGCTAAAATAATTCTTGGAATTGATCATACAGTATTGATATAAAAAAAAAAAAAAAAAAAAAAAAAAAAAAAAAACATGGAAACAAGTAAAGACAAAGAACTGAAATCGTGAATTTGTTTTCAAAATACAGAAATCTCGAAGGAATATCTGTTTAGCCGACTTTAATTGTAAACGAATTTTGAATAAATTTGCATTCCTTGAATTCTTATACATAAAAAATAGAAATCTTTCTTTTAGCGTACGAATGAGAGGCTTTAGGAAATTAGGCCAAGATAATTAAAATGATACTGTCCTTTACAAAATTTAAGGGGAAGACCACGATCGAAAAAGTATCAGTCAAACTATAAAGGTCAATGGTAGCTTTTGTCATTTCTTACGACCACTATATGCACCTTATTGCGAAAAATTTATTCCTATTATAAAACCGCTATCGTTCAATAAATGTCAAATTTAATAGATCTTGAGAGATGAAATTGTCATTACATCTGTCGCATAATATATTCTAGCTTTGGGACCCATGTCATTATATGACTTTCACGATAAGTGACAAGAAGAATATAAATCCCAAGTTCAAAACGTAAGGAAAGAAACCGGTTGTTCGCCCTTCAAATTATGAAAAATGTACCAAAATGGTTGAAATTATGATTTTGTATTTCTTTACGAGAAAGAAGAATAAAAATAAAAATTGGAGCAATTATGTATGTATAAGGCCACTATCTTCTTCAAGTTACTAAACTAACTTCAAGTGTTTCAACCATTTTTGACACATATCTCGAAAGCTTTTAGTGAAATTAGAGGCAAGAATACGTGGTTGATAATGAGCTTTTTAATTATGTCACAATACTTTTGAACTTTACCTTATGAGAAATGGCATATTCCGAAAATAATTCAGTACCACCCTAACCTGAATTTTACCAAAAGATTAGCGAAAGTGATACGGTGTGCGTCGTCCAGGGTTTAATTCCCGGTGTGGCACTCAAACATTGCTGTGTTGACCAAACATCGAGAGAAAAGTTGGGAAACTAAAAGATAGCGGACTTCAATCTAGACAGCCGGCTACGTTAGGTGTAGTCGTGCTGACCACTAACATAAGCCCGCTGCAGACTCAGATCACAAGGGACTGTTGCGCCAGGAGTTTATATATATATTGGTGTTATTATTTTACCTTACCTCTCAGTAGCGTAAGTAAGGACGAATGGGCCTCCCCGCAAAAATGTTAAACGGACCCCCTCTATCCACATCCATGAGTCACGTAAAATTTACAGAGAACAGTTTTGACTTTCTATGTTCTATCTAGTGAGTCACAACTTGCTCATATGCAAAAAAATGCACATTATATTATTATTATTATTATTATTATTATTATTATTATTATTATTATTATTATTATTATTATTGTGCTATAGTTTTCGTCTATTCTGCTGTACCAACCTCGAGAGTCTACGACATCCGACATTTTTAATGAGGTGTAGTCGCCCCACTTTTTGTTGTTTGGTTCGATGCTGGTTTCACTGTCCTTTTCCCACCTTTGAAATACATAAGCACGGCAGATCGCGAAAACTCGACAAGTCGCGCTGTTTCCGAAATGAAGCTCCCAGCCATTTACTCACCCTGATATACCGTCGTCCTTCCCCATTCAAGGCACAAGCATCACACTGACTAATCGAGTGAGATTCTTGTCACGTTTGGCGCGCGGTTGTGTTATGCCTTGTAGCTCTTATGTCTGCACAATGATTTCGTTCAAAAAGTAGCGAGTGGTCATAATGTTTTCGCTGGTCAGTATAAGTTTTGTTGGCATTTAATTTACTAAATAATCGCTCAGGTGTTACCGTCTTCACAGGTAAAAATGAGATATAGTTGTAACATCACATAATTTTTAACATCCTAACATTATAAAGTTTAACTTCGAAACTGAAATGGGCTTCTCAATGTTGCGGGCTCTGCAGGCCCTTTAGTTGCGCCACAGCATTCTCTCTACTCAGAAGAACACCGTGTGCGTGGGTTTTCTCGGGGTTCTCCCGTTTCCTCCCACTTTCTTCATTCCACCATTTCATTCATCACTCATCATCACCGTCTCCTTTAGCCTAACCGGCATAACCGTGGGACGTAAAACTTAAAGATTTCATTTTCATTTTCTCTACTCAGAAGGATAGGGACAAATAGAAAAATCAAAATTCATTCTGTCCATTTTTCAAGCATCATACACTTCAGGAAAAAAAATCATATAATACTGATATGTAAGAAAATATTGGTATTGTTTGTTTTCTGTATACAAAGAACCATTTAGTTTTTTTATCTCATATTATGGTAATAATCGAAAAAAAAAAAAAAAGAAAGAAAAGAACTTCATGTGATAAACGGACGAAAACAAATTTGTCAACGCGATGCGAATGACGTTCTCTGCAACCTAATTCACGTTTTTCGTACAAAAACTCTATTCCTACCTGCGAAAAGAAAAGATTTCTGTTACCCGTCAATGGTTGAGATTTTGCCCTGCGGCTGAACAACACGGCTTGTAAAAATAGACTCTGACTGACTGCAGGTGCACGAAGGAAAAAAAAAAACTGTTGGATTCCTCTCCCCGCCCACTTCAAGTGTGGATATCATGGACACATTCAAACTGAGCGGTACGATCTTTCAGTTCTTTCCAGTAGAGGAGCCAGCAGTGATTGCTAAAAGAAAAAGTGAGCATCTGGTGGCGAAAAGGCGAAGTGCTCGGACAAGGGGGTGGGCACAGTAACCTTAATATTTGTGTATTTGTACAGTAATATATTGTTACGATTTAACTGCAACTTAAACTGTATTATTTCAATTTAATTACTTCAAAATGGGTAGTGATGCTGTTGAACAGGAATGCGCTTTAATGTTTATTATTACATTTGAACATTAATATTTGTGTAAACGCATTTTGATTGGTAGGCAAACTCAATAAATAAATAAATAAATAAATATGTATAAATAAATTTGTTAAATGTAACAATTAAAGCTTTTAATTAAACGTGATTTTAAGTGATAATGTTTAGCGGGCCGAAGGCTCGGGCGCAGCAACTAGTATAATTAATCAATAAAGGTCATCACATCCCATTAACCTCAAAAACTCGACCAATATAGACTAGAGTAATATATTTGTCTTGTACGAAAACTACATACCCTCTTCCCGGTATGTATGAAGTTAATTATTAGGAAAAAAATGTCAATCTTTTTATGTTTTATTTCTTTTCACTTCCAAACTTCTTTCGAAGAAAACACTACGTTTTTTAAAATATATACTTACTTTTTATAGTACTCTTACCTTTAGGCAAGTCAAAGAAGTAATGGACGAAAAGATTGTTGTATCCAAATTGCTCTACAGAAATAATTTCTCCCATAATGTGTAAATCCAACATACCATGAGGTGGTAGAGAGAACTCTGTTCCTATTTGAAACTGCAGTAGCTGTGTATGGTGACTAGAAATCTGAAAAAAAAATCGATTTTATCCCTCATAATTAGGGCTCGGATTTCTAAGAACTAGAAACTTTGAAAATGTGCATGCATATATATTTTTGGACAAGTTATTTTCAATGAGCAAGTTTTCTCCTTCTTCCTTGGGTTTACGGAGCTCCCAAAAGAGACAACAGTAAAAAATGTCGTTAGATCACGTAAGTGTCAACATTCAAAGGTGAATTTAACATTAATTGTATAAAGATAGTGTTACTTCAAGCGGCAGAGTTCAAAGCAAGACAAATGAACAACGAACAGAGGAATAAGTAATACAAATGTAATGGAAAAATGCAAGTTCCACGAAAGTGTGGTCAAGTTACACAGGTGGCCAACTTAGAAAGGTAGTCAAATGAACAAGTTCGATTGTAATAGTTTCAGCTGACAAATACACGAAACGTAATTATGTCACATGTCCAAAATCCTACCACTCTGTTTCTATATCCTAGGCATGTGATTCCTAATCTAGGGTACACATACATCTGGGGGCTGTTCATGAGTACAAATTCTTGCGATATATAATTATTTAGGCTTGATGATGTAATGGCGAATAAGAAAGTTGGATACAATCATAATTGAAACACAATTTCATACGCCGAAAGTTGTAAACTTTTATTCAGAGCTTTTTTTGAGAGGTACACGTAAGGATCATTGTTAAGTATCGAAATAACGGATACCATCTTTGAAACAGGTTTAACAACGGGTACATGAAATAGAAAGGGTTAGAAACCAATACTCTAAGACACTGCATTCTCCAGATAATAATAATATATTATCTTTTGTTTTACAGTTATTTTGAAAGAAAAGGAAAATGGCGATAATTTTAAAGACTGAAAAAGCAGAATGGCGATAATTAGGATGACCTGAAAATACAGCAAGCATCACTGCAGCGCATTCTACGTAGCTAAAACAGGAAATCTACATACATCTCCCGACACAAACAGGAAATATAGTATACCCTTAAATGATTTACCTTTTAGGTATTGAATACTTCATAAATGTCGTTTATTTTAGACGCACTGCAGTCATTCTTTATCAAAAGCATATAGATCAGATATTTTAAGCATTCTGAATCTCACATACTGAGACAAGCCAGGATGTTCTCCATTTATTTAAGTATACGTTTTTATCGCGATGAAAAATCACGCAAACTTGTATATATTCAATCATAGATTTCAATGAATTTGTTCTAAGAAACCGTTAGAATAACTTTCTGTTTTGAATACAACAGCAACACTAATCACATTATGTTACTAATCCTTTTACTGTCAAATATATTAGGGTCAATCCATGCCAAATGATCGAGAAAAAAGAAAAATTGTCGCTCGATCTTTTCAAAAAAATCTAATTTTCTCATGAATGTTTATACTATATCAGGGCACTTCAAAATCACAATTAATTATATTTTTTTAAAACATCTCGTAGCAACGCAGCTTCTGCCGCCATTTTGCGTTTTCTCGATTTCAGGCGTTTACGTTGTTTTCAATATCTCTCAGCATGTGTCTGCCCTAGCAAACTGAAAATTGGTGGACGTGTCTAACTTGTGTAGAGCTAAAACTCTGTCCTCTTAACAGTTTTGCCTAAAACCACTTGAAAGGGGTCAAATCAGGGCCTACAGTAGCAACAGTTTTGGACATTGAAGACATATTTGGGAAGAGGAAGCAACTAATATAAGAGGTCTGAATTTTTGTGTGCATGTAGTCCGGGTTCATACGTTTATATTCAAAAATTTGCAGACCTGTAGCTGCTCCCAAAGGCCTGAAAAAATATCGTAAAATTGGGAAATTATGTCAATTTGGCATATTTCATTGTCCAATATCTCCAATACTTTGACCCCCTTCTGCTCAAAAACACAAAACGCGGTTTGTTGTGTATTATGGGATGCTAAAGGACTAACTATTCTTAAAATTTCAGATTTTTTATCCAGGCCCATTGGATATATTGGACAGTGAAATATGCCAAATTGGTGTAATTCCCCAAATTTACGATATTTTTTCAGGCCTTTGGGAGCAGCTACAGGTCTGCAAATTTTTAAATATAAACATATGAACCCGGACTACATGCACACAAAAATTCAGACTACGTCAGTTGCTTCCTCTTCCCAAATATGTCTTCAATGTCCAAAAATGTTACTACTGTTGGCCCTGATTTCACCCCTTTCAAGTGGTGGTTTTAGGAAACAAATGTTAAGAGGACAAAGTTTTAGCTCTGCACAAGTTGTACACGCCCACCAATTTTCAATTTGCTAGGGCAAGCACATGCTGAGAAATATTCAAAATAACGTAAACGCCTGAAATCGAGAAAACGCAAAATGGCGGCAGAAGCTGTGTCGCTACGAGATGTTTTAAAAAATAATTAATTGTGGTTTTGAAGTACCCTGATATAGTGTAAACCAGGGATGCAAATAACCACTCGCCCGGGGCGAGTGGTTCATCGGTGCGGGCGAGTATTTAATATCATACCGAAGGTAAGTAAATGATTTCTATTATGGAATGTGGGCTAGTAGCTTTTTTCTTGGGCTAGTAAAATTTTGTTGCTTATTTGCATTCCTGGTATAAACATTCACGAAAAATTTATATTTTTTGGAGATGGTCGAGCGGCACATGCTTGATCACTAAGAATGGATTGACTCATTAATAATGACAAAAGTTTTATATATGCACAAAGAACACTAATGATATTCATACTAATATAGGTACATAGGACGGAATTGCAAGAAAGGATCATTAAAGGAAATTTAGATAAAGAATGGGACACTACTATAAACAGTTTCATTAACAGTAATAAAAATCGTCACAATTTTCAATTTCGATGACAGCCACATACAAATTTTACATGTGTACAATTTTGTTGGATATAGGACTTGCTAACCCACTACTTTCTGAAGTTTGTGTTTATGATAATCGAAGTGTTTAGTGGTCTGTAAGTTATTACGCAAACATTTCTGCAAAATAAACAAGGAATTATAAGGTAAGCAGCCTGAAGAACAATCTTACAAACAAATTCAAAAGTGAGTACCTTAAAATAATATGAGAACAAATTAACATACCTTAATTTTATTAAGAAACCAATAATTTCGATATCTTGAAAATCATTGACACCCCTGTCACGCCCAACAGCAATTTTGAAGTTGACATTAAATTACCAAATTTTACATACTCCACCTGTGAATTTCACCGGAACTCACAGTGCACTGTAAAATATGATAACAGAAGTATTGATGAAAATACACAAACTCATGAATTAATTTCTATAAATGTATTTTGCAGTGCATTGTGAAATCTCTTAGTTTCGGCAGTTTTCATGTGGAGCAAGTTCATTATTTTCTATTATGAAATTCACAGACGGAATATACATAAATTTGGTAATTCAGTTTACAACTTGAAAGGTGTCGAAAAAGATATCAATGATTGATTTTCAAGACATCGAAATTACTGGTCTTTTAATAAAATACTATTACTTTTAGGATATTACTTTATTCTCTTACTATTTTACATACCAGTGTATTACACAAAAAATGAAAACTTCAACTTGTTAAGTGAGTACCTTTTGAGTTTATTAAACCAAGAAATATTGAATTTAGTTTACATAGAATTGTATCCATGGTAATTCTAGTGTTGTAAGCAAACAGAATATATTTTTATATATATATAATTAGTTGTTAAACACACTATAATAATAACTTTATATCACGAAGCATATCCTTGGTAATTTTTGTTGAAGCAAATTTTACTTGGAACGACACGTCTCCAGAAAACTGTAGAGGAATCATTTCAAATTACTGAGAAAGTAAACCTCAAAATTTTGAACACGAAAAATATTAGTCAACAATTCACTATTCTTTAAATATATTACTATTTTTTAGAATATATACCATTCTTTAGATATGTTACTCAGCTTCAAGGAAGCTGTATCAGGAGACAAAATAGTGATGTGATTCTGATAATCTACTTTGTTACGGTGGCTAGATTTACAAAATTAAGCACATTATAAAGACAGCGTAATCCAAAACTGTACTCATTTATTTATAACTAAAGAGAACCGTGTCTTGTTTACTGCTTGTTGTCTTGTCTGGAGAAGGCTGTAATGATAACATAAATCCTAAAAGTAAAGTATCAAATTGAAGACGTATTACTCTAAGTTCTAGCTAGTATATGGTTCAATTTTATTGTAAAATATTATATAGGAGAGATTTTTCCTGAGAATTTATACAATACTTAACACAGAGATGGGAAGATAATGGGGTGTTAAACAGCGAAGGATATAGAATGTTTTACTCAGGTAATGAAAAGGGCGGTCATAATGGTGTAGGAATAATTCTTAGTAAGCGCTTAAAAGAGAAGGTAAGCGAAAGTAGAATTTGTTGATGATAGAGTTACGATGTTAAGACTTGTTAAGACTTGGACTTAAGGAAAAATGAAGGATTTAGTAGTGATACAGACATAAGCATCGACGACTTCATATATAACTGAAGAAATAGAGGAAAATTACGAGAAAATAGAAGAAATTATAGACGGGAAGAAGAGAAGTGCATGTATAATTGTAATGGGAGATTTCAATTCAGTTGTGGGAGAAAAACAGGAAGGTAGTATCGTAGACAAATATGGTTTAGGCAAAAGAAATGAAAGGGGAGAGGGACTGATCAATTTCAGTAGACAGAATTCACTAGTAATTGGAAACACGTGGTTCAATCAGCATAAGAGAAGACATACATAGAAATCCTCAATAGAAGGTAGAAGATATCAGATAGACTGTTATGATTCAGGACAGGTATCGGAATAGCTTGAAAAACGCGAAGACCCTTCACGAGACTGATATTTTCTCTGATCATAATCCTGTGCTGGCCGAAATTGATATTCAACTGAAAAAATGTAGGCAGAAGACAATTAACTAACTAACTCTATGGCCTATGGAACCCGGAGGTTCAATGCCGCGTTCACAAAAGCTCTCCACTGACTTCTATCCTTAGCTAATTGGATCCAGTTTCTACTTTGTATTCCTATCTCTGCGAGATCCATCTTAATATTATCCTCCCATCTGCGCCTAGGTCTTCCTAATGGTCGTTTTCCTATGGGTCTACCAGTCAAGACTTTGAAAGCGTTTCTACTTTCTTCCATTCTAGCTACATGACCTGCCCACCTAAGCCTCCTAGACTTGACGACCCTAACAATGTTGGGTAAACCGTATAAACTATGTAGTTCCTCGTTATGAAGCTTCCGCCATTCCCCATTCTCGTTCCTCTTGGGTCCGAATATTCTTCTCAGGATCCTGTTCTCAAATACTTTCAGTCTATGTTCTTCCCTCAGAGTAAGCGACCATGTTTCGCAACCATACAAAACCACAGGCATGATTATCGTTTTATATATTTTAAGCTTCAAATTCCTCGACAGAATTCGCGACGACAAGAGATTTTGAACCGAATAGTAACACGAATTCCCTGCTTTTAGTCGACATTTAATTTCTTCGTGAATATGATTTTCGTCTGTTAATATTGATCCTAAATATTTGAAAGTATCCACTTTATCAAAAGTATTATTTAATATTTTAACGCCTCCACAATTTGCCGTATTACGGTCCCGACGCACTTCCATGTATTTAGTTTTCTCTGCATTTACTTCTAAACCCATGTCCCTGCAAGCGTTTAATAATATCTCTGCATTTATTTCTACTGTTCTCCTATCATCCCCTATTAAATTTACATCATCAGCATATGCCATAACCTGGTGAATGCCGTTCAACTCTAGGCCCTGGTTGCTATCTTTGATTTTCCTTATGGCGTATTCCAGCACAAAGTTAAATAATAATGGCGACAACGCATCTCCTTGTTTCAGGCCATTTTCGACGTGGAAGCTCGTGGACAAAAATTTTCCTACCCGCACTTTACTTTGGGATTCACTTAAACATATCTTAATTAATCTAATTAGCTTTCTCGGTATTCCAAGCTCTGTAAGAACGTTGTATAATGTTTCTCTCCTAACCGAGTCGTAAGCCTTTCTAAAATCAATAAATAGTTGATGTACCGGGGTATTGTATTCCCACTTCTTTTCGAGTATTTGGCGAATGGTAAATATTTGGCAGAAGACAATTAGACAACATAATTTTGAATTATGTGAAGTTAAAAAAACCGATGAACTACGAAATCTTTTCGTTGAAAAATTCGAAGAAAAATACGAAAACGACAAAAGTGTAAGTTCGGGTAGTAACAGACGGTGAGAACATATTAAACTTTACATACAGCAAGGAGCAGAAGAAGTAGTAGGTTACCGCGAACACAAAACGACTAAAAAGCCACGGGTTACTGAACAGATGTTGCAGAAAATGAAGGAGAGGAAGACGTGGAAACGGACTGATACAGAAGAGGGCACAAATATGTACAGGAAGTTAAACAACGAGTTACGAAGGAAAATAGACAAAGCAAGCAGACGAAGAATTTTACAAAAGAAAATGCAAGGACACAGAAGAATTGGAAAGAGTTGGGAAATATGAGGAAATGTACAAGGAGGTGAATCTATGGAACATCGAAGGAAACAAGATGGTATTACGATGGCAGCAGAAAATAAGAATGGGAAGATAGTCATTGAGAGAAGTGAAGCCTTACAAAGATGGAAAGAATATGTTGAGGATTTATACGAGAGTAGGGATAGATCGTATAGCCTAGATGCTGAAGTAGAAAATGAAGTACACGAGGATGATAACAGGTTTAGTATTCTTCAGAATGAGTTTGAAAAAAACTATATCCAAGATTAGGAATAGAAAGGCAACGGGGTAGATAATATAAAAATCGAATTCATTACGAATATGGGAAAAAAGGGAAAGAATTGTTCTAACTCTGCAATGGAATATATGAAACAGAAGAGTGGCTAAAAGATTTCCTGAAGACGATCGTGATACCAATGGCTAAGAAATGGAACCCAGAGAGAGGGAGAAGAATATGGGACGAAAATAAATGTTAACAAGAAGAAAGCCAAGGTGAATGGAACGAACGAAGGGGTCGGTGTCAAATATAGATGTAGAAGGAGACAAAATAGAACAGGTGACTAGTGTTCGATATCTGGGTAGTATTATTAGTGAAGATATGAAGTGCGAATGTGAAATAAAAGCAAGAATAGAAATGGCGAAATAAATTTTTAGGAGGAAGAAAAGACTATTTTATGGGACCTTGAATAACAAGTTGAGCAAAAGATTCATAAAATGCTTTGTGTGGAGTATTGTACTAAATGGGGCAGAAATATGGACATTACGCAAAAATGATGAAAAACGGTTGGAAGCTTTCGAAATGTGAGTGTGGAGAAGAATGAAAAGAATCAGCTGGGGCAAACGGAAAACGAATGAGAAGGTTTTAGAAATAGTGGGGGAGAAAAGAACAATTTTAGATATTATTAAAAAGAGGAAAAGAAACTGTTTGAGACATTGACAAAGAAGGAACTGTATCATGAGGGAATAACTAGAGGATATGGTCTCAGAAAAGAGAGGGAGAGGGCGAAGAAGACTGCAATTAATGGATGATATCAAAACAGAAATAGTACGTAGAGGTTAGCGTTAGACCATGAAGCATGGAAGCTTCTCAGTTGTGGCAAGTGACCTGCCAATATTGGCTGAATACATATGATGATATTGATGATGACAGTAACACACACGGGCGTCATTTGGGGAGGGAAGCCCAAACTGCTCACATAGTCTTGGTGCAGAAAAACAATTTTAAACTGCAAATAAGAAACTAATATAGACATTTCCATACCTCATGAAAAACATTTCTTTCCTTTTCTTTCTCTTCTTCTGTTATATTTAACGACGCATGCTCTATCCAATATTCATAGATATTCCTTGCATCACTATCAACTTCAATGCGGTACGGTTTGTTGTCCTTTGTGAAATCTGGTGTAATATAAATCACCCCAGAAGAGTTAAATCTAATCATGCACAGAACATATTCGTCCTTTCCATACCACGTCTCACTACAAGAAAACAGTGTAACAAAAAGAAAAAATAAGTAAGTAAAACAGTATTAAATATAATTCACCTTAATGCAGATCAAGCTTTTTAATTATCTGAACGTCTTCAATTGTGGCTTCCATTATCCTCAGCAACGTTTCTCAAAACATCAACTGCTTCTCTTAATCACATCTCTTGGCGTCATCCTAAGGATTTCACCAGTATAGTTCAGGTAACTTTTTTAATGGAATAAAAAGTACAAATGCGTCAATGGGATAACCCGTGAACATTCAGATTTCAAATGATCTGAATGTTTAAAATAATACAAAACTGGTAACTATGAGAAATCGTATTAGAAATAATTCATGTCGCTAAGGGATATGATTAAGAGGTAGTTGATGTATTGAAAAATGCCACTAAGGATGCTGGATGTTACAATCGAAAATGTTCAGAAATTAAATATACACCCTGTATCAAAAAGAATATACGTATTTCGAATGCATATATTTATTCAACTTTAAGACATACGAATATGAAATTTTACACTCATATTTACGAACCTCTCAAGTTCAAATTACAGTTCAAAGTTCAAATTACAGATGTTCAATATGTCCTCCATCAGCGACACGAACAATATCACATCGATACTCAAATTCCTCCCGGGGCCGCGGTGGCTCAGTGGTAGAGCGTTCACCTCTGGTGCTAGGGGTCTCGGGTTCAAACCCTGCTCCCGCCAAGTGAACTTTGTGGTGGACAAACACCGTGTGCGTGGGTTTTCTCGGGGTTCTCCCGTTTCCTCCCACTTTCTTCATTCCACCATTTCATTCATTACTCATTATCACCGTCTCCATTAGCCTAACCGGCATAACCGTGGGACGTAAAACTCTAAATTTCATTTCATTTCATTCAAATTCCTCCCATACTCGGGCAAGCATGCCCTGCGTCACTGATGTTATGGCAGTATGGATCCGGTTCTTCAATTCTTCCAGGTTCTGTGGGAGTGGTGGTACATAAACGTTGTCTTTAACGAAACTGCATAGGAAGAAGTCACAGGGTGTTCAAATCTGGTGACCGTGGAGGTCAGCTGAGACGTGCTAAGTCACCAGCTCCTTGACGACCAATCACGCACTTGGCAACTCCAGTGAGGGGGTGCTCCGTTATGTTGAAAAATGAAGTTGTCTTCGTGCAGCCTCGGAAACAACCAGTTTTGTAACATAGCGAGATACTGTTGACTGTTAACAGTGTTGCACTGTAATCACGGAATTGCACTTCGCAAACTCGAGAACACAAAATGATTTCTGCTGCGGAGTAGCCATTTTAAACATATGACGGTTACCAAGCAAAACAGAAGACAACTGAGATCTAGCGGCTATTAATATATACTACACTATGTATTCGTTTCTCCAATAGCTGCGCCGAGGAGCAACGATCGATAGTTTGGACAAAATAATTCTTCGTAATACGTATACTTTTTGAAACAGGGTGTACTGATGTATACTAATGTGAGTCATAGGTCATAGTTAATAATTTTAAACACGCGTTAGTTTATTTCCATACGTAATTAAGTAAAATGGTTAATATAGAACACAAAATTGCTATCATTAATATGAGTTTAATTTACAAACTTACGTGTTACTATGAGAGACTTAATAGCGTATCACTAAACATAAATAAAGAGCCACTAACGAAGATAGAACTTCCCATGGAAAATTTCACCATTTACTATATGAAATACAACAGACGCAGAGACGGATTTAGAGTAAAGTGGCTGCTATCTTTGTGCTGAGCCAAACCTGCTGCCCTTTTACAAGCCCAGGGCCTACCCGCGTAGACCACGTAGCCCAGGACGTAGGCTACAATGTCCACGTTCTATTTGCCCACTTGCAACAACAGCTCCCTATGGAATAAGACTTTCCTCTTTATTAGGTCTAACATTTCAGTTAAGATTTTCAAATTGTTGATTCTACGTCTTTAATAGAAATAAGTTTGTTTGGTAGTTTTAAAACTACCTGCTATACAGTTTTCTGCACTTCTATAAAATATAAGCATATATATTTTTCACAGAGGCATGACATTGCAACAAAAGTAAGAATTGTTTGTTTAGTATTGTATTAGTATAGGAGTCGCGCGCCTACTCCACTCATTTAAAATTATTGTAGAATGCAGAGTTTTATGGTGACAATGTGTGACAATAATCCATTTTCGTCTCGTGTTATAAAACACAAAAGAGGACAACAGGAACAGAGGCAATCTCGTTTATATAAGGATTTAAGAAAATACATATTTCCAACATAACAGTAGTCAGTGTCAGTACGTTAATTATTAACCAGCCAACTCTATCCTTACACTTTGGAAATTATGCGACGACAGTAAGTAAGCAGACGATCTTGCTGTTCACGTCTCTCGCTGCCGAAGCACGTGTGAGGCGCGGAGTAATACATTCGCTTTGTTTACGTCTACTTTGTTCTAAGGCTGGAACAAGAATAGCAGTATTTTAGCAAATTTTATAAGACCTAAGTTTGCATGTAAATTAGTGTTTTTTTAAAGTTTATTTAAAAACCCTAAAAATTAAAGGAAAATTACCGTGAAGTTCTAACTTAACAAAGTAACCCAAACACTGAAATAGAAATAAAAAATCAGAAGCCCACATTGCAGAATACTAGGCCTAATATTTTCAAGCTAGTTGTATGATCAATGTACAGGGTGTCCAGAGACGAAACGCCCTAATTTGAAATGTTTATAATACAACATGTATTTGATACATAAAGAAGATTCATTCAGCATTGGATACACACATTTAGAAAGTTTGTTTGTGCAATTACATTACTACATGAGCGCGATGAGTGACACGGAGGATGTCTATTCAATACTGGATTTCTTTCCAGGTACCCTTTAGCATCTGTGGCGTAACTGTCTCAATCCCATGGCCACCCCAGCCATCTTATATTACTCTCCTGGATTCTTCCTGTGAGGGTATGTTAAGGACAGGTTGTACTCTAACAAAGTGAGAACTCTGGAACAACTTCGTAGAGCTGAATTTGAACAGTTACACCACAGATGCTAAAGAGTACCTGGAAAGAAATCGAGTATCGATTAGACATCCTCCGTGCCACTCATGGGGCTCACGTAGAAGTAGTGTCATTGCACAAACAAAACTTCAAAACTTTGTGTATCCCTTGTTGTATGAATCTTCTTTATGTGTCGAATATATGTTGTATTAGTCATTTCAAATTAGGGCGTTTGTCTCTAACACCCTATATTACAATTTTGTGGCAGATACATATTTGGTCATGTTGATGTTCATTTTTTGAGAGAATGGTGCGCCACCGCATTATCATCGCGATGTCTAACGGATTGGCCGTGCAGCTGTGGGAGATCAAAAACAGTTGGCCACCACGATTCCCCCTGATATCATCCTTTTTATTACTTTATCAAGGATCCTGTATTTATAGTACAACTTATGCGACATTAGCTGACTTGTACACACGCGTCACTATAGTTGCAGAACCTAATTTGACATGATAGGCAGAGCTTGGCAAGAACCAGAGTGTAGACTTGATGCGTACCGTGCTACCTATAGATCATACATTTGTAGTATGTAAGAAAACTTGTTTAGTGTTCCTTTTTGCACGTGTAAATTATGTTTACTAATGTTTGATTAGTCTTGAATAATGTATCAATGAAATCGGGTACAATCTGTGCATATCTTATAATACAATTAACGTACTCCTACGTTTTGTTTCAAGTTGTTTTGAGATTATTCCACATTATATTTGTGGAAAAGTATCATGGAAAAAAATCAGTCTATATATAGGATCCTTTCGGTACTACAAGAAGTTCGTACAATTTGTTACAATGAAATAACCCATTAAGACCTTAATATTTCGCATCGGACCAATTGTTTTAAAATACAATCGTTCTGTTTGTTTCAGTTTAGGACTTCAAGGTTTCGACTTTGTACTAATGTGTTGTTTTATATACTTTATGACATGTTTTCTACTGGGGCCGCGGTGGCTCAATGGTAGAGCGTTCATCTCTGGTGCATGGGGTTCCGGGTTCGAACCTTGCTCCTGCCAAGTGAACTTTGTGTAGGACAAACACCGTGTGCGTGGGTTTCCTCGGGGTTCTCCCGTTTCCTCCCACTTTCTTCATTCCACCATTTCATTCATTTTTCATTATCACCATCTCCTTTAGCCTAACCGGCATAACGTAGGACGTAAAGCTCAAAAATTTAATTTTCATGTTTTCTACTGCTTAGTTTCTGAACGCAAAGCTGGTGCTACTGTTAAGATTCAAGTTCTGTCAATTGTGCCCTAGCGCTCCTTGTCTATTATTTTTAGATCCCCGACATTTTAGCTTGCACATTGTTTGTAGGTAGCCACGATAATAATCTGATTAAAGTCTGGTGAAAATCTGAGAGTGTCACTTACGGTTCCCTTTCTTATAAGAATATAATGAATTTTATATCAGTATGACAAAATGGACCACTACAACTGGGATCAATGAATACATTATAAACGAGGGGGTAGAAAACAAAATAATAGATCTTTCTAAACATTTGAGGATAACAAAGTGTAGTCTTGCACAAATAAGTGTTCTATTAGAAATCTAAAATGTTTTGTCGAATTTCTGCATTGTAATATATATATATATATAGTGTGAGATCTGTCTCATTAGAAGCAAAAGTGTACGGGTTGGAACAGGAGTTACAGATAAATTGGGACATCATCGGATTAATTGAAGATAGGACACTATTTTATTACATATGACTGATATGTGGTAAAACCAGCAGTGCTGGATTTATTACCAACGAAAAATTGAAGAGCACTCTTTGGAGACAGATAATATCTCGAGCACAATAATAAGGCTCATTATCAAACTTTCTCAGAGATACAATTGATTCAAGCTTATACTTTCATTCAGAAGAGGAAGTGGAGAAATTATATGAAGTAGTTAGAAAGGTTAATAATAGAGTAAACAAACACATAAAGATTGTCGTAGAAGACTTGAACGCAGAATTTGATTATAAGAATCAAATGAAAACTTGATACTGAATTTCGAAATAAAACGAAATTTCTAGTTTTACGTCTCACGATTATGCTCCGAGGCTAAGGGGGACAGCGATGATAATGAATGAAACAGTGAAATGAAGAAAATGGGAAGAACATCAAGGAAACCCACGCACACGTTACTTGTCCACCACAAAGTCAACTTGGCGCGAACTGGGATCGAACCAGGGACCCTACGCACTAGAGTTGAGCATTCTACGACTAAGCCACCTCGGCATAGCAAACGAGATGAGTATAGAGACTTTTAAATAAAGTTTTGCAGCCGAGAATATATACGCTATGGTTTCTTGTTTTTCTTCAAAGAAAAAAAGAAAAGAAAATCGACAAGGTGACACCCAAATGAAAGAAAAATGCAATTACTTACACGTCAAACAGAAGATATGTCATTAAAGACTGCAGTGTTTTAAATAGGCTCAACAAAGGAAGTGATCATCGAATGGCATGATATTAACTGCATCTGAAGATCAAACGGGAAAGAAGAAAGCTTTCAGAAAGACAGGAACGTGCAGGAAGAAGGATTCTTCAAGAGCAGTACAATGAACTGAACTGAAGAACCGAAGGAACTGAAGAATCGTTTTTATCGTACTCGAGGACGTTATGGACATTTCAAAAGCTAACAAGCAGATCACAGAAATTTTCATGAGTACAGCTTTGAAGACAGGGAGTATTATGACGAAGAAAAGAAGGCAAATTAGTATCTGGTGTAGTAAAAAGTAATCCATTATTTTGGCATGACATTGAAAGCTTGACTTACCATAGTTAGAATGATCCGATTTAGGTCACATATGCGCCGTTTTGTTCGATAACGTGTTGCCATTTGGAAGGTAATATCATGCCTCTCTCATAGAAGCCCTTGTCCTTAGTGGCAAAAAATTGAGACAGTCGATTTTCACAAGTCTCTCTTGAAGCGACTTTTTCACCAGCAAACGTGTTCGCCATGGACAGTAACAGATGGTAATCACTCGGTGTCAGGTCCGGACTATAAGGTCGATGCATAAGAACCTCCCAACCAAGCTCCTGGAGCTTCTGGCGAGTCACTATCGATGTGTGTGGCCTGGCGTTCTCCTGGTGGAACACAATGCCTCTTCTATTGGCCAAAGCTGACCGCTTCTGGGCGACTGCTGCTTTCAGACGGTCCAATTGTTGACAGTACAGTTCCGAGTTAAGGGTTTGGCCGTAGGGGAGCAGCTCATAGTAGATAATTCCCTGCCAATCCCACCAAACACATAGCAAAACTTTCCTGGCCGTCAATCCTGGCTTGGGTACCGTTTGCGCCGGCTCACCGCGCTTTGACCGCGACCGTTTTCGCGTGACGTTGTCGTAAGTGATCCACTTTTCATCGCCAGTCACCAACCGCTTCAGAAATGGGTCGATTTTGTTGCGATTCAGCAGCGATTCGCAGATGGAAATTCGGTCCATGAGGTTTTTTGTGTTAACTCGTGTGGCACCCATACATCAAGCTTCTTTTTGTATCTAGCCTTATGCAAATGGTTCCACACGGTTTTTTGTGCAATGTTTAGCTCTTGGGCAATCGACACAGTGCTTACATGACGGTCGGACGCGACAATGTCCATGATTTTATCGACATTTTCGACACTTGGCCTTCCAGTGCGTGGTGCATCTTTGACGTCAAAATTACCGGAACGGAATCTACGAAACCAAAATTGCGCGTGATTGGCTGTTACAGTATCAGGACCATAAACACAATTCACATTTGCAGCCGCCTGGCTTGGTTTTCGCCTTTATCGAAGAAAAATTGTAAAATATAGCGTATTTTCTCTTTGCTAGTGTCCATTTTGACTCGCGTTCACACAACACTCAGTCAACTCATCACAACTATCTGAACAGTGTTTGTAGTACGCAATCTCATCGTTTGAATGCCATCTCGTTGAACCCGATCGGACTTATATAACGCGAGATACAGATCATTGAAGCCATCTATTGACAAAATAATGGATTACTTTTTACTACATCAGATACTAAGAGTGACATGCGATGTCAAAAATAGAATATGTGGAACTTTCCAAGACAATACAGAAATACACTGTCGAAGATATCAGAAAATTCAAGAGCAAACTTAGAAGAAGACAATATAGGTCTTAAGAAAACAAAGCAGAACCTACACCAGTAGCAAATCCATAAAGGGGCACGCACCCCTTCTCAAGGAAAATATAACTCTTTTTGTTCTATTTTCCTAAATATAGAAAGCTTTTAAATATATATTTTTAGAATGGTTCTTACTTAATACAAACAATAATAAAAATGTTATTGAAACTATATATCTGGAAACTTGCCCTCTATTATCGTCTTATAATTTTTAAGTTATGAAGTTTGTGCTAGTGTGCTCATTAAGGAGGGTCGAAAATGGCATTTTCAAACTTTTTTCCCTTTTTTCTTTCTTTTTCTTTGAAACTGAAAACAGCCTAGTACAGAAAAAAAAAAAAGTTGTGTACATATACAAGTACGTCCAAAATTTTGTTCAAATCGAACATTATCTTGAAGTGCCAGTGGTGCTATTTTTCGGCCTTGTGGAAAACAAGTCATTTTTTACACTTTTCAATGGTTTTTCTTTCATATTGTCATTAAAACGAGATTTGTAACTATAAACAGTACAGTAAAATTTTCGTTTTCTAGCTTGAAACATTCCACTGTCACATTTTTCAAAATATTGGCATCTTAACGCTTACTTCTTATCAGAAGTGATTTCTTAAACCAAAAATCCTTTTAAACAGCTTTTATTTTACAACTAATTCCACATAAAACCCCACTTCTCGTGCATATATATGTTTTTTACTTTTACAATAATTTTAACACTCACGAAAAACAAAAACATTACGAACCCTTGCGTTATTGCGTTGCAACACAGTGCATTCAATTTAAAACCAGCTGCGAGATACAGCCTTTCACCGCTTTGCCCTCTTCACGCTCTCCTTCTCCTCTTTCCGTTTCTCTTCTACGCACTATCTCAAATCCATCTGCTAGAAGTACATTTTCAAGACTGGCACAACAATGAAATAAATGAATAACGGCTGAAAAATGTTTTGAATTGAAGGTTTCTTGCGGTTGGTTTTAAATTGAACACACTGTATTATGTGATTCTTTAATGCAACATTTAATGTCTTCGTTATTTGAAAAGATTTTAGTAGGACTAAATACCAAAATTGCTCAATTTTATCGATATATGAAGACACGATACATTTCTTTGAGTTTCTCACGTATAGTGTTCCCAGGTGCGAAAAAGTCAAGTGTTACAGAAATTGCGGGTAAAGATCTGTTAAAGTGCATTTATGAAATTACAGAGTGGCCCGTAATTATGTATATGATGTTTGACTGACTGTAGTATTCGTAATCCTGGACGAAAAGTTTTGATATGGCAATACTGCGTAGTCTGAGAATAGAGATAACGGTCACTGGACTTAGAACCGTTACTGCCATACCAGTGTGAGAGTGGCTGAACGAAACATTCTCGAACCGCTGGATCGGTCGACGTGGGTATGTGGAATGGCAGGCTCGATCTCCCGATTTGTCACCATCTGACTTTTTCTTATGGGGTGTTTTAAAGGACAAAGTGTATCAACATCAGATACGCAATTTGGCCGAAGTATGGAAAGCTGCCACAGAAGAGTTCCAGACGATACCAGCACGAGTCTGTTGACTGCTTGGGACAACGTTGCTCTTCGTCTTCAGGTATGTATCGATTTAGATGGTGCATTGGACTATGTCATGGAGAACTGAGATTAAAATTCTCGTAAGGAAAGATATGAGAATAATGTGTTTATGTTCAATCTTATGTTTAAGTATGTTGCTAGTTTCTTTACCGCAGTCTTTGAAATATCATATATATAATTCTGGGCCACCTGTAGTAGGAAAGTCCCAGTAATTGAGCGTGATTTTCTTATGAATCAGACAAAAGGGTTATTTTAGAGAAGTGTACTACAAAAAATATAAACGAAGCAAATGCAAAGGAGGAAAACGAAAAGGGAAATTTAATACCACTGAGCCGGAAACTTGGCCAGGTAAAATGTCTACTTATTCTTTACCTTCATCTTCTCGATCTGAAATGAAATTGGAATACGTTGAATTTGTGCCTGCTATTATGAAAATTTTTGAAGAAACATGCAATGTTTTGTACATGGAACTGCCTGTAAAAGCCTGTCAGATTTTTACAGGCATTATACAGGCGCCTCTTTCGGCGAAAACACATGTGAAGAAAATATTACAGGCACATTGTCTTCAGGTGATATGCATGTCGAAAAAGTATTAAACTTCTGTTGGAAATTTTCAAACGATACGGTAGGTCAGAAGCTTCATAAGTTTGGCAGCCACTGAAATAGATCTAAGATAAATACGAGAATGAAACTTTATTACACGAAAATAAAGAGAAACATATACCAGCCTATGCTTTCTGTACGTAGCAGACGTATTGTTTGGAACCTAAAATGTGAGTTTTAGATTCTTTCACTTAGGTTTAGCGTAGAAGTGATAAAGTCACTTAGCTCATCCCTTCACCATAATTTTATTCCATTACTGCCTCAAATTTAAGTTTACAAATAATTCTTAAATAATTTCTTTGCCTTGACATAAGAATTATGCTTTTAATACTATCCATTAGTTTGGTCTTTCTTCCTTGTTTTCCTTCTACGATACCTTCTACATGTCATTCAGAATATTTTTTTTCCACAATGTCTTAATATCTTTCTCATTACTTCCACTTATATTCTTGTAATCCATTATTCCCAATGAACCTCGCTGGTTCATTGTTTCAAGTTTTGTAACACTAATTCTGTCGTGAACTATGTTACATATGCCCTGATTCTAATTGTTTAGGCAATACACGAGATTACCTGGAATAATTCAACACATTAATGCACTTCATATATATATATTATTCTTCAACGTATATCTTGTTCGATACCTTAAAATATTGTACATTCAGATTACACAAGATGGTTCCTCGTTACATCTATATCTTTCTAGTTACTATAGCAACGACATTAAAACAAGTAAACAAATCGTCATAGCAACGATAACAAAATCTCAATATAATACAAAATATTTGAATTATTTCTTTATATGATTTCTTCTTCTTCTTCTTGATAGCTTGTGTCTTTTTAAATAGCTCATTTTGCCCGTAAATAAAAATGATACTTAAAAGTACATAAGATATACATTATCGTTGTATAATGGCTCCCGAATTACTGGGACTTCTTTACATTGTTCACAATTAAAGAAAGAATCCTGGACCGTTAGACATTTCGTATACAATAGTTACCTTAGTTTTTGAATAACCCTCGTATATATCTATATAAATTACAAATTATTCATAAAATAACATATCATTTTCATTTTATCTCAATATCATGTTTATCTTTATTCCATAATCAATTTTATTTTAAGTCTATAAAATTACCGACGATAAGGAGATATTCAAAATGTGGTACGTTTGTTGGTTATTTTTAGGTTCTAAGTAAATTCTTTAAACAATAAAGTTGATGTACGTTAAAATACAACTTAACTTATTTCATTTATTCGGGCATAGTTAGCATAAATGTGATAGACAATATTTGTATCGATGCATAGATGTAATTCATAGAATATGAGCGAAGTAGATTTATGATGAAATCAAAACAATGTTCAACGTAAAACAAAACAAAAACTAATTAATATCACAAAAAGAATAATACTTTCAAATATATATTATTATTAGTTACTATCATTTAAAGGATTTAAAACATTGCCATTTAAGTTTAAATTACTGTTTTTATATTCTTGCGAATCCATTGCTAACGTAGCTTTAATCCAATCCGCTTCAATCACATTTAGGTTAAGTGACATTACTGAAAGATTTGATTAGGTTACATTGAATAGCATAATCTTGATTACAGTCCTGTGTGTTGTTTACTTCACTAATTCTTTGGTTTCTATTTCGAAAATATCTGCCACCTAGGTAATTATTACAAAATCTGGGATTTCGTGAGAAATTAGCTCGATTATTTACATTATTTCTAGAAACGGTACTATTATTATTTCTGTTTCTTCTGAAGTTAGGTTCTGTTGTACTGTCGTTACGAGTAAATCTAACATTATTTCTTGTACTAGGATTACAATTCTCACTAACATGTATATTTTGAACAGGAATATAATTAGTTTGATTTCTATTACTATTACTTTGCAATCTAACCTGACTTTCATAATTTTGAACAATCATAATTAAATGATTGAAATTTATACGTTATGACGAGATTAATACTTGCTGAAGTTTAAACGGTAGTAATATTCGTACTAAGGCGATAATACGCGACTCCTATTGGTAGGGATTGATTTATTTTAAATCATTATACACGGCGATCACAAAATCGGTAAGGCTTTTATCGACTTTTGGATCAAAACGTCGGTTCCTTAAAACGTTTCTCCATTATAATATTCAAAGTAGCTGACGCCTGATGGTGACACATGGCAACCGTTTCCCTGCTTTTCAGTTTTAACTGATGGGAGTTTATGTTGTTCGGATCCGAGTTCAGCTGTAGGTCTATGTCTCACATATTCTCGGCGATCAAGCTTGAAAAATAAGTATTTTTATTCAGTGCATTCTCTGGGTTTGTATTCCATACAACTATGTATTACCTTTCATTTAGCCTTGGTGACATGAAAAGTTTGTTTCTTTTCTTGCTTTGAGTGCAGGAGACACTTCGATTTTCACATGCCAACCTTGGCATTCCTTTCTAACCAACTACAGTATATACATTTTCTTGACACTGATATAAGCATCTATACTTACTTCTCTTTGACACTGAGATCTGCTACAATATACATAGTTTGTTCAGAAGCCTCTAGCAAATGTCTCTGGATTTTGCTTTCTTCGGTAGGAGCATAATCAATAACATTTCTCTTTGGAACAAAGGTTTTAGTTCTGAAAATATAGGAAGAACATTATAAAAGTGACTTTTTTTTTTTGGGGGGGGGGGGAGATTTTAAAGTAGTTAAGTGTCCATTATAATGTTAGCCACTTAAAGATCAATATTATCAATAAACTTAAAAAGTACTTACCTTGCTATTCTGCAGTAGCGTATCCAAGGGAGTTTCGGGGCTCCAACTCACCATCCCCCTTGGGCAAGATATTATACAAAAATAAGCATTTACTATATTAAAATATGTATACAAACACCTAAAGTTATATGAACTTGGAAGCTTGAAATGCCCCCTTTAACAAACTTCTGCATACACCACTACACTTTTGTATTCTGTAGTTACGTTTAAGCAAACATGTTTAATGTCGAATTTTTGCTACCAGATGCCAGCATTGTCAAGACAAAAGCAAAGGAAGGTCTGAAGGTTTCACTGGAAATAAGATGAAGGTTTTACTGGTATGAGAATTAATCTATATTAATATACAAAAGATTAGAAATTACTACCTCAGAAACGCACAGAGCATAGAAAAGTCCATTTGACATAAAAGCAAGGGATAAGAAAGTATTTTTGGAAATACGTATCCTAAGGGAAAGTAAAGCAATTATTATTATTATTATTATTATTATTATTATTATTATTATTATTATTATTATTATTATTATTATTATTATTATTTCAAAATTCCTAAAATAAAATAAAAACGAAACTTGGCATTTAAACTTTCCACTAAAAATAACCGAAAGAGTTTCTGAAAACTCCACACCTAAAGAAGATAAATAATGGCAATTTCTACAATATTCAAATTTTCCACTATTTATTCAGGAAATGCCCAATGTAAGGATTCGTATTGGCTGAAAGAGTGAAATTTGGTAATAAACTCTTGATCAAAAATATGCGAGCTCGGAATTACTCTTTTTCTAAAACGGGAAACGAGGCGATTTCTACAATATTGAAATTTCCCGTTTCATGTAAACTTCCGTAAACTTTATTCCTCCCGTGTGAAGAAGGGCACTTATGTTAGTTAAAAAAATGAAAATATTCACGCTGGTGAACAAAAACTTCCTGCTCAAACAAAAACAGCTTGCTTGCTGTATAGCAGCAAGAAATTTTTGTTCTCCAGTGCAAATATTTTTATTTTTTATTATTTCTATATGCAATTAGTTCTCATACATCTTATCTCCAATAAAACGACTTACTTGTCTCAACAATGCTGAAAGCTAACAGCGAAAATTCCACGTTAAAAATGTTTGCTTGAACTTCGAATACAGAAGAGCAAGGTGAGTTAGTACCTTTACATTTAAAATGCTATTATACAGGCAATCTCCGAAATTACTTCAGGAGTTCATACTTACGAATAGGCGTACGAATGCGCACCTAAATGAGTGTTACTACTTTTATTACAATACTACACTACTCTTAGTACAGTCCGCAACAAAAAACCTGCAACATGAGCATGTAAGTTTACTGTGAAACGACGAAGTCTTTTGCTCCAAAATAAGTGTGCAGGGGAGGACACCGAGGTTTCTCCTGCGTGATTCGTGCTACTTAGATGTTATGTTGATTTCCTGAGGCGTAGTTTCACAATAAACTTACGTGCTCATGTTGCAGGTTTTTTGCTGCAGATTCTACAGTCTAGTGGTTTAATTACCTCACTATTATTAATATTATTATTATTATTATTTATGTATTCATAAAGAATTTGAGTTTATCAAGAGCAAGTAATGCAAGGAAGAAAGCATAAGTGGAAGTACAGCAAATGGTAATGCGATATTAATAACAGTGTTAGTTTTTTTCCTGTATTTTTTTACTTTTAAATCCTAGTATTTCCTCTTGACAAACTCAATTCCTTGACGAATATTATAATAATAATAATAATAATAATAATAATAATAATAATAATAATAATAATAATAATAATAATAATAATAATAATAATAATAATAAAAGAAGAAGAAGATATGTTAATCAAATGTTTGTTGTTTCAACTGGATGCAGGTATCATTTAATTGAATGGACCCTCACCACATTTTCAGTGAGATGGGATTATGCTTAAACAGAAAACTAGCACATCGTTCAATTGGATGCGAATGTGATTACGATAAACTCCTGTCATTTCCACCTTGTTCCACAGATCTTTTCTCTTACGATTTTTTCTCTCGGGCTACGTTACAGATGTAGTTTACTATCCTCCATTAACTAACTAACTAACTCTATGGCCTATGGAACCCGAGGGTTCAATGCCACATTTACAAAAGCTCTCCACTGACTTCAAATCCTTAGCTAACTGGACCCAGTTTCTATTCTGCATTCCTATTTTTGCGAGATCCATCTTAATATTGTCCTCCCATCTGCACCTAGATCTTCCTAATAGTCGTTCTCCGGTTGATCTTCCAGTTAAAGACTTTGAAAGTGTTCCTACTTTCTTCCATCCTGGTTACATGACCTGCCCAACTGAGCCTCCTAGACTTGATGACCCTATCAATGTTTGGTAAACCGTATAAATTATGTAGTTCCTCGTTATGAAGTTTCCGCCATTTCCCATTCCCGTTTCTCCGAATATTCGTCTCAGGATCTTGTTCTAAAATACTTTCAGTCTATCTCAAATACTTCCGAGTAAGCGACCCTGTTTCGTAAGCATACAGAACAACAGGCATGCTTATCATTTTATATATTTTAAGCTTCAAATTCCTCGACAGAGTTCGCGACGACAAGAGATTTTGAACTGAATAATAACACGAATTCCTTGCTTTTAGTCGACATTTAATTTCTTCGTGATATGATTCTCGTCTGTTATTGGTCCTAGATACTTGAAAGTATCCACTTTATCAAAAGTATTATTTGATAATTTAACGCATCCATAATTTCGCTGTATTATGATACCGACGCACTTCCATCTATTTAGTTTTCTCTGCATTTACTTCTAAACCCATGTTCTCCCTGCAAGCGTTTAATATGACCTCTGCATTTCTTTCTATTGTTCTCCTATCATCCCTATTAAATTTACATCATCAGCATATGCCATAACCTGATGAACCCCATTCAACTCTAGACCCTGGTTGCCATCTTTGATTTTCCTTATAGCGTATTCCAGAACAAAGTTGAATAATAATGGCGACAACGCATCTCCTTGTTTCAGGCCATTTCGATGTGAAAGCTCGTGGACAACTATTTTCCTACTCAGACTTTACTTTGGGATTCATTTCAACATATTTTAATTAATATAATTGGCCTTTCCGGTATTCCAAATTCTGTAAGAATGTTGTACAATGCTTCTCTCCTAACCGAGTCGTATGCCTTTCAAAAATCAATAAATAGTTGATGTACCGGGGTGTTGTATTCCCACTTCTTTGCGAGTATTTGTCGAATGGTAAATATTTGGTCGATAGTTGATCGATTTCGTCTAAATCTGCACTGATAATTTCCAATAATTTCATCTGCGTATGGGGTCAATCTTGCTAATAGAATGTTTGAGAGGATTTTATAGGATATTGACAGAAGAGAAATGCTTCGATAATTATTACAGTGTATGATTAGCGTCATACTAAAGCCCTGACTAGCAGGAAACATATGTTAGTCGAACTCTTTAGTATCGCACTAATCATGCGTCAAAACGACTCTGCATAAGGCTCTATATGTTTACTATAATAATTTCGCATCTTATTTAACATATTCGCTGTTACAATACTGTTACGCCGTTATGATATTTTGACTACTAGTATCGGATCCAATCGTTCATTCGGAATCGCAAGAAACCTTGTACAGAAATATTTTGCGCACACCACATACAACTTATAAAGCATTACAAATAAACTGAACTGGCTATCTCTCATCAGATCCTATTTCATACTAAAGTATCAGACAAAAGTTTCTAATAAACACTCGCTAAGCTACTGCTGGAAATCTCCGTCAGTACATCTTTCCCTTTAGTCGGCGTGTGAAATGCTATTTAAGGCACTTCTCACCCAAACCACACGAAACTCAGATAAACAACTGTTATTTACACTGTGCTATCCATGCTTTTAAGTATTTCATAAAATTGGAGCACATGTAGCACTAAGTGTAATAACAGAATAACGGCTTGAAGTAAGCCATTTTGTAGCTATGGCTTGGTAAACCTATTTATTGCGGAAAACCTAACTTTCTTCTACTTTGAAAAGCATGATTATACCTTAATATCTTAATTTTTTTAGGATTTTTTTGAAAATACTACTCTTAAAGAACTATACGAACGTTTTCGGTTTTTTTTAAATCTTTTTTTTAATTTTTATGAAAGAAAATTTCAGAGTATACAAATTTTATTAATCTAATTAAGAAATAAAGAAGCAAGCAAACAAATTCAATCCATTTATTCCTTCAATGCAGCTGATACACTGAAATGTGCATCTTTCAGATAAAATCTGACCAAAGCGAACATTTATTATTATTAATCTATATTTCAGTTTGGGCATATTATCAGATATATTATAAATATACAATCTAAGGCTACAACTTATCTATATACATATGTAAAAACGAAAGTCACTATGTTTATGGCTTAATACCTCTTGAACCACCCGACCGATTTCGATCAAATTTTCAACATAGATGAGGTTCGGGCCTGGAATAGTTTTTTATCTATTCACTTTGACGGTGCAACTTAGTGGAGGGGAAGAGAAAGGGGTGTATATATATATATATATATATATATATATATATATATATATATATATATATATATATATATATATATATATATATATATATATATGATCGAAAAAGACGGGTCGCTGACATAACCAATGACACTTCCGATGCCGTTTGCATCCACTCATTGCCATCACCTTATAATAGTAATATTTAACTTTTATTTATATAGATTACTTATTTTACTTTTTCTTTGTTTCTATCGATTTGAAAGCGCTTCAGTAATAGTGACTAACAGAACATATTAGTAATTTTTCTTATTTTAACCCAGCGAAGCGACTAATTGACGCGTTTATTATTATTATTATTATTATTATTAAGGAAATGAGAGGATGTCACTTTTAACAACCAATAAGACTCTTCCTTTCATTTTACATAAATTTTTAATCAGATTCAAACTTTTATTTTTTTGAATGAACTGACGAACAGAGATTAATAAATTGGACTAACAGACAACGTATTCATAATTTGTGGAACAAAGTATTAATCCTTTTAGACAAAATAGATCAGAAAGAGACAAATAATAATAATAATAATAATAATAATAATAATAATAATAATAATAATAATAATAATAATAATAATAATAATAATAATAATAATAATAATAAAATAATATAGAATGTAGTGTGGGATGTATGGATAAGATAACGGAGGTAGGAATCTAACTAAAAGTTAATATTTTAAGAGAGTGTGAGTTTAAACCTATCTAAAAGTTGAGGTCTGTACTCAACTAAAAAGTGTAAAAATGAAAAGAAGAATCTTTTAGGCTGTCTCAGTGTGAAATAAATAAGTTGTATTCTTAGAATGTACTTTCACAATATTATATTGCCAAAACAGTAACACAATTTAGTAATAATTGCTCAGATTCTATTTTTATTTTAAGTTATCAGAAGTTTCAAAGCCGAAATGAACAGCACGCGGAATGAAATGTGCTGCACTCAAAAATTTTGATTTACGACAGGAAAAGAACACTATAACGAATTAGAACAGGATTCAGAAGAAATTAAGATTTTTTCAAGCTTATCCTCAAAATAGCCGACCTGTCACTATTCATTACATTACTATATCTTTTTTTTTTTACACTAACGTCATATGTTCGGTATTTTATTTAAATACTTAAATTCTGCGTATAACTGCCCAAATAGACTTTGATTATCTGAAATAGCCTGAGCCCAAATCGACTTCATAACTTTACATAGAAGTAAAAAATACAGAATTTTCAGAAATGTACTTAATCTGTAACTCAAGGACTGTCTGAATTTATTTTGAGACATATTTTAGATTTTATTTAAAGTTACAATTTTATACTCAATGTTCAATGCTTCTTTGCGTGACAAAATAACGTCTACGAACCACATACGTGTTAATAAGCTCACTGATCAATTTAAATTGCTTTTCCTACTTTTTTTTCCACAATGCATAAAAAAACTCAATCTATTACATCAAATTCCAGAACTCCTTAGCTTCAAAATTTATACGTTTGGGAACAGCTAACTGTGGCCAGAAGCCTTTTCTTATCTAGGTTTTGACAATGCTGCCAGTTGTCATTAAAAAAAAAATCGACAATTAACATGTTTGAACTTAATTATAATAGGATATAGTTAAGTTTCGAATTTGATGGCGAAATGAATAACTAATAATTAAGTATTAATTTCACTAGCTTAGAATGTAGGAGAATTTGTAAGACATGTTTCGCCTTCCACAACAAAACATACTCATACATACAGCGGAACATGTAACCATAGTTTCCTTCTGAAGTGAATATCCTTTGTGCAGGTTTAATCACATAGTCATTTTTCTCTAGTTTAAGAAATAAAGAAAGTAAAAATTTTCGCCTGTATATAGTGTATCACGGACTCATTCATTCTACCTGTATATATTTTTTCATCACTTCTTAATTGCTGGCAACTACGCAACGTGACGGATTACGCTGCTTTAGTTTTATAAAAACACTGACAAAGTCTATAGTAGCTCAACGAATCTCTGTCTGTCGTTTTCTACAAAGTTATAGGATGCTTATAGATAGGTTTTAGCTACTCACACTTTTCAAAATTCAAATTCCACTGCACATATAGAATTACTATCTATAATAAGATTATTATATTTGGTCTAGGAATTAATTCGTGCGGTTGGTACGCACACATTGAAGCTGTAGTACAAACACAAAATACATAAATACCTTAACAAAAATATTGTCCATCGCTAGCCACCACTTTCGCCCATCTGTCAGGCAATGTACGGATTCCGTGGCGAAAGAAGTCCTCATCCTTGGAAGCGATCCAGTCAGAGACCCATGTTTCGATATCTTCTGAAGAAGTAAACCGCTGTCCAATCAAATCGTTGTTCATGCAATCGAACAAGTAGTAGTCCGAAGGAGCAACGTCTGGTGAATACGGCGGGTGGGGTAAAACTTCCCATCCGACATTTTCTAAATAGGTTTTGACCGGTTTTGCGACATGTGGGCGAGCGTTATCATGTTGAACAATAAGTTTATCATGTCTGTTCTCCCATTCTGGTCGTGTTCTGGCCAGAGCTAGCTTCAAACGCATTAATTGTCGTCGATAACGTTCTCCATTCATAGTTTCACCCGGTTGCAGCAGCTCATAGTACACCACACCTTTCATATCCCACCATATGCACAGCATAACCTTTGCACAGTGAATATCTCGTTTTGGTTGTGATGGACCTGGTTCACCTGGTTTCACCCAGGCCTTTTTTCGTTTAGGGTTCTCGTAATGGATCCACTTCTCATCACCCGTAATAATTCGATGCAGAAACCCCTTTCTGCTCTGTCGTTGAAGCAGCAATTCGCAAATGGTTTTTCGTCTTTCAACGTCTCTGTCTTTCAATTCATGTGGAACCCAATGTGACATCTTTTGAATCATTCCCATGGCTTTCAAGCGTTTGGAGACTGTTGTTTGATCAACGCCTAATGCTGCTGCAAGTTGTTCCTGCGTTTGACACGAATCCTGCTCGAGCAATGCTGTCAATTCTTCGTCTTGAAATTTTTTTGGCTGTCCAGCTCGCTCTTGGTCTGCCAAGCCGAAATCACCACTTCTAAACCGTGCAAACCACTTCTGACACTTTCGCTCAGCTAGAGCATGGTCACCATACACTTCCACCAAAATACGATGACTTTCAGTCGCACTTTTCTGCATGTTAAAGTAATGCAGCAGGACACCCCGCAAAAACACTTTATCAGGCACAAATTGCGCCATGTTCACTTAACTACAAACTGGTGTTGTTGACGCTTTAATCCACTGCCCTATACTACGAACGATACGCGATGACAGGGGTTTGCAACACATGTGTGGATACACGGAACTGTGGGACGCTCCGTTCGTTGCGCCATCTCTTGTCAACCCGCACGAATTAATTCCTAGACCAAATATATTGGGGTCTGTTTTCCGTTGTAAATAAGTAAATAAAATTTATTTATAGATAATTATGTAAATGTCATTTATTTTGCTTTCCGTATGTTCACACTAGGATTAATTTATTTTAACTCCATATATTTATGTATTAAACATTTAAAACATAATAAATGAAAAATAATAAATAAACAGTTAAAAGTAGACAATTTACATGATCAGTGTTAATATACACATAATGGCAAATATTAATATAAGTTTTTAATATGGAAGATAGAAACACAAAACAGATATTAAAAATACTATATACTGTCACTTGAAATAGAAGAAAGAACGAAAGAAAAAAAAAGAAATAAAACGAAAATTCTTAAGCACTTACTTAGAGACAGTCTTAGAACCAAAGCTCTGCCTTTGACGTACAGCTAAAATTTTCTCCGTTAGATATGTCCTACATCCTGACGGTGTTGTCACATTTAGATTGGCCTAAAAAAAAAAAATAAACATCTTTTTAAAATAAATACATGGAATGTGGTTCAAAACTTACAGAACTGGTTATGGACAGAAAACTTACTGTGCTTGTGTTAAATACCTGAATTGAAACTAACTGTATTTACTAGGTACACACAATTAGGACGACCATACGTCCAGTTTTGACTGGGACAGTCCCTACCGGCCCGTCAGTAGATGGAAAAAAGTAGTATTTGTTCCGTTTTATGCAAGTGAAAGAAGTAAATAACAAACCCAGTACCTTTACTCCTTGTAAAGGTATTAAATTAATAATAACAAAGAAGCAAGAATTGAATGAAATTCCTTACATTAAACATGATCTGTAGTTTACAATACTGCTCGAAAGGCAGCAGAGATTTTAGCAGTTACTTGTTTGTTGAACAAACTTCAACATGTCTTTCCTTTTTCATAAGTATCGAATTACTTGACCCCGCCTGTAACAAAGAGAGTGAGAGGAGGGGGAGCTCTGATATCAGGACGCTGATAAGAACAAAGGTAGGCCTAAAAGTCCAGGGTTGCTAATTCTGCACCAGTAGCAAATTTAGCCACATTCTTTTCACTTCTAGCCATTTTATACTCAATTTTCATATTCATTCTTACGTCTTCAAAAATATAGTCATTAATTGCATGCAGGGAGAGAAAACTTAAACGCGAAATCTTATGTTAGTGGTACGGGTAAACTTCTCAGAAAACTGCAGTGAATTTTATGAAAGACTAGTGAAGAATAAAGCTATTCTCAAGAAGATAGGTTCCTATGAGAAATACTTCTTACATTCTTCAGTTCAAGAGTCAACTTCTCATCCAATGTAATATCAAGGATTCGAGCTAGGGTAAAAGAGCAAATGCACGCAGCATCATGTCCTACTATATTATAAGTTAAATACTGTTTATATTTTATAGCTTACATATCGTAGTCTGAGATTCACTACCGCGTAAGTAACATTTCAACAATTTTACAGGAGAGACAAAAAACTGTTTAGGAACTAGCTTCAGTCTCATTACACGTGGTATTACTTCGAGGGAATAACAGAGCCGTTTGTCGTGATATAGGTGTACTACTTCACCAAACTGAGCGACATCCTATACTAATTCTACTGGTATCAAAAACTCAAATTTGCCAAAATTGGAGATACGCGGTGATGAATCTCAGACGACGATATATAATGTTATATTACAATATAAATGTATTAGATATTGATGCGGTAAACAGGAACTAATTTACGCACTGACCTATTTCTCATGATTTTTAAAAAGCCGGAACCAGTCCCGCTTTCAGCTGAAAATTTTATAGTCACTCTTGATCATCTTTCACTGCCTTTTGACTGCTCTCACTAACACTTTCAAAATAATTAGATTTTGAGAATATTGACAGAAGGTCAAAGGAAATTCTAAACTTTCCTTCAAAAACACTGTTAAGTGTAATTCCCATTCAAGATTCTACATAATTCAAAAATAAAATAAAATAAAATAAAATAAAATAAAAAGGTAAGTTATCGGATCAGTTTTCATAAAAACAAGAAACCGAAAATTAAACTATGACGAAAGAAATTTACGTTAATGGAGTCTCGGTGCTGAATTCCAACTAGGCAATCAATCAAGTAATATAAACAACAGTATTGATATCTACACAAATTCTTGTTTATCTTAGGTATTTGATGATTCTAAGAGATTATCTATCTATTAAAATGCTACAATAGCAATAAAAAGCGACTAAGCTCCAACCTATAACTTTGGCTTTCAAATCTTTCATTTACGTTTATGTATGATTTCATGTTTAACAGAAACAAATATAACCTTTTTAGTATGTGTACTTTAAATAAATTAGTTAAATACATCATTTTAATAAAGTTTATGTTTTAAAATTATTGTTCAAAGCCTTTGTATTTTAATAAGCCTTCTCTAAAATTAATGCACGTGAATTGTGCTGCCATCTCCTGTGTTCTTTTAAACTATATGCTATGGACGTTTCTATGTTTGTTGTCAATCCTTTCGACAATGAGATCTCGGAAACTACAAGCTCTAGAAAGATAACGTTTTCACTGATCGATTGGAAATTTCATGTAGATTGTCCAGTTCTAATTGAATATTTAAAAAAACATGGCCACTATTTCTTTATTACATTTTTACGGGTACATTGGAAGTGTTGAAATAATAATAATAAAAAAAAACTAAAGCATCACATCCTACGCATTATACATTCCAACACCATAGTGTTGTATATAGGAGTTGTATATGTCTCAGGCGTTTGTTTCATGGCCAAATAATAATGAAAAAGGAAGGATAACCATTTCTCCAGTCTAAGTAAGATGAACCTTTATTTTTGGAGTGTTTTGTCCAAACCATATATAATTGACATTATAATTAATTGTGTATGTAATATATTTGCTTATTACATACTGCATGCAAGAAGAAAGAAAACACTGGTCATACATGAATTAGAAACTCCAACCGGAAGTAGGCTAGAATCTTGCAAACGGTACGAGATATTGAGAAAAATAGTCGAAAAAAGTCTCCCTTTTATGATACCCCTTGGCTTTTTAAATCAATACGTCTTTCACTTGTGTCTGTAAAGGGACATGTACAGATGTTGTGAGGAATGAGGAGGAGATTTATGCTCATATGCGAATGATGCACTGTGTAGAGAGCGCAGGTTCAGCTAGCACACGTATTAAAATGTGTCGAACACACGAAACTTTATGTTTTAGTTTTGTGTGAATTCTTATTCAGACAAACAAAACTGAACATAGTACGCTGGGAAAGATCTTTTGTGATTACAGCAATGACTATCACTCACATAAATTATAGACCCAAGCAAATTTCTTGTACATATGAAGTCATTGTTATTAAACTTGAAAATTTCACAAACTAGTAAACTTTGATCACACACACACATTAATAAAAGTTTATTGAAAGGAGCGCAATGATCACTGACGCATTGGAATTGCTTTCTGGTTCCCATAAGCCTTTCCGTGATGGAGGAAAAATACTTAACAACACTACGTATGATTCTCAGCTTGAAGGTGGGAGTCCTACTTTCAGAAAGATTCCTGTTTGTTTATTTATTTTTGTGTATGTGTGTGCTTCAGATCCGGCGATGTTTCAACATTCGACGGGCAATTAACGAAAAATTAGCGGAATCAATTTGTTCCTTACCAATGACAATAGTCACACGAAGGTCTGCAACTGGAAGTGCCCTTTTGGAGCAGTATTCCGAATATGCTCGGCACTGCACGGTGTATATCGGCAAGCAAATGTTAAGACATTCTTTCAATAAAAGCATAACTTCAGAAGAAAGAAAAAAAAAACTGTTACTTTTGAAAACAGTTTTTTTCTACCTTATAACGGTGCTGACGGTGTTGAAACTGTCTTGTTTTAAACCGGAAAATTCTTTTTTAGTCGTTGGCCAAGCTGTCTTCGGTTCTAAAACAGGGCAACGTCAAATACCAGCTTAATTTTAATACATTAAGGTCTTATATCAGATTGCCACTTCATTATGCGATTCATGTCACATTAGTTTCTCTGTTGTCTCGTTTTGCCAATAAAAATAAAAGTGTTAACACTTTTCATTTTTACTAAGAATAAGATATCCGACTGTGCCCAGTATTATGTGAAAACAGAAAGAGCTTAATGATAATACAAATGAACTATCATTATCCACTTTTCAAGACAGTGTATATCACATATACCCCTATATATATATATATATATATATATATATATATATATAAATCGTAATAATACTGTGTATTGAAATATGTAATAGATTCTCTCATTTTAAACAACACACTTTAAAACCTGCTATAATTTTGTTTAAACAAGTTATCTTTTCATAGGAGAATGGTTAACACATACTTCCAATACACGTGATCCATGGTGGAGCACACAGTCTTGAAAAAAAGTTAGCAACACCTTAGGTCCCATTGTGATATTAGGGCATAGTTGTGTCATGATTTCAAGGGGTAGCACAGGAAGGAAATTCTATTCCTCTTCAAAAGCTACGAAATTTTCCTCGGTGCGTATCTCCGACCGTGCTCAACGTATATTATCAGTATTCCCCCAGTACTATTTCCACTCTATTCCCCATTTAAGGTGATTATGTAATCTCTGAGTTCGTACTACTATTGACAAGGGTATATGTATAGTCGCGCAGGCGTATTGCGCCCGTCACGTGTTCGATGAGCTGCATAGCAGTTTCTCAAAAAATAAAATCTTTTGAGTTTTACGTCCCACGTTTATGCCGGCTAGGCTAAATGAGACGGTGATGATGAGAAATGAATGAAAATGGTGGAATGACGAAAGTGGGAGGAAACAGGAGAACCCGAGAAAACCCACGCACACGGTGTTTGTTCACCACAAAGTTCATTGGCGCAAACTGGCATCGAACCAGGGACCGCATGCGCCAGAGGTCAACGCTCTACCACTGAGCCATTGCGGTCTCTAGTTTCTCAAGAGATCTTCACTACTGTATTACAGTTGAAGAGACTTGTTAAGAGTTTCCACATCATAAGCACACCTTCATCAGGTATATTACAAAAGCATCCTTCCCCATCACTTTAATACATTTAATGTTAAATACTAAACAAATAGTAAGCGTTACAATTTCACCCACACGATCACAAGTAAAGTACACTTACTTCTTGATTGGAAATATATTCATCGGCATCGATGTATGAAAAAAGCCTTCGATCAGGAATGTTTCCTTTAAACTTGTTCATAATGTCCCTGTGGTACTTTTCTTCTAATGGTGTGTGGCAGTTTTCCGGACGGCTATAATAAGATACCTCAACAGGACTAGAAAAGAAGAAATAGTTAAGAAGATTAATTATATTGTTGAGATGCATCACAGTCTCGATTATTCACAACAGTGATTTTTAACTTTCATGACAGATATACCGTTAAACTATTTGAAATGAAAAGACCTAATAAACGTCATTACCTGAGGTGATAAACATTTGATTCATTATACATTTTAGTAGGACAATAATTGTAAATTTACGATATGAAAATAAATTATAAATTACATATGCCTACGTGTTTCATGGTTTTTATGTTTACATATATACATGTATACTATTGACGAAAATGACACCCGTTTTACTCCTTCGCCCATAGTATCTGCTCTACAACTGCCACACCATTAATACGTAGTGCGTGCAAAACCTTGCCTTGTCTGCAAAGTACTTTTTTTTTTCATTTCCGCTTGATACAGTCAGGGCCGAATTTATGCATGGGCCACATGGGCCCGGAACCAGGCCGGCAAATTTTAACGGGAGGCAATTTTTTTAAACAACTATTTAAAAAACGATAAAATTATTGAAAATACATATTTCACCAACGACTCAATAAAATAAGCGAAAGCCATTTATTTTAATGGCCGTGACTACGATAATATTGTAGCAGATTAGTCTTAGCAAATATTGTTGTAAGTCAGTTAGTTATTATGGTGGTTTGAGAGAAAAAAAAAAAACTAAAGACTGTACAGACTGTTCTTGAAATTGATGGTGAATGTATAGGGAATAGGCCTAAAAGATTTAGAAAAAGGAAGAAATTCTTTGATGAATCAGAAGAGGAAAAGGAGATCGAAAATCCAGATCATCGTATTTAAGAAGCCTTTGTTGTTGTCATTGACAAGCTTCTTTCCCAATTGAACAAGAGAATCGCGGTCTACAACGAATTTCTTAGCAGATTTTCCTTCTTAACAAATCTATGCAACTTGAGCAGTGTTTCTTCCAGACATTTTTTTTTGGGGGGAGGGGGTGCCCCCCTTCCGGAGCTATGAGAGTGCTCCCCATAAGAGACCAGAATGTCTGTAATACAATAACAAATAGAATAATACCAGAAATGCCCTTCGACTACTCAGTGTGCCCCCCCCCCCCACCGAAACATTTTTTCTAAAAGAAATACTGTATTTGAGTGCCAAAGAAATCAACACAGCAGCGACTTCTCTACAGGAAGTGTATGCAGCTGAAATCGAGAAATCTTCGTTTGTTGTTGATTGCCTTCATTTAAAGGGCTTTTAGCTCAAGAGAAGTTGGGAAACGCTGAAGAAATGTCACTACAACTTAATCGATTTCTCGAATCGAAAAATCTTCAGGACTTATATTCTAACATAAGTATTTGCCTTAAAGAGTTTTTATGTACACTAGCAACTAACTGTGTGGCGGAAAGATCATTTTCCACACTGTCAAGAATCAAAAACTATTTGAGATCTACTCTTTCTCAGAAGAGACTGGTTCATCTAGCTATTTTAGCCATTGAATATGAGTTGATTGGTAAACTTGATTTTGATGACGTTGTTAATGATTTTGCCAATGTCAAAGCAAGAAGTAAACAGTTTTGATACACAAAAGTTTCAAAAACGTCATTTTCTAGATGCTTATGTACAATAATTCTAGATGCTTATGTACATTTTATATAATTTAAGATTATTTTATATTTTACCATCTTTCACACCATGTAATGTTGAACAGGTTAAGCAGAAGCCAGGTAAATTTTAATGAATCTACTCCAAATGCTGGCCAGATATAGGAATTTAAATATATTACATAGAATGAGAAATAAGAATAGTAATAACTAGTAATAGTAATAATTTTAATTTAGTAGCAAATGAAAAAGTATTTTTTAAGAAGTAGATCCGGGAGAATGGAAATTTGGAGAATGATGCGATTGGTGTGATTAGGGACGACAATTTTACTAGGGCCCATGAGCGCAAAACATGGAAATCCGGCCCTGGATACAGTTCTGTGTTTTGGTCATGTAAGCATGTCGTTGTTATAGCAGCAGTGTTTCTTTGATACTGCTTCAGAAATTTCCAAAGGAGAAACGACGTTATTGGCAGGGATCACGAGCTAAATAAATGGCACATAGAGGTAGCATTAACAATTCAGACTCATTCTGCCACATATGTGGTTCTTTTGTCGTTAAGAAGAGGCATCGTAAAATAACAGATCTATGCATCGTGCTTATAAAACACAATTCACCCAAAAAATGTTGATCCCAGAGGAAGAATATCGCTCCACATGTTGTATGTCATACGTGTGTCGAACAGTAAAAAAGATCAGGGTCAGTACGTGACTAGGAACATACACAAGAAGAAGAAGAAGAAGAAGAAGAAGAAGAAGAAGAAGAAGAAGAAGAAGAAGAAGTAGAAGTAGTAGTAGTAGTAGTAGTAGTAGTAGTAGTAGTAGTAGTAGTAGTAGTAGTAGTAGCAGCAGCAGCAGCAGCAGCAGCAGCAGCAGCAGCCGCCACCGCCGCCAAGAAAAGACGAAATACAATATATTTTAGAAAGAAACCTATCGGATATGACGATATTAAACCCGATCTAGATTCGTCAAGATGTGTTTTCATTATCATCAGTGGTTTAATTTTAGAGATAATCCTTAGGATTATAGATGCACGCAGACTTTACAAGCATATGTGCGTACAAACAGGCAAGAATATTGGAGAAAATTAATAATTTTTATATGCGAAATAGATTCTTTTCAGCTGTATTGATCCCCCCTCCCCCACCACACACAATTTTTATGTATCGCACACAAAATCTCTATGAGTAAATTTTTAAAGAGTTCTTTTCCTTTTCTTTATTAATGTGGTTCCTGAAAAGCTTATCATTCCAGCACAGGAAGCTACCGAATATGACTAATGGAGTATTAATTTTAAGTGGACTGTATTTTTTCTAACGCTCCTTTACTATTCTTTTTTGCAATCCCGTTTGTACTCTGCAACCGGTTATGAATGCAGAGCACAGGAAATTTCCAACAGAACACGCCTTTATCTTTCTTCTACTTTCCAATTTAAATATATTCTGTTACTAAAGACCATTCTAACAGTGTCAAATATTTTAAAACAGTATGCCAAAGAACCTACATATGCCAATAACTTGTAATATTTTAATTATATTTCTTTACCATTTCCATTAATCTTATTTGTAACTTTTAGTATCCTTCACTCTACATCTATACTATTTGAATGTCACATATACTGTATATGTTACGTAATTTAAGAATTTTTACTTTCACAGTGGGAATGTTTTCATGTCTCTTGTATGCAGGGCTGGCAAAAATCATGTTTTTTTTTTTATTGAAAAAACAAAAAAAAAAAAAAAAAAAAAACGATTTCTTGGTTTAAACAAGGTTTTTATTTTTGGTTTAAATAATGTCCTCTATATGTATTCATATCATATATGGACAGAAATAAGTTTGTTTCGCCTTGGTGTCATTATGGAACAACCGGGTTATGCTGGAAGGGGTCGCATAAGCTTAAAGCGGAATCCAAACCGCTTCTCGACTTACATCCGAGAGAAATTGTTCTCCATTTGAACTCGGAACCAGGATTAATTGGCCACAAATGCGATACGTCTGCCAACTCACTCACGAAGGACTCCTGATAAACATACGTTGTACTGATCTTTACGTAGGTCTACTTGTTAATATAATTGTTAGGGATGCGCACGATACAAGATTTATGGCTGTCTCGACTCGAAAATCTGCTGTAAAAGTGATGTCTCGACTCGAAAAATATATATTTTTCTATTGGAAGAGCGGTGTTTCGACTCGAATTTTGTCAGGAAAATCTTGTCTCGACTCGTCTCGTGCGCATTTCAATAATTGTCAAGAGTCACTGCAGAAGGACAAAAAGAAAAACAGTTGCAGAAGTGAAACCATTATACAGAATTACATATGGACAATTTCAAAGTACTACAGAGTACAGAAGAACTAATCTAGTCCAAGTTAGTTAACAACGACTTTTATGAATCCAAGTTAAAGAAATACAACGACTTAATTTGCATATCAGTAAGAAAAGTGAATAAAGATACGAATTATTTGAGTCCACTTTGGCTCTGACCCATTTATACATAAATAGATACCAAAGATACTTCTCATTTCACTAAATGCCTCTCGTGGGGTTTGTATGACCCCCGCCCCACACACACACAAAAAAAAGTACGGCATTTCAATGTATTTTATCAATAGTAAACATTATTGAAACGAAACAATATTTAGAATTTTTCTTTGATTGCAGTTACATAACAATAATAACAAACTATTAAAAGAAACACAAAACAAACATTCATAAACTTATAAGAAAACAAAAGCTGCTTTTGTAGTATAATCTTTCTGAGTAAAGAATGGGGGATTTAGGTCTGAATATAACACGAATAATATACGGGAGTGAAACGTGATAACCCACAAAAGTGTGTTCATCAAGATTTTACAAACACTTACACTTTTAAGAACATTTTTCGTTTTTTGGTTTAAACCAGTTTTTTTTTTTTTTTTTTTCGAAAAAAAAAAAAAACAGCTGGTTTAAACTAGCCAACCCTGCTTGTATGCATTATAAAATATGAAAGTATTTTGAAACTTCAGACAATATAAAACCACACTCAAGAATTCTATAATTCTACTTACAGATTTTTGTAATTCCTGAATATTATTTGTACATCCGAGCTTTCGACTCTCCCCTGGAGTCTTGGTCACGGAGAACAAAAACAAGAAGAAGAAAAATAAAATTAAAAAAATCAAAGAATAAAATGGAACGGACTTACCAAGTAAAGAGCTATATTGGAAACACGTTGTCAAGTGACAGAGTCGCAACTTTCTATATGGCAAAATTCGGAATTACTTCCGACATTAAACATGATTTAAGGAAAATAATATCACTTGACAACTCTTCCTCTGATAAGTCCGTTTCATTTTATTCCTTGACGTTTTTATTTTTCTTATTCCTGTTTTTATCCTCCGTGACCAAGACTCCACGGAAAGTCGAAATCTCGGGAAGTACAAAGAATATTCAGGAATTACAGAAATCTGTAAATAGAATGATATTTTGAAATGTTATAATATGTATATTGAGTTAAGAAAACTTTCATTTATATGTGTAGTGATTTATATTATGTTTATAGTGATTTCTAAGTTTTAGGTTTTGACACACACATTTTAAAAATATTCTGATTTCGTGTGTAATAATGTAGATTTTTTTTTTAAGTAGTTGAAATATTTACAACATATTACGACAGAAAAGATTGTCATACGTTTGGTGATGTTTAGTGAATTAAAAAACGGAAAGAAAGAAAAGCAAAATTAACAATCATAATAAAATTTATTTTCAGGACGTGGAAAAAGGAACTAAAGGTATTTAAACTTTTCACTAATTATTTTAATTACTAATCATTAATTATAATTTATTACAAGTAACAATACAAAACTTCGGAACGATCCCTTTCGAATAGCACAAACCATTGTAAATCAGTTATTCCTACAGAAAAATTGTCGGTTAAGGTCATAATAGTTTAATTTCAGTCAATAATAAAAATCCAACAGTCGATGAGACATTTGTCAGCCATTACGAGATTAATCGCCTGTTTCAGAGAATGCGGACTGTTACAGACAAGGAGAGAACCGGGCATTGACTGATGCTAAATTGGCTGAGGTTAAAAATGTGATGCTGCGTTCGCCCTCAAAAAGCTTGACGAGGCTATCAGCGCACTCTGAGATTTCGTATGGAAGTCATTAGAGAGAGATGAAGAAGTTACACTTTTGTGTATATCATTTTCACACTGTTTAGGAATTGAAAGAGCCGGATAAAGGTAAATGCATAGTGTATTGCACATGGTTTTGCTCATTTGTTGACAACCATGGAATTGCAAAAGTATGACCGTGTTTACTTCAATAATGAGACTGATGAGGCGTGGGTTCACCTTAGTAGCTACATGAACAGTCAAAACTCTCGAATTTGGTCAACTGAAAATCCACACGAAACACTGTATTACACGAAACCCTCTTACATTCTCAGAAAATTGTAGTTTGGTGTGGTACATTACGTTGTCGTATAGTGGGCCTCATTTTCTTTGAAAGTACAGTGAATAGTGTTGTGTACCAAGTTATCATTACACAGTTCATTTCGCATCTTGATGAAGATGAACGCGATTGTTGGTTCCGGCAGATAGTACCATATGTCATATATCTAATGACATTTTTTTTTTTTTTTAAGCGAACGTATCATCTCTATAGGTTTATGGCCCTTACGTTTCCCCGATTTGACGTCCCCTGATTTCTTCCTGTGGGGTTACCTCGAAGGTAAGGTATATGTAACAATAGGCCACACACACTGAAGGAAGTAACGATGAACATAACAAATGAGATTAACATCAGTGTACACGTGCTCCACAAAGTGGCCTCAAACATGATAAAAAGAGTTCGTACTTGCATTATGAACGGGACAGCCATTTAGAGCATATGCTGTGATAATACACCTCAACAAGAGTTCACATGTTATTAAAATTTAGTCTTTTTTTTTTTTTTTTTTTTTTTTTATGTGCGCGATTTTTGGATCACCCGTTAACACTAGAACCAACACTCAGGTAATAATTTAAAATCACTACCTTCCAGCACACGTAAATCAACCTTCTGTAAGATTCACTCAAATAACAACAAATAAAACTTTTGTGTCATATAAAAGCTATGATTGAAATGTTAATACCTAAAAACTTTCTCTTGCCATGAGAAAATATATTCCTCAACTTCTTTCCCATCTTCTGTTTCTTTCGCAGAATGAACTTCCTCATCATTTACACTCGTTTCACTTCTAGGTAACAGGATGAAGGATGACTTCACTTGTCGCAATTTAATTCTACAAAATAGAAAAGAAATAACAAAAAATGAAGAACAAATGCATATTTACAAACCAAGTTCTTAGGTTCGTTGGAGATACAAAGTATACTTATGTAAATACGACTTAAATACTGATTGGCACTAACTGAACTTAATAACTAACTATTGAATATGACAAATATTCCACTACCTTAACACTAATGATTGTAGTATCAAGAAAGGTAGCAAATGTAATTGATCGTAGCTGAAGAAGAAAGAAAAAAAAAAAGAACATGGGGGGGGGGGGTTAATAGTTCGTAATGATGTTCAGTTGGCATCGTGCGCTACAAATCTACTCCTAACGATTGAGCTCTCAGAATGTTCCTAATAAGTCTTAAAATATTGTATTGTTTGAGTGTTATGCTCGGAAGTAGTTTCCAGTGTACCTTCATAGCTAGACAAGGCCATTGGCAGAGAGGGATAGGGTACCCAGTTCCTTCCCTTTACGTTTCATAAAAGTATATGTACAACTGGAAATTAGGAGTTTGGAAGGATGAGCAGGTTGAGAATCAGGATTAGATTTAATACGTAAACAGGAATTGTGTAGCCAAGGTTTCAGTATATGTCAATTAATGTTCCTTTGAAATAAGGCATTCTGATTTCCTGTAGTCTCAAGAAGCCAGATTCTTCATTGAGGAAAATTACTAAAGGGAATTTCTTATTTTAGACGTTTACATCGCATACGTAAACGTACCGATTCTTACTATAAATTTTCACCTCAAACCAGTCATATTATATATATATATATATATATATATATATATATATATATATATATATATATATATATATATAAATAAATCAAACAATCACTAAACCATACAAAAACCTGGTAACGAGAAATGCGACTAACTAGCTAATTGAACAGTCGGCAAGTGATATTCAAATTTCCCCAGCAGATCAAGAAATCATAACAATACTGCTGTACGTTTCGTAGCACCATAGGGTTTATTTGTTTTTATATTGTCTATCAGTTGGAATCTCCTTCTCCCATGTACTTTCCTACCGCAAACTGTTTCTTTCAGAGCATCTTCCAGTAGGCAATTTCTTAAGCAATAACCCAAACATTTCTTCTTCTCTTCTTTATCATATTTAGTATTGTTCTTTTTTCACCCTCTTTACAGCACAATTATATTTTTAACTCTTTCCATCTATTTTGTCTTTTCTATCCTTCGATAAATCCACATTTCAAAAGGCAAGTAGGTTTTCATCACTTTTACGTGAAGTTCATGTTTTCCGCTCCATACAAGGTCATGGTCTAAACAAAACACTTTATCAATCTCTTCTGAACTCCTTATTCAAAGATCCACAGAAAACACGTTTCTTTCTCTTAAAAGCTTGTTTGGCCATTGTTATTCTCATTTTGACTTCCTTACCGTATCTCATGTTACCGGGTAACCTAAGTATCTGAAATCATTCACTCGCTCTACATGCTCACCTCGAATTCTTATATTAAACTTCAGTGACTTTCTCCCAATCATCATTACCTTTGTCTCCCTTGAGTTGATCTTTATGCCAAACTGCTCACAGCCTCTAGCATAGTGTCCAGTCTTCATCTGCTGCTAACAAATCCATTTCATCTGCAAATCTTATACATTTAATTCTTCTTCCTTCGATATCTACATCTCCCTTACGCTGGAAACAGTTTCTCGAAAGCTTTTTAAAATAAATATTGAACACTGTGGAGACATACAGCATCCTTGTCCAAGACCTCTTCTGGCTTCCCATCCTTCTGTTATTTCTTCTTTAACTCGTTGACTCAGGTACAGATTACTTATAAGTTTCCTCTCTTTGCAATCGACACTGATATTTTTTTTAAAGATCTCTGTAAGTTTCGTCCAATTTACTCTAACGAAAGCCTTCTCCAAATCCACAAATGTCACGAACCTTTCCCTTTCTTTCTCCAGATATCTCTCCCCAATCTTCCGCACCAATCCAATCACATCTCTTGTACTTCCTCTCTTTCTGAAATCAAATTGTCTCTCTTCGAACTCACAATCAATTTTTGCACCTAAACTTTTGTTCAGAATTCGTAGAAGAATTTTTGTTGCGTGCCATATCTGCCTAATTGTCCCATATTCTATACATTTCTTGGCATTACTTTTCTATTGTAGAGATACCAACATAAGTTTTCGGGCCAATAAATTTCGTTGCACAAGTATAAAAGGTTCTTCTTTCCTTTGTCCAAATATCTAACCAATTCAACAGCTATTCTACCAACTTCTGTTCCCTTCTCATTCTTCATTTCCTTTAACGCTTTTCGAACTACGCCTCCATGATAGGAAATTCTTTCTCGTCATCAGGTACATCACCATCATTCTTAGTAGGAAAATATTCTGAGAATTACTTCATTCACACAATTTCTCTATGTACTTCTCCACACCGCTCAAAATTACTTGCTTGTCTGTGATTTCACCTCCAGTCTCATCTTCTATTCTCCACATTCTTCTCCATTTCTTGTTTCCGAAAGGTACATTAAATCTTATTTTCCTTTTTTCACCAATTCTTTTATTTCCTCACACTTGTGTTTCATCCACTGTTGCTTCGCTTTATCAGTTTCTCTTCTCAGTTACTTATTCAGCTTTCTGGCATTTTCTTCCTCCTTCTGTGTTAACATTCTTCCAGTTTTTTCTTTCCTCCATCTCTTGCAGCATACTTTCTGTTACCCACAGTTTCTTAGGCCCATTTCTTGCTCTGTATCCCATTGCTTCTTCTGTTACATTCTGCAGACAAGTTTTCATATAATTCCGAATGTTATTACTTCCATTTCAAGATGCAAGGGTGTGGAAGAAAAAAAACTGCTTGTTTGCCTGCGATATTCTAGGCTTTTTCGAATTTTTCGAAGTTAATGAACAAATAACAATACGTTCTAAATTTCTCTGTCAAAAAAAAAAAAAAAAAAAAAAAAACGCACACTCACTCTCTGTCTCTCACATACACACACATACAAACAATCAATCAAACAAAAAACATTTAATTACTGAAGAAGAAAATACGTAAAATTCACGAATCAAATAAATCGGTCACTCATTAAAAATAAAAAAAAAAGAAGGTAAATCACTGGACTAGTTTCAACGAATTGCTTGTAGAAAAATTAGAGTAACTTTAAACGACAAAATTGTATTAGTAAATATTTTAAGAATGTTAGCAATAATTGTTCTAAAACTGTAGCAGTTACATCACGTGGGACAACATTATTGTTTACACTTTCAACATAAACTAAAACTTTACTAAGTTATGTTTTAGGAGCAAAGCCACATTTTATGTAAGAAAATAAAATAAATGAAATGAAATCTTGAAACTTTACGTCCCACAGTTATGCCGGATATGCTAAAGGAGACGGTGACGATAAGAAATGAATGAAATAGTGGAATGAAGAAAGTAGGAGGAAACGGGGGAACTTCTAGAAAATCCACGCAAACGGTATTTGTCCACCACAAAGCTCACCTGGCGCGAGCTGGCATCGAACCAGGGACCCCACGCACCAGAGGTAAACGCTCTACCACTGAGCCACCGCGGCCCCCATTTTATGTAAGAAATTACGTAAAACAAGCATATCTTATCTATCTATATACATAGCATTTATTGAGGTCATTTCATTTGATTTCACGTATCTTTCAGCAGCAAAGCTATATGAAATGGGGACCTATAGTTTAACGTCGAATAGGCTACGAATCACATGAACTACCCGTCTGGAACTGAACTCAATCTTATGTGCCAAAGGCACGTACGCTATCCACATAGCCACGAGGAGCTCAATCGAGGTAATTAAAATTCGAGGGGGAGATAGTTAAAAAAAAAAGTAATAATCAAGAGATTCCTATTTCAAACATACTGACACGATAAAACGGTAAGAAAAGAAGAAATGTTCTGAATAATAAAGTTTTACTTTCGTTAAACTCACATCATACTCAACACTCCCGTTAATAGCTTTAGTTTTATAAAATGAACTTATTTTAGCTTCTAATGGAATACCCGAAGCTCACAACTGTTTCCCACCAGAGAACGAAACTGTTTTCCGCCAGCGCTTTTTTAAAACCTGCTTCTATGTTTATGATACACTTCTCTTGTCTGCCACACTGACTTTAGGAAACCTCTAAAACACACATGAAAAGATGTATTTAACTTTCAGGCACCTGAGAAAGTTGTTAGGCAACCAAAGTGTCACTAGTGATGTGCTGGGTTGCATAACTTGCAGTTGCTAAGAACCAAAGAAGTAAACCAGTCAAAATAGCCAACTCCGGACTGAAAATAAGACTGACAAGAAGTGAGTGTTGTGAAGGTCTTTTTGTAGTGGCAGAATCTAGTACAGGAAAACAAACGTGGTACTTAAATGAGAAAGGCATATACAAAGAAAGCAAATATTTCTTTTTTTCTTCAAAAAGTCAGCTTTTAATCGGTAAAATAAACCTCCATCCCAAAAAGAGACGGTTCTACTTCCATTGCTATTTTCAGACGCATTATCTAGGTTTTGATTTAAAGGTTTGAAAGTTCTTAAAAAAAAATACATATTGGTATGTAGCCAATGCTGAATAGGAATTTCAAGTGAGTAGTTAAGCTTAGAAAAGCTTGTAATAAGATATTATGTTAATAATCTACAACAGCAGCTTTATAAGTGTTAATAATGAAATAATAAATTGGAATTTCACTTAAGAAACAGTTTTGTTAATCTAATTGTACACATTACGACGATGTCTTGTTGTCAACATCCGTACATGATTGTTAACGAATTTTTATATTGATTCATGAACTGTAACATATACATATTTAGTTGCCTGAAATTCCTTCAGATTTCATAGTGTGAATACATGCTGACAGGAAAGAACACGCCGATACTCGATTCGTTTTGAAAAATCACCCTTGATCCCTCGTTCCTTAACGGAAAAGGGAAAAATAAAAGTGGTTTATGGAAGTTATAATTCACAGTTGTGTTTTTCTGATGTTAACGAAGTGTAATACTGTTTTTTTTTTCTAAGACTGAAAAAAAAAACTTTATGTAAGTTCACGAACCAATTCTTTCTTTCTTTATTTATTTATTTACGAACACAATTCCAGATACAGCTAAACGCCAGTTTACACTGGAATATTTAAAATAAATAAATAAATAAATAAATAAATAAATAATAATAATAATAATAATGACAGCAATAATAGGAACAACAAAAAGGTTGACAATAGCTGACTAAAGTTTATCCACCAAAATGACGTCGTAGTGCAGAGTTATATGCAGCTGCAGAATTAAATAAATCTATGGATGCATGTGACATTTCGTTGTATAGTTTAGGAAGCCTGTAGAACAGATAACATTGAACTATTCGAAGTCTAGGTCGTACTGTATGAAAAACATACGTGTTGCGTGTTTATCTGAAGGGGATTGGGAAATACAATTCTGAGTGCAGCGTTTCGGACCTGAGTTGACCATGTGTGAGTTTATACAGATATTTGAGGTCATTTATTTTCTGACGAGTGTCAGGTAGTTGAATATTTAGTGTTTGTAACAGGTCAGGTTTTGGCATCATACGTGCGCAAGGTACTCTAAGGCGTACTATTGCAAGGTAGAAGTTTAGAGCTAAGTTTAGCCGGGAGAGGTTTGTAGGAGCTGCCATTGTCCAGATAGGTGAACAATATTCCAATTTAGTAGAAATTATTGTCTTGTAGAAAGTTAAGGAAGAGATGTTCCGTATTTCTGTTAATCTGTACAGAAGTCCTAGAAGACGATCGAATTCTTTAAAAGTCATTCGGTCTTTCACCGGTGACGATGAAAAGGAGACATCGAAATGCATATGATGAAATTAATAAATGGATTTTTAAACAATATCTGTATTTATTTTGTAATAACTTACATAAGTTATTACAAAATAAATAAGTTTCTACAAAATAAGCACAAATATCATTTAAAAAGTAGTTATCAAGGAACAAAGACAGGACGATAAGTTATCAATTACCGTTCAGTTAATTTTCCTAGTCGCTGCCTTAACCTCAATTTTTGGGTAATTCAAATTCTGGTCACAATGTAATTTCTATGGATGGCAACGCTGAAAATTCTTCCGATTCGTATTTTCGGGTGTAGAATAACATTATCTATTATTGTGGTAAGTTACATTTCATTATCTCTTTTCACTTACAAAAAACGAGCAAAAGAAAAATTGTTAGCTTTTGAAAAATATTTAGTAGTCTGCCCCCTTAAGTTATTTGCACAAAAATTATTCTTGTCCTGAAAGGATATAAGAAATTGAAAGCTTGAAACCCCTACCAGATGATATTCTGCGATCGGCACTTACGTGTAATAATTGTTTTCCCGTTTTAGACTTCCAAACTATGCTGTGCATAAGTGTCGGGAGTCTTACAGAACGGCTATGTCCGCCTGTCAGCCTATCTGTCTGTCGACAAGTATCAGAACAAAAACGGTAAGGGATCCAGAAGCGGTTTTTTGCAAGATTCACCAAGAATAGGTTCTATCTCCTCTGTTACCCACTTTTCAAACCAGAAGTGGTTAAAATTAGCGATTTTCGGTTTCAATGTTTCTCCCCGTAGAACGAAAACGGTAACAGATGGAGAGAGAAGCTATTTATGCAAACGACTCAAGGTAACATTCCAAGTGTCTCAAGGCAACATTCCATGACTACCCGCAACACTCTACCGAAACATCAATTAGTTCAATTTGACTATTATTTTCATAGAGCTGCTAAAACGCTAGAAGGTATATGCTGTTTTTTGTATCCCAAAAGTAGGCTCCATTTCCTCCGTTAACCCTGTATTCAAATCAGAAGCATTACAAACCAAGCATTTCCGATTTTAACATTTATCACGGTAGAACAAAAGCTGTGATGGTTTTTTCACTATCGATTTAGTGTTTAAACAGAAGTGGCTGAAATTTATTAATATGTCCGGTTTAAATACTAATCTCCGTACAAGAAAAATGGAGAAAAAGATATCGAGAAGCCGCTTCTTGCAATAGAATCAGCGTCCCAAGAATAGAATCCACTTCCTCTCTTAATTCTATATTCAAACCAAAAGTGGAAGAAATCAACTGTTTCCAGTTTCGACGTTGATCGCCAAATAGAAACAGTAATAAATAGAAAGAAGCGTTGTTTTAACGACTCAGTCTTACGAAACCATACCACAATCAGCAGCAAAATCTACAAAAACCGGAAGTAGTTGAAATTTACTACTACTTCCGGTTTCAATAGTTATTTTCATAAAGCTCGTCACGTATGAGAAATCACGTCCCTCGGCGAGCACATTGTCCGAGGAAAGGAAAGGAAGGACGCGGCCTGGGACCTATAAGTTAGGTACTACCCCGGCATTTGCCTGGTTTGAATGAGGAAAACAAAGGAAAACCTCATTCAGCATGGCTGGTATGAAAAACCTTTTTTACTTTAAACAGTAAGAGAGATTGCGTGAGTAATAACTTTTAGATATGGATTTAGAATACAAGAAACAGGTTATAACTTTGATCATATTCCTTATTGCAACTAGTGGTTATAGATGCACTACTTCAAGTTTGAATACGTATTTAATTCCCATAGTTTATAAGTCTACCGCAGTCACAATGTAAAACGACTAACTTTTTTTTTCTTTTTTTAAGTCGATAAGTAATGTGACATATTTGGAGTACACTTACCTTATTTTAAAATGCTTTATAGAATCCTTGCATCTGTATACTCCAGAACAAAAATCATTTTCTTCAAAAGAACTCATTTCGGACGCTTGCGCATTATCAACGCACCAGCAAGCCCTCAATTTTTACCGGATTACGAAATGCGACATAATAAGAGAGAAACACCTATAAACCTCTAACTTTCCATTTTATTTTTGACAACTTTCCAACATGACACTATGTTCGAGAATTATAGCTACTTCTCAATGTGTATACATTGCATGTATATTCTCATTGTTTTCACCTTGCACTAATCTTAATTCTTACGTGCACTTCAATTCACCAGTCCGCAATTTCCACTACTTTTGCGGTTCTCTTTTCTAAAATTGTTCTCGTTAGCGTAGAATTATTTTTTATTGTTCTTCTATTTTCATTTTAAAGGTATTATTTTATGTATCCATTCACACTTGTCTGTAATATTCACTCATAAATTATTTTTAAATACAAATATAAACAAATATTCCATCTCTTCTTCTTCTTCGCTGCTTTATTGCTATTCCATTCTCTCTCTCTCTTAACTTTTTCTTCCTCTTTTTCTTATACATTTTTATTAGTGATAGGGAAGTGCTTCAGACGGAACATCGTGATAGGCTACGAGTGTAGTGTTATTCAAATGTGTTGTACGAACGTAATGCTTCTCAAAGAGTGAGTAAAAATTGATTGTTGCAATCCCAATGTTGGTGGAGGAAAATTTCGGGCCACAGGTAGTTGTTTTCGTCACGAAAGAATTTCGTAGAGTGGGTTAGAACGTTCGGTGGTCTGAAAGCAAAAATTGGTATCTGAGGAGAGAATTCCTCCGTCAAGTTCTTCTCAAAGGAGAAGTCGACTAATAGAGTTTTGTTTAGTTGTTATTATTATTATTATTATTATTATTATTATTATTATTATTATTATTATTATTATTATTATTATTATTATTATAGAAGAATTCTGTTGAGGAGTAGAAAGTTGATAAGAATTGTGGTAGCGAACCAATTGTATGTGTCCAAGATGTACTAATAGGAAAAAGGACCCATGCCAAGATAAAAAGTTAATCGCTGTAGAAAGGAATGTCGATGTTGTTGAATAAAATCACATGCAAACAAGAGGTCGTTAACGGTGCCTATATCTTTATCGTACCAACAGTGGTAAGTGTCTTTCTTGCGAATCTGAAAAAGTTTTGCGAGAGTGAGGGCAGTTCCAAAAATGGAATCGACAGTAAGTGGTGATTTCAGCGTGAGATCAAGTAGTGATGAAACCCCTGGGATTGAGGCGGTGAGTTCCAAAAATTGTCCAATAAGATTGGCCAGAACCACGTCGTCTATTCTTCCGTTGCCATTGTCTCAAAGCGAGAGTGTATTGTCTCTCTAAGAGGTAGAAGTTTAATAAAACAATACATGCACTTTTTGCAGCTAGATCTACAGTATCTGTATCTTCTAAGCTCACATGTGAACGCGTCTCTATCTAGCTAGCCATCAATGTTTTGATGCTCAGGGAGAAGCCCAATGAGCAATCCAAACGGTAAAATGGGACCGTTTAAAGAAGTAACGTACAGAATGAAACCAGGAACGAAGTTTAACGTTAAATGCATAATAGAACTAATCAATTCAAGCGGAACACTATAACAGAGACAATGCATACCGCATCCAACTGTGGATAAAGACATCACTCGACTGTTGAACATTTTGATTACATTATAAATCGTAATTATTAACTATCTAATATTGTAACACATGATAAAGAACGAGGTGATAATTGTTAAGACATAAGAAGGCTACTGTAATAAACAGAGTGATTGAGTGTGTTGAATAGTGTCACGTCCGAAGGGCCAGGACAAAGGGCGAGAACTGAAAGACCCGAGTGAAAAGGGTTTTGTGAAAGAGAGGTCCGAGAAAAAGAGCCCAGCGACAAAAGTTCCCTGCGTCAAAAGGGTTCCGAGACAAAAGGGCCCGAGTTAAAAGAGCCCCGTGATAAAAAGAGCCCGACATCTAAAGGACCCTGCGACCAAAGGGCTCTCTTCCACTCAGAAGTATAAAAACGATTATTAGATTAAAAATATGATGTGAACAGTACCTGATTCATTTGTAGTCAAAGAACATACATCTGGAAAAAATACAGGATTAGTAAAAATATTACGATAGACCAGCAAAAACGATACGCGTGTACGGAGGAAAAGTAAATGTTGCAGATGGGTATTCATGTAAAAACTGCATTGAATGGAATATGAACCTCAAGGCTGATACTTTGGATTCCGCGATATTTAATATTAAACAATATTTTTGAATGGAAAGGGATAGGTTTGACATTAATTTAAGCTAGAATCTTCCCACAAATGAGAATAAGAGCTCATTTATTAAAATCTATTTTCATTCGTTTGGGAGATAGAGTGCTACGTTTGACATTTTGTATCTAATAGACCAAAGTATCTGGACAAGCAATGAGACACGTAGACGGAGGAAAGTAAAAGGTTGTAGATGTATGTTGATGCGAAACTTGCATTGAGTGAGAGTGTGTACATAATGGCTGCCATCTTGACTCTGCCATATTCTATATCACACAATATTTTTAAATGAACAAGAGTATGTTTAGCACATAAATTTTGGCTTGAATTTTCCCACAAACCAAAATCTGAATTTATTTTCTTTACCTATCCCCATTCTTTTACGATGCAGGCATGTAATGTTTAACATTTGTATGTAGTAGACAGAAGTGTCAGGACAATCAAGTGGTAATGTGGCGGAGGAAAAGCAAATGTTACAAGTGTGTGTGTTGTTGCAAAAAAATGTATTGAATGGGGATGTGGACATTGTCCACTACATATACATATATTCAGCTATCATGAACCAACTACTATAAAATGTCCTCAAAACATATTATTCCTCCAAGTTAATACAGTTAGCATTTAAGAGCAAACATACAACGATTTATAACTTCCTTTAAGCATTTCGGCATGGTTGTTACAATTTTCCTGGTATAATATGGGGAAATATTGTTCCACACTGTACGTAATGCTTTTCTCAAACCTTGTTTCATCGTAACTCGTACATATTGACCTTACGTTGCAATTCGTTCCAAAGATTCTCAATGGGGCTAAAGTCGGTACTGTGGGGTAGGGTTTCGCGCACTTTTGGGCAGTTTTAAAACAATCATTTCCTTACGACATATATTTTGTTTGGGATCAATATCTTGATAAAATTAGAAGTCCTGCTCATTCTCAATTTTTCGTACTTGGGTGAAGATGTGTCCTAAGAACGTTAAGATATATTTGTTTTATCAGAATCTGATCAATACACACTAACTCTTCAACGTCTGTGATGAACATATATAACCCAAACCATTACACTTCCTCCGTCGTATTTTACAGTAGGCTGGAAGTTCTTGACATTTATCTCTGTATTTACTTGTCTAAAAACTATTATTCAACTATCATATCCATGCAGGTTTAATTTACATTTGTCATATATATACAACACATATTCCCACCAATTTTTGTCTTATCTTCGAAAGCTCTAGAAAATTTTAGTATCTTATATTTCTTAATTCTTCTCTTGAATAATACATGGTTTCTTTCTAGCTATTTTACCATTATATCCTTCCTGTATTAAATTCACACGGTACGATACACTGACCAGACAAAACATTGTTACCACAAGCTACTATTTGAACGAAATCTTTGAGCTGTACTGAATATTCGAAACTCCACATTAAGAACATCACGTACTCCACAATAATTTACAAACGCAAGCAAACGAACAGGAACGTTAAGAACACAATGAACATTCTCTTTATTACTTGTCTGTACCAATACTTTCCTCTGCTAGAAACAAATGTCAAACGTAGCACACGCTTTCTCGTAAACGAATGGCGGTCGGTCAAAAATCAATTCAGATTATCGTTTCTAGGAGGATCTAGCCTAAATTTGTGTGGCATAAATACCTATTTCTATTTAAAAATATTATATGGTATATATTAAGCGGAATTCAAGATGGTTGCTATGATGTACATGCAATCATTTAACGCAGTTTCAACACCAATACCAACCTGAAACGTTTGATTTCCTTTGTCCACTTGTCTCTTTTCTACTGTCCTGTCAAGATACTTTTTTCTATTAGATACATACAGTATGTCAAATATAGCACACTGTGTATCATAAATAGGTAGTGACGTGTCGAAAATGAGTTCACATTCTCATTTGTGGGAATATTCAAGCCTAAATTGAAGTGTAAAATCATAGCCTTTTCCGTTCAAAGAAAAACAAAAGTACGATTTGCAATATAATGGAATTCAAGATGACTTTCACGTTGAAAACACTCCAAATCAATGCAATTTTGGTAATAATAGCAATTGCAACATTTGATTTTATTCCGTATACCTGTGTCGTTATTATTGTTCTGTCCCAATACAATGACTAACCCTGTATACAAATCCACATGTATATTCTTAGAGTAAAATTAAACAAATGTTTTCAACAGAATATTTTTCATAGTAGTGTGTGCTTTTATACTTTAATCCAGGGGCAGAAATGGAATTTTAGAACTAAGGGAACAGTCATTAATAGATAAAGTCTGATTGTGACATGTCTCGAAAATACAAGCTCAAAGAGACGCAGGTGAAAGCAAATTTTCATTGAGAGCCGACTTAAACGGTAGCGATTGTTGCAGAACAAACAGCAACCCAAACAAAATTAAAATTACCATTCTGTTGCACAAAAACTTAAACTTACTAAGGGAATACTAGGCCCTCTCTCCTCATACATCCCTGATTTCCACTGCAGCTTTGATATTAGTCTTTCTGGCCGTATGAGCATTTCTACCTGGGCACTTTTGACCCGGTGCCCTTTTTCTTGGCCCCTTTTGATCAAGGCCTTTTTGACCCGGGCCGTTTTGACTGGGGTCTTTTTCTCCTCGCCCTTTTGTCCGGGCCCTTCTGACATGGAATCCTTTTGAATATCGGACATTAAATAAGAATTAAAGTACACTGTTGTATCAGATGTCGATAGAACCTTATTCTTCCCCATAATAACACAAATGCTGTTCAAATTGCTGGATGGTACTCTGTGCGTTATGGAGATGCAAGCAAGATTATAAACAAACGTTTCTTATTCAATTGTGAGGACCCTCCCATTTTTGCGTAGTTGGAAGAGGTTCTATGTTCCACTCATAAATACTAGGTACAGGATCTAGAACTTTGTAATTTTAGACTAGCCTTTGGCTAGATGGGGGCTCCGCCCCCAGATCCCCGGGTTTGATCGGCCTACGGCCACGCATTTCTAATCTATGGGCCTTTGCATCAACATTGAATTTCGTGAACTTGCTCCTCATATTTCCTGAATTTGCCTATCCGGGGGGCTTCGCCCATACACACTGTCTTTGCTCGGCCTATAGCCTTCCACCTCTGGAACACACAATTCTATCGTTTCTATTTCTATTTTCAACTATCTAAAAGATAAGATTTTGTATTCCAAGAAAACACCCATTTAAATAATATGGCAATTTTTTCATCCCCCTTTAGACCCCTAGAAAATTAAAAATATTGACATTTGGGAATTTTCCTGTGGGTTAGTCCCGGAAGGATACAATCATGCCAAATTTCATCATTCTAATCCTGCCAGAAATACCTAAACATTTTGGGGTGTAGAAGACGTCCATGGGAAATATAAATAACATGGGAAAGATTTTTCAGTTCCCCATAAAACCACTCTACAATTGGAAATTTTTATTTCTGATAATTCAGTTAGGTAACGCTAACAAAAACGTACAAGCATACCAAATTTCAATTTTTTATAACAATTCTAAGTACCTAAAATATGAGATTATAAGTTCAAGAAAAGGCCCATTTATATAACTTGGGGAAATTCTTCATCCCCTCTTTAGACGGTGTCTTCCCACTTGCGACAGTCCTATTAGCGACAGGAACTGTTAACTGTCCTATGAGCGACCGATTCGATCTGTTAACTGCCCTGTGAGTCACCGATTCGTTCATACTAAGAGAATGGAAGAAGATAAGGTTCTCTCTTCTTTAACTTGGTGATATAGAACCTAACAAAATGTACTATGAAAAATTTCGCTCTAGCTGAATTTAATACGTGAAAATGCTCTCATTACAATAACAATCTTTTATGCGTTTTTCCTAATATTATATTTTGAATTAATTTCTTTGAATACATCAAGGGGAAAACTAACTAAATATTTAGAGTAGTTCCCCCTTTGTCTATGGTTCTAATATAATTTTAAAAAATCATGTTAAAATGATACGGAGCATAAGTTTAGATTGAATATGTTTATGGCATAAGAAAGAAATCAGAAAGAGGTAGGGGCGCCCGAAGAAAATTTTCTAGGAAGGGGTATTTCCATGGTTGATGTATCACGTCTGGTATATCTGGTATTTAATATACGTGGTTTGCTATATTATGTATACATTTTTGTGAGCTAGGGGGGCGACCCCTGCCATCCCACCGGGTGCCCATGGAAAATAGTTGTTTACCATTTGAGGATATCAAAGAAATCTAAAAAACACGGTGTATTCGAAGAAATTATTACACAAGTTATAAATCTCTCGCAGGACTTAACAGTTCGTCTAGTTATAAGGGATTATTTCAGATTGCTATACGACAAGCTTTTATGTATAAGTCAAAACAAGGGAGGAAAGCAAATTAAGCAATTAGTTTACGTTTTAGTAGCTTACAATAGGGGAAGGTAGTTTAATGAGTTTGTTTATCTTTTGGATTGTTTAGAGTGAACTGCATTGTGATTGGTGGGATTGGCTGAGAATAGCCAATCCAATGTAAGGGATTTCAAAAGCTGTCTTTTATCATTGACTTTTTTTCATTTTATTCATAGAGTCTTAGGAAGTCTAAAAAGTAGATAGTTGGCGAAACTGTTACACGTTTAAGTTTTTCAAAATAAAATATATTACTGTGCTTAGTGTGTGATTAGATTTGAATCAAATTAAATACAGAAAACAGAGCTTTTGAAGAAAGGGTATATTACAACTGGATTTTTAATAATTATATAGGTATTGTATCGAAAAATAACTTTTTCGGTGTTAGGGGCTATAATACGTGTAAATTCGTTGAAATCTCAAATTTGATTTTTTTTCGAACACCATACTTTCTTCTTTCATTTGTCACTTCAAAGTAAAAGGAACTCAGAACTACGGATAAGAGACACCTACTTTTACACACACAGACATTTATTGATTTAAAACTGTTTTAGTTTGTGTCATTTCACTTCCAATTGAAAGGTCTTACAATGACTAACGGCATACCAATGACGAGACGGAAGTTTTCAGGAAGTAAATGCATTCAGAAGTCTAGACTGCATTACACCTATCAGCCTGTTTTTACTTCTGCAATTGTTGACAGCTGTAATTTAGTCCAAACCTACATGAAATATTCCTGGTTGACGTCATTGTGTTACTATTTTAGTATTGTTCTCTTCAGACTTGGTTGAAGTTTTGTCTTAACGGTTATACATTTTTTCTTTCTTATTTCATCGTTACACATAAGAATAAAATGTTGTGGTGAGTGGATAGATTCGAACCTACGAACATTGAGTTTTCATTCTTCCAACACTTTACCAATGGACCAAGCTTTGTCTTCACGTTAACGCACGGCTACAGGATTTATTACGATTTAAATAAAATGGCTAGCTGTTAGAGTTTCCTGCTCACATATTTCGATAAAAAAAAATTTCATTGTTTCGTAGATACGTAGAGCAATGTTTAGATACACATTTTAGGAGAGTGCATTTTGGTGTATATAATAATTTCATGCCAGAGAAAAGCTAGATAAGTTTTGATAAAATGTTTCATATGTAGTTCTCAATAATAGACTTGCTGTTCGGGGTGAAGTTCCAAGGTTCAGCATTGCCTAGCAGTTTTTGCTATTAATATCCCTTCTAACAATATTGGCAGTGGACAAAAGTTAGCCCGTGTTGAAGCTTTTTGCCCCTAATTTAATTATTTTACTTTATTATTTAACGAATATATTGAAAATTGTCAGCAGGCACGTATGCAGTAATTTATTTCGGGAGGGGTCCGACTTCAATATTAGGATAAATTATAATAAAATTTTAAAAAATAATCCTCAAAATTAGGCTAAATTTACAGAAAAGTTGGGATTTCAGAGGGGGTCCGGACCCCCTGGACCCACCCCTAAATGCGTCCTTGTTTGATAGTAACATTTCCTCATTTTGAAACCCTCAAAAACTTTGGATATATAAAGGAAAACAGTTATTTTCGATAAAATATCACTTCAAGGAGACGCGACAGTTTTATTGCACATTGTGGTGTCCAACGTTCACAAGGGCAAGAATTCCTTCTCTTTGGTCTGCCATTGTGTTCTATCGAAAGGTTACGTTTGTAAAATATTACTCCAACGAACAAGCTTGATTGGCAGATAGGAATACTGAACAGAACTCCACAGAAATGCATGCTGAACTTACGTTTATAGCTACCCTTTGATGATTTGCCCTCAAGATCAATCGAGTGGTAATTCAGTTCCGTCTCTGTTCTTAAGCCATGTTCGTATTACTTCGAACAGTTTTGAGAATGAAAAGCATGCTTCGTAATATAAAAACTTCTTTCGCGTAAGAAATCGAAACTCAGTTGGTCAGAGCAACTAATCTGTACGAATTAGGTTGGTAGTTAGAGCCCAGTACGAGTAAGGGTTTTTATTACTATTGTTTTTATCTTTTTATGTGAGGAAATATCAAATTGTGACATCGCGATATCAAATATATTCGGTTAGGTAACTTTGTCTTAGCTAAACTTTAAACATCAGTAACCGTCGAAATTATTTCACTAACCGATCAGTCACTGAACATTTCGAACACGTCAAACCAGTGGCATAACATGAAGGTTAACCTCTCCTCCGCAGTCCTTAGTTATGCGTCCGTACATTCATGGGCGTACCAAGGGTCGGGCGACTTCCCGGGACGCCAGAGAAAGAGGGGCGCTAAAACGAGCCTCAAAAAGTAAATTTTATAGCATGTTTTCTACTGACATTTTTGGTTTATATTCTTGTAAAGTAGTGGCAATTACATAACCATGGAAGAAGAGAGTTTCATAGTACTAAGGGGGCTGTATCGAAAAATGGAGATGGCATTTAGAATAAAGAGTGGCAGGGGAGTAAGCATTGTTTGTTTGTTTGCTTGAGTTCAGCGTTCCATGGTTATGCCTTAATGGCTAAAGGAGAAAAAATGAAATATTTGAGTTTTACGTCCCACGATTATGCTGGTTAGGCTAAAGGAGACAATGATGATGAGTAATGAATGAAATGGTGGAATGAAGAAAGTGGGAGAACCCCGAGAAAACCCACGCACACGGTGTTAGGCCAAATGAGATGTGGATACTAATTACAGTGGAATCCGAACCACTTTTATCGTTCAACAGTAATCCACCGGGAATTGGACCCGGTACCACAGAAGGCAGGCGTGCTAGCCACAAGACCAAACGGGGGGGGGCGGAGTTCGTATTGTTTATAGCGGGCCATATCCTTTGTGAAGTTTTCCTAGGTAATGAATGTCTTTTTGAAAAATGGGTTTAAAATATTAAAAACACTATGGTAAAATGTAAAATATAGTCTAGTACCAGGGAGAGGGCGCCAAAAAACCACTTTGCCCTGGTGAAAATTTGGCCTGGTCCGCCCCTGCGTACTTTCTGTATATTTTTTGGCCTTGCAGCTTGTGCGGTCCCCACGCCACAGGGTTGCGGGGGCGGTATTTACGCCAATGCTTCGAACATAATGCAATAACTGCTTAAGAAATTCTACCATCAGCGTGGAAACGGGAATATATATTTTTCTAATAGTCCCATAGAACTTTCACTCAGAACGCTAGAAGAAATCAAGTAGAAGGAGGATCTGATGTTTCCTAAGTAAGTTCCTTTCAGAAAGTTTGCTATTTCTTTAACGGCGATGTAAATAAACATACCGGATACTCATCGTTATTAGCCCGACACCAAACCATCCCTGACAAATCCCTCTAGAACAAGGATCGGCAAAAGTTTATTCTGCCTAATTTTATAAGCGACCCAAGGCTGAAACACTTGTTAACGAAAGCAATGCTGTGTATACACTTCCTTGTTTCTGACAAAATATAAAGTGCTTTGTAATCTTTAGGCACTTTTCCTATTCTTTTTTTCACCCTTGGTTGTGTAGGGCTGCCTCGAACAAATAAAGAAGAAATAATATTACAGTCAATAGGCGCAATAAATATATTAGGTATTTCTTTTGTTACCTAACCATAACGGCCTAGAGTCGTCTTCGGTAGAATAAAAAATGCTACGTGATATTCCATTCACGAAGGAGAAAAGGATACTCTAAATATATTTCTTATTCATTTTGTCTGCCTTGCTTGTCAGAAATTATATACTTTCTGTTGGGACGGTGCTGAAAAGAGAGGGGGGAAATAAAACGTCGTGTCTCCTCATACATCTTAAATTTTGTTACGTGGTTGCTCAATACTAAAGAAAGCACTTTAAACTAAGATGTCTAAAGTTACTACATTATGTAAGGGTGGCATATTCAGGAATAATAATAATAATAATAATAATAATAATAATAATAATAATAATAATAATAATAATAATAATAAATATGAATGTCTTTGGAGAGCCGAAATTATGTGACATGAATCATTGCATGTAGAGCTTTAAGATGAGTGGTCATAGGAGAGGAGAAAACAGGATTTTTCTCTGTATGACTCTCTAACGTAAAGATTATGTGCTGAAGGTAAGAAGCATAATCATTCTACAACAGGTTGCTTTTACGTGGAATATCAGTTACTTCAGTTCTCCTCCTTCGGGCTACTTACCTCATGTAGTAAATTCAAAACAATTTCAATTTAAGACAAATACATTGTAAAACTTTTCCGTAATTAAATATATATAGGGAAATCTGTTATCAAAGTGTCCAAAGAAGTAGATAGAAGACTATCAAGTGAGAAACATTGTGAAACTTGATAACATTCTCCAAATTAGAATTAACATTTACTGGAAAACATTCGTTATGCGCCAGTGAGCATGTAGTGAGCAGTGAGCACAGGGGAAATAATTACGAAACTGTTTGCAAACAAAAATTAGAAACACTAATGCAAGTGCCACAACATTTTCTCTCTTTTTTTGGTTGAGTCATGAGGTTTACACATATGTTACAATTTGAATCTTTCCCACATAAAAAATAAATAAAATAACCATACAAATAAAAATGACAAGGGCACTTCCATGGGGTTCGAACCCACTACCTTCGGCATACAGACTAGTTGCTTTAACTGCCTGAGCTAATTGTTTTCAAACGTGAAGTGAATCTGTTCTACGGTAAAGAGAAATTTTCATTACGATTGTGCTAAGAATTCGTCTTTTTCCAAGGTAATTTCAACTATTTGCTCTATCTATACGTTAATACTTAGCATAGATTCATATATTTGGAGTTCGTTGATAATGCATGTAGTAAGACATATTAAAAATGTGTCGTTAAAAGTTTCGTTTGTAGAGCTAATCCACGTTTCTCTCAATGACATAGATGTCGCTGCTTCGTTTTGAACTGCACAATTCCCTCGCGTTCTTCAAAATTTCCCACTTTAGCAGAGTTGGTAATTCTCGAGATTTCTGTCGATTTAATGTTTTTTGCTTCTAATTTATTTATTTTAAGCTAATATCTAATACAAATATTAAAAACGGGTTTGTTATTAACCTGTCCTGTTGAGTAAACCTTCCGAAATTCAGAACATATAAAGAAAACGGAGATATTTTCAAGAAACTTCAAAATAAAGAGACGCGTCATTTATTTTGCTCATAGTAGTACATGCGTGCGTACAAAACTGTTTGAGTTGCTCTTTCATTTGATATAATATTTATAATTGTAAGTTAATTGTAATAGATACTACAAAGTTTCAAAACCCTAATATTAATTTTGAAACACCCTACATTACTTCAAATTCAGTCATCCTATGTTCATGTCTTGTATATACATATACAAGAAGTGACATTATTATCAACTACTAACTTTCATCATCATACACACGGCCGGCCCTAGGCAATTTGTGCCCCGTGCAATGGCATAATTTGCCGCCTCCCCCTTTCTCCAGAAAAAACAAATCTTAAAAGTCATGATTTTAAGTATGCTACTCCAGCATAAACAACGAAGGAGAGGGTAAGTGTAGTCGCACTCAGAAAGGCTTAAATACTTACTAAAAATGCAATCCCGGTGTGTCTGTTTTTTTTTCTTTAAATATTAATCTATTATGTTAGTGAAAGATAAAGCAAACACACCTGCAGAAGAAAGATGGTAATCCTTTCTATAGAATTCAATATCGAGCTTCAATCTCAATGTATCGGTTTGAAATTCCAGTGCAACTAGTTCTTTTATCTTTATTTCTTGATTTTTCTCCTACATCTGTTAACATTTTTTTAAAAAACTTGTTTCTATCTTCAATGATAAGGAACTTGTTTCTGACAAAAACAAGACTAGTTGTCATACCAAAACTGTGATAACTAACTAAATGGAAAAGATATTCGCTACTACTCGAGAATTGAATTCTTGCATTTGAAAACAATCAAGCAATTTGTGCTCTGATTGATTCGACCATTTGCTTTAGCATTGTCCATGTAACTTTAAACTACTGCAACCTAAACATAATTTATGAATGTAGGATTCAAATAGGTCAGCTTAGCCATCATCATTAATGTAACTACCATCATCATGAAGTCTGTTTCCAACAAGAAATATTTAATTTAAATAATATACTTATAAGTTATAACAGATTTTGCCGGACCCTCCAAATTTGCCGCTCCATGCAAATGCACGTGTTACAGATATGGTAGAGCCGGCTCTACATACAATATATATCTAGTCGACAAATTATTTATATATGATATTTAGAAAAGTACTAGTAGGCAAATTATTATATTACCATAACTTCATATATTACCATAACATATTACCATAGATTCAAGGTGAAAGAAGGGGAAATAGACTTTAGAGAGCTGATTTACTCAGTGGAAGAGGCCTTAACGGACGTTAAAGAAGAAGAACAGAGAGAGAAGATAAGGAGAAGAGCAGTAGCGTTAGTGAAGAACAGCATGAAGAAAAGGAGTAAAGAGAATTTGAAGAAGAAATTAAAAAGGGGTCTTATGATGTTGAGAAGTAGGAAGGACATAGTAATAGAACAGGCGGACAAAGGTGGAGCAGTGGTAGTTATGGAGAAAGAATGGTACAAGAAGAAACTGGAAGATTTATGTGACAATACATATGAGGTTATAGGGGATAAGGACATGAAGGAAGAGGATCTATTGAAGAAAGTAATGAAAGAAGGAAGAGGTTTCAAGAAATGGATAAGAGGTGAGAAAGTGGTAAAAATAAGAAAAGGAATCAGTATAGGTTCGAGGCTGAGCCCAGTACTGGCAGAAATAATTATGAACAAATGGGAGGAAAAGGTGAAAGAAGAAGGGTGTAAGAACTTGATCATATTTTGTAGGTATGTGGATGACTGTCTAGGCTTGTGGAAAGGGACTAGGAGACAATTAGAGAACTTCAAAGATAGTGTGGAAGATAAAGAAAAAGGCATAAGCTTGGAAATGGAGTTGGAAGAAAATGGAAGAATAAACTTTTTAGACATGACCATAATAAAACAAGGAGAAGGCCTGGTTACGAGGTGGTACCAGAAAGAGTGCTCAGCGGGAGTGTACTGCCATAAGAGGAGCGACGTGGATAGGAGTACAAAGAGAAATTTCATAACAAATATGATAAGAAGAATAGAAATGTTGGAGGACGAAGAGGAAGGAAGGAAGGAGAGCATACAGAAATTCTACAGACAGTTAGAGAAGAACGGTTACAGCAAGAAAGAGTTAGAGAAGGAAGAAGAACGCAGGAAGAGGAAGAGAGGGAGAAAGAAGAATGAAGAGGATGAGAGTGGAAAATGGCATGGCATAGAAAGTATGGGAGAAGAAACGGAGAAACTGAAGAATTTATTGAAGAAAGGAGGGGTCAGAACTTATAGAAAGAGTGGAGAAACTTTATTAAGATCAATAAAGAAGATGAATAGAAAAGGAACTAAAAAGATTAATGAAGAGGAAGAAGGGGTCATTTACAGGGTATGGTGTGAGGACTGCGATATGTCATATATAGGAGAGACAGGAAAGAGAATGAAAGAAAGGATAAAACAACATGAAGATGATGTTGGGAAGAAAAAAGATACCAATGCCATATACAAACATGTTAAGGAGACGAATCACGCAATTAATTGGGATAAGACGGAAGTATTGGAGATGGAGAAAAGAATGATAATAAGGAAGTGGAAAGAAGCGGATTGGATAAAGAAGGTAGGAAGAGATAAACTGATGAACTGGACAGGGGGCTTACCAATTAATGAATCATGGCAAGGAAGTTTGAATAACATAGAGAAGAAAAATAAATAAATAAATAAATAAATAAAAATAAAGGGCCCTTATAAGAACCAAAAATAAAGAAAGTGATTAATTGGAAAGAGAATAAGAAGACTTACAGGATGGGCTGAAGGCCTCGGTAAATAAGAAAAATAAATAAATAAATAAAAATAAAAAAGTACAACAATGACTCTATATATGACTGTTAAAAGAATTTAAAATTTTTTATAACAATGAATATATATATGACGGTTAAAGAATTTAAACTCTGTTATAACAACATTTATATATATATATGTCTGTATTTTCATTAATTTCAATCGTGTCTGAAGAAGGATATGCTAGATATCCGAAACAGTTACAAATTATAATTTAAAATAAAGTACAGTTTTAAGCTTTGGTCAGTGTCTCTTTTGTTAAAACAATTAATCCAAAGCCATGAATAGTCTTACTATAGGCAAATTAGTATTAGGTTTTACCTTTGGACAAGTTATTTGAATTTTATACTGTTCGTGACATTATTTTCGTACATATTAGAGGCCTGCTTTCACGAAAAAACAAAATTTCATTTCTACTTTTATTTCTTAGTTGATATTGATGAAAACTGCTGAAACCCGAATTGTTAATAGGTATGGTATTCATGTACATTGTAAAATATTTGTAGCGTATTAGTATCTAGCGTTTAATTTATGTTGCATTTTACGGTGATTACACCTACATAAAAATATTTCATACTTAAATAGACGTAAGATGCATTACAAATGACTATTTGTAAAAAACGAAATTTAGAAAAAAAACGATAGGCAATGTTTTTTTCTAAAAAACGTACATTTCTGAAAAAATACGAACGTTTTTTTTTATTTGCAACACTATTCCTTTAGAATGCATGATCCATCTAGTTCAATTACCTCCAACGTCAAGGTTCTTTCTTAACAAAACTATTGGAGACACGTTTCAACTTGGTAGTCGTGGATCAGAAGTCAAGTGTGCGACAATAAGCAGGAAAACATAAAGTCACATTAGAGGCAGAATCCATCTCCAGGCTAACATCCCGGACCTTCAAGCGCTGAAGATTCATCGTAGCAGAAACTGTTCATGAGGCAGCACAGGCCATCATCTAGCGATTATCATCGAGCTACTTCAACGATCCATTCATCGCCCCAAGCAGATATGACTGGATAAAAATCTAGTCGTCAAGTCCATTTGCTTTCTTCAATTGCCAGCCAGGAAGTGAAACAGTACTTCGAATTCAGTACTTCGAATCCAGTACTTCGAATCTAAATTCATAATTATGAAATTGAATTTCTTGTCGAATTTAGGGATCAAAGACTATAGTCTGTTGATCCTTACTCTAGGAATCATCGTGTGACGCTATAAGTTCTGTTCATGAACAATAAGCAGTGTCAAATATTCAAAAGAATATAAGTTGTTCGACGTTGTTCTCCATAACAAGGTAAAAACACAACACTATTCCTACATTTCGTCCGTCAATGATAAATAAGCATTTCATTTGGTCACTGTGAAATTTCATTATGTTAGTACAATAATACAATAAGGTTCTTAAATGAAAATCAATAATATGTACGAATAAAAAATCTTATCTTCCAGAATACTGTAAATGTGTTATATTAAGAGAAATATTTGCACTAATGTAAATGTATTAGACATTCGACTTATCCTGTTAATCGTATTTATTAATTCCGTGCACTCGAAAATATGAGAGATTTGAACTCTTAGAATTTGTGCATATTAAAACAAAAATAAATGTATTGCTAACTTTAATAACATACCATAAGTAATGATGAGTAAAGCGTTTGGTGTTGATGGATATATCATCATAAATCTGCTGTTACTACCATGAGGCGGGACGATACACAGCTAAGCTATCGCAAGTATTCGCAAATAATTTGCGTGCATGTAGCAAATCAAAGAAATGGATGGAACAGATCAAAGAAAGAGTGTATTGTATTGACACTGACAAACCGAACCGGTGTCACCCATAGGCATGCGTAACGTGGGTGCCATGGGTACCTTGGCACCCCATTAGACAAACTTTTCTTATGTAAAATTATTACAAACTGAGAAGATATTATGTATAAATTATTTCCCGTCTGCATGCGTGCCGTGCGTCGCCGACGCAGCGTCGGGTGCAATGACGCTATCTTTTCTTAGGGGAAAGGAGGGAGGACGACATTCCATATGGTGGTACTTTAGATCTGGCACCCACATTCCCAATGTCCTGTGCACGCTAGTGGTGTCACCGACAGTATATTGACAAACACCAAAAAACCTGAAACAACCATCAAAAGATGCATTAACTCCTGGTATACGTAGCGATGTTTTTAGACGGATGTTTTTATAATCATATTTTTTATTCAGTGCGTGCATCTACAAAGACAATAATTATCCTGTAAAACATTATTCAGTTCAGACGTAGTAACATGTTTTTTTTTTTTTAACTAATCAAAAATAAATAAAGTTCTCCACTGAAAATAAAAGGACTCTGATTTCAAACCATGATCCATATCCGGTTTGCTATCCAAATCAATAAACTTAATACTGTACAAGGAAAACTTTTTTCGAAATTAATGTAAGTTCTAGTAAAATTAGTGATGCGTTCCTATATCTTTTCACACTTCCTATAAGGCAAAGTACACACTAAATACAAAGTTCAATTAGTAAAACCCACGGTTCAGTTGACAATTCATTATGTAGCCATTATTTTGAATACAAGTTGTATTATTTAGTCAAAAAATTATTAAATTCAAATCTTGTACCTTAAATATATATGGATTAATGCTATAAATAAAATGTAACGCGTCTTGTATACTAAGTAAAATAAACAATAATTACCTAAGAAAACAAAATGCTTATCTTTGAAAAATTTACTCTCCAAAATATCTAAAATAATACAATTCCCGTTTCAAAATACATTCATCCTATATATGTCTATTCTTTACGTTCATGACATGGTGTGGGGATTAGGTTCGTGAACAAGTCTTCTGCGCATTTTCCACCTGTTTGTTCGTTGCTGGAGATTATACGTATTAATAACTGTTAGGATACGAACGGTAAAATCCAAATAATAAACCCTTAAAGTAAACTAAAATCACATGGTCTCCGCAATTATGCAAAAGATATTATTAACTGCATTATAGATATTAATTAATTACAACGGTGATCTTTCCCATTTTAAATAATAGAACATGCAGTAAATGTGTTCATATCTACATGGTAGTCAATGGCGTATACTGGTTTGAAGTCATGGGCTACCACTGACCTTGTATATTATTATTATTATTATTATTATTATTATTATTATTATTATTATTATTATTATTATTATTATTATTATTATTATTATTATTATTATTGTATACAAAATATGCATAATAATGAACAAAAAGTGGTTGGTGTGTTTTGTTTGAACTTTAGCTTTGACACCACTGATGTTTTCCACCGTAAATGAAATTCCACCATACATTTGCACAGTTAACTTCTCGTGGATTGCATTCGTAAAATGTTAATTTTTACCAATATCACTTCCCTTAAGACTCGCCTCTGTTACTGACGTTGGTTGTCATTCCACACCAGTCTTCGCAAAAATTCTAAGTATAGGCGGATTTTCATGCCCGCGTTAGAACGGAAGCATCACATGTAGCGTATTCATCGTAAATTATTTTCGTTTTCATACATCCGTGCGTGTTTTGCGCCAAATTACTACTCGCTAGCTAATGCGCATGCGTAAAATAGAAAGTTTGCGACTTTAGTTTGTGATAATGGATTCCCGAAGGAGAGCTATCGTTTTAGCTGGAATATATTATATTTCAAAACGCCGCCGTCAGAAGTATGTTAGGAAAATGTGGTGGGTTCACCCCGTTTTCCAGCTTCAACGAGAATACGGAATATACAGGAACCTTTTCTTTGAATTAAAATCCGATCCGGATAAATTTTATAAAACAAATAAAAATATTTATAAATCATACTAAAGCATGTTTCAAATTACATTGCTTTTATTTTATATAGGGATTGATAATTTGTACATACCAGTTATTGTATGAACTATCTATTGTTCCCGGTAATACAACTAATTAATTACACAAATATAAAAGTACTAACCATCGATACCAATATTTTCAGCAATTTGATGGCATATTTTAATACTGAATCCTTGTATTTCGGATACTTAAGGTTGTCCAAATTTTGTTTTCTCTTACTTGTTCTACGAGCAGTTCTTCAAACGTTGTTCTTACCTCCGCCATGTTAGTCAGTGAATACAATAGTGTACGCGCGCTACTTCCGTCAGAATTGAACAAATTTCTACTCTGACGCGAGTGTAGCGCGCCATCTCCGATGCGTGATTTCATTGGCTGTTTAGCACAATCGCTCGCAACTCACGGAGGTAAAGGACACATGAAAATCCGTCTTATAGCAACACAACTCAAAAATGCAGACTGTCATTATAATTGTTATGTCCATTATCGCTACCTAAATCGCAAATTTTGCGTTGTGTTAACGTAAACTGTTACGGAATGTGCCCGGTTATTCCATTCAATACTGTACTTGCATCACGAAATATGTATAGTGATTTTGCCATTTGGCAGTGATGACTTTAACGAGTAGGCCGGGTAGGAATAGGCCTACCCAAAAATTTTGAAAAATATATAAACCCTAAAAGATACAATAAAGAGTAAATATATTTATTTTTCACTATTTATATTAATGGTGGGTAATTATTTAACGAATAGCATCAATCACTACTGTAAAGGTAATTTCCTAGTGTCATTAATCAATCATAGGTTCAAATCCTGTTTAGGTCAAATAAAACTTATTTTCATAATTCGGACAATGATAATAATAATAATAATAATAATAATAATAATAATAATAATAATAATAATAATAATAATAATAATAATAATAATAATAATAATAATAATAATAAATAGGAATAAGTGGAAATTCCGATTCAAACTGTATTGTCAATGAGAACTAATGTGCAGAAAACACTAGGCCTAATCAAAACACACAACTAAAGCATACTTCTATTGACACTTACCCTGCGTTCAAATGCATTGTCCACAATCAAAGTGAGGTAAGCTAAGTTTCCGGTAAAAAAAAAAAAAAAAAAAAAAAAAAAAAGAGAGAGAGAAAATGAGAATACTGAAAATGAGAAATGGCGTGTACAAAGAGTGTATACAAGTAGCAAGCATCCAAAGTTCAAAGCTCCGCATTCAGCATCATACAAGCTAAGTTTGTGAAAATACGCAATTCCGGGTTACCACAGGGGCGGATCCAGGATGGACTTCTAAGCGGCGGTGGGTTGTAATACTGCTACTTAGAGCTACTTTTAAGAGCTCCAATCTCTAGGGTGGGTTTTATTTATATATAAAATAAGAAAGTTTCCTCTTCTTGGGGGGAGGCGATCGGTAGCTCACAAAATACGTCTCTGCTCATTAACGAACCGGTGCCCGGACCTACTGTAATAATAATAATAATAATAATAATAATAATAATAATAATAATAATAATAATAATAATAATAATAATAAAAGCTGTAATAAAACTCATAAACTATAGCGTTTTCACTTCACAGTCTGGAAGCTCCGGCTTCAGAGTCCCGTGACCAACTGTCCTGACTGAAAGATTACAGGATTTACCTCAGTTTTGGCACGTGACTGTTGGAATTGTGACTTAAAACAGGCCCTACCCGACTTCCTCCCAAACATTCCTTTCCATGTATGGCTGACTGTGTACAGTTTAAAACGGGTTTACAGTTGAACCTGGAAGTTTGTTAATAAATAAATAGAAACTTCCAACTTATATAGTGAAACCTTCTAAGTTCCATTAATTTAGTTACACTTACTCACTTTCACACTCAATTGACCGAATGGTAGTTAACTTAAAGTTTATTTTTGTGCATACTTGTAGTTGTATATCCATATTGTTTCACAGATAGAATAAAATTTAACAAGTGGTTAGAACAGTCGGTGAGCCGATCTCAGAAGCTCCATGCATAGAAAGCAATAGTCGGGCCTAACCAAACAAAATCTATCACTGAAGCGATCTTTATTCTTTACATGATGGGCTACTTTGTCATCAAATTTGGTTCAGATGTAGCAAGTATTTACCGAGCAATAAAGTACCACATACAAGTCCAGCCGAGGCTGTCCTTGGCTGATCTCGGCCACAAAATATAGCGATTTATATTCCTTAGATGATGGGCTACTTGTCCACCAAATTTGGTTCAGATGTAGCGAGTATTTACCAAGAAATAAAGTACTAGATACAGGTCAAGCCGAGCTGAGCTATTCTTTGACCGAGTCCCGCCATCAAATAAAGTGATCTTTATTCCTTGTACAGTCAGCGACAGTAGAAACTGGAGGTTGGATACATAAGAAATGATAGCTTTTTCCAGTAGCAGAATAGTTTCACTCGATGTCTGATAGTTGGACAACCAACATGACAGCAAACACGTGCCCGAAAACATAACATGCCAGGATATTCCTCCATTTGGAAAAAAAAGTATTACTATCTGAGAGCATCACTTAGAGAAACAACCACGAGATAAATCTGCAGAAAATCCATTCACTTTAAGATCAAAGAGATAGGAATTAATGCAAAGGAAACGAAAAGAATAATACGCATCATGCAGAGACCGAAAAAGTATGGAAAGTTAAACAAAATGAGAAAAGAAGGAAAGAGGGAAAGGAAAGAGCAAAATACATGGGGATAAATTAAATTTTAACATTTAAGGATAAACAGTGTCCGTCTTTCCTCCTGCCCCCTGTATCCGTCCTGGTTTTTCTCCCTTCATAGGATAAATCTCATTCAGCAACAAATGCGAACATCATTTATAGTGTTTAATTCTTTGAAAAAAAGTAACTCCATCCAGGCCGAGACTCGAACCCCGGACCCTTAGCATAACAGTCAGACGCTGTAACCACTTACCTACACACGCTATAGCAAATGTGTTTATAAACCAGCCATTACCCTCGCTATCAAACGTCTTAAACCAGCCATTGTCGGGAGTTACCCCACTTACACTTGAAGTTTGAATTTTATTTACGGCCTTTAGCTATCTACGGCTTGGGAACCAGACAAATAGAGCGAGAGTTACCAAATTTTAGTCACAAATACCTTGGTTCACGCTCCAGATCAGAGTTAAACGTTTTTCTCAAAATTCGAACCATGGGGTCTCAGGGGGGCGTTTATCGGGACATGTAAAAGTAGTAGAAAATTTCCGATATTAGTGTCGAATTAATAGTTCTCGCGGTCGCTGAAATCAATGGTGAAACTCTGATCACATTAACTTCCAAATTCACCTTATTCGAGCCGAGAGTCAGCGGGGAGGGGGGGATACCGAAAAATTTAAAAGTAATCTAAAATGACCGATATTAGTGTCCTATCCATAGTTTTCGCGGTCATTGAGATCAATGGTGACACTTCCATTAGCGAAGATTTGCAAATTCAGCTACAATTGTATGCAAGCCGGGAGTCAGCGGGGAATACTGAGAAATGTAAAAATAATCCAAAATGACCGATTTTAGCGTCAGGTTCATAATTTTCCCAGTCGGTGAGATCAATGCTGACACTTTCATTAGCAATGATTTGCAAATTCAACTACCATTGTATGCGGGCCGGGAGTCAGCGGGGAGGGAGGGGACACGAAATGCCGAGACATGTAAAAATAATCCAAAATGACCGATATTAGAGTCAAATCCATAGTTTTCGCGGCCGCTGAGATCAATGGTGACACTTCCATTAGCGATGATTTGCAAATTCAGCTACATATGTATGCGGGCCGGAAGTCAGAGGGGGAATACTCAAGCATGTAAAAATAATCCAGAATGACCGATATTAGCGTCAATTCCATAATTTTCGCAGTCGGTGAGATCAATTGTGAGACTTTCATTAGCGATGACTTGCAAATTCAGCTACAATTGTATGCGGCCGGGAGTCAGCGGGGAGGGGGGATACCGAGACATTTTAAAGTAATCCAAAATGATCGATATTAGTGTCACATCCAAAGTTTTCGCGGTCGCCGAAATGAATAGTAATACTTCCACAAGCGTTGACTTCCAAGTACTGGCCCCATGCGAAGAACGGGTATATTCAGCTGGTATATATATATATATACTTCTTTAGTTCTTTAATACCAATTATATATGTACTTTGCCAGTACATGTCCCATAGCGTTAGTTTTTGTTGGAATATTTTATTCCCCCCACTCAGACTATGTTAACAAAATCGTAGTCGTAATTATTCGTACTAACAAGAAGTAACTATAAAGTTATGTAGCTTCCTGTGTATTTATATAAAGTTATAAAGTTATCCTTTATATATAACCTTATATATAAATAGAAACCTTATATATAAAGTTTCCTCTTCTGGGGGGGGGAGAACGCTCCGATCCCTCCTGGATCCGCCCCTGATTCTACCTAGGTATTTGTTAAGGAAACCTTTCAAACAGTGATGATTTCAGGGCATTACCTGTTCGAGAATTTGAGACCTTGTCGACATAAATTTCCCCCTTCGTGGCCATATTTTCGATCATGCTCAAAGTGAACTAATAATGTTTTATCAGTTTTCTCTCATTCATATCTTGACCATTACCCGGGGAGAATCTTCTGAAATTATCAATGCTTATAATTAGTTTTTTATTACAAATCAAAGGATAATAATGAAATATTGAACATACTTAATATTTTGTTTTCAGCTTTGGATTTTAGATCTGCAATTCATATAATGTTCCTTTCTAATCGAATTTGAGAGAAAAGTAGTTGCCAAAGATTTATTCAAAGAAATGTTCTCAGTCCTCTGATGAAAATATGAACACACTTTTAAGAAAGAAAAAAAAAACAAATTGAATAATACCTACAGGGTTTGAACACATACACTTATGATTGATAGACTATTCACCCAAACCGCTCCAACAGTTCGTACGTTTTCACTGAGCTTCTTTAGACTTTTGTGTAAAGTAGTTTCCTGCTCCACATTTTTTTTTTGTTTATTTCGATACGACTATAAGTTTGTGGTGAATATTTGGGCGTTACAGGTGTTGCAATGCATAAAAATGTTTTTCGTATAAACTACATTCAATTTTACGTCCTAATAACTTATATACAACAGGTTGAATCTGTGAAATGATTGGGGTTGGAGTGATCATAAATGTTTTCATAGTTAGGAGCCTGGATATGAAAACCCGCTTAACGTGGGGATTTACTTTTGTGAATTTTTGTACATTTATTTATACACATCTATGAAAAATTTGATTTCTATAGTTATTTCAGGATTCTAGTTATTTATATGTTTGTTTATGAATGTATTTCGTACTTGGACTTTTAAGACTATAGATTACGTTTTGACGTTTAGACTTGGGACTTCTTGTTTGTATTTAGGTAGTTTATTTTGGGAATTTTTAGTTTTGGGGATTTTTATTTTGTAGTTAGAATATTATTATTACTTGGGTATAGATAATTAAATTATTAATTTTTGTTTTGACAGATGACTATTGTACTTTTACATTCATAATTAGGAAAAAATATACGTTGCATTTGTTTGTAAATATACTGCTGGATGTGTGTAACGATTTCATTGAAGTTAAAAAGGTGAGGAAATCGGCAGTCAATTTAAAGTATAAATAGCACTACTCATGTGATAGTGGATAGAATTGGAACTCGTGCGCTAGGCTGTGATTTGTCCGTAGCCGTCCGTATGTTCATAATTACGACTACGATAGAGAAGTGGACAGTCAAATTCTCAAGGTTCAGTATCTGACCCTGGGTCTTCATTTTAGTTTTCTACAAGTTATACATAGTCAGAAGTGAAAACATGGAAATGTATACAAATTCATGAGTATTATTTATCAAATATCGACGAAATGTTTTCTGTAACAATTTCATTCCGAAACTGGAAGAGAAACGTGAAAGGCAAGAATCTGTATGTTATTACGGGAAGTTAAGTTTTGTATGAAATTTTGTGATAACAACGCTCAAGTTATTGCTATATGGATAGTAGAGTTATATAGCAATTTCTTCCAATATCTCAAGATTTATTCTATATTCTGTGATTGATCCAAAAATATGTTGAAGTTTATTAGTGGCAAATGCTATTCTGCTTTTCATGAATTTTGTGAATACGGCTATAGTGTATGTATTAGTCAAATTCTTGTGAGTATTGAGTATAAATGAATTGTGTTTAAAGTTGTTTCAAAGGTTCCTTATTAGCTTATTTTGGAACAAAACCATATATTTATTGTATAAAGTGTAATATTCGCTATGAAAGATGTTGTAGTGATATGCGAAAAATATTGGTAAATGTTAACTTTCCTAATTGAATACTCTTTATATCTCAAAGTTATCCTATTAAGTTGATTGAAGATTATTGAAGTTTATCAAATAAAATAACTTTAATAGAATATTGAATATATTTGTGCTCATAATCAATGAATACACAATTATTAATTTTTTATATTTGTTGTAGGATCTATTTTGGAGTGATCAAATTGTTTATAAAATTATTTAAGTCAAATTTTATGTCCTGTTTCCTTAATGAAATTTACATATTATATCCGACGAACTTTATGTATTATTTCATTGCATAATTCAAATAGCCTATTGAGCGATTTACTCAGTTGATAGTATTAATGCTTCTGTTTCAGCTTATTTATTACACACACACACACACACACACACACATATATATATATATATATATATATATATATATATATATATATATATATATATATATTTCTTTAGTTATTTAAAACCAATTGTTTATGCACTTTACCAGTACTTGTCCCATAGCGTTAGTTTTTGTGGAAATATTTTATCTTCCACTCAAGCTACGTTACAAATCACAAATTCAGTTTTCCACAAAAACAGTATTGTTCTATTTTAATAATTACGAAAGATGGAAAGATTGGTCATTCATTCTAGGTGCACAATTGTGTGGGTCAGGGCTGAATGGGCTATGACTTTTCCTATAGGTGCCGTGAGAATGCTTTCTTCAGGGAAGGTTTTTAAACTAGCTATTTTATAAACTGACAATAGAAATTGAAATAATACATAATCATCTTGTCCATCACAAATAGGGATTTGTTTATATAAATTGCTAAAGCTGTCTGAAGCAATGTCTACACTTACTTTATCTAAATTAGTATTAAAAGACATAAATGAATTCCCTACACGTGAATCACCAGACACCAGTCCCGATAAACGCCCCCCTGAGACCCCCTGGTTCGAATTTTGAGAAAAACGTTTAACTCTGATCTGGAGCGTGAACCAAGGTATTTGTGACTAAAATTTGGTAACTCTCGGTCTATTTGTCTGGTTCCCAAGCCGGTTCCGGTAAAAGCCCCCTGAGACCCCCTGGTTCGAAATTTAAAAAAACGACTTCGTCTTGATCTGGGGCCTGGGCTAGGTACCCCTGACCAAAATTTGGTAACTCTCGATCCACTCGTCTGGTTCCCAGGCCGCACACGGACAGACAGACAGACAAACACACAAACAAACTCTTTATTTTATTTATATTAGATAAAGAATTAATATACTGAATATCAGCTCTCCAACTTGAACGGCTTGTGAGATACTAAATTTTTCGCAAAAATTCGGACCCTCTTAGAATATGTAATATAATGAAATCGATACCGAATTTATGATAACTTCCTAGTTGAGATTGAGGCCTAAGTATATACCAAAAATCATTTCAGTTGACTTTGCAATTTGGATATGATGATCATGCACACATAGTTACATTCAATTTTTTATATAATAATTCATATATTACACATGATTGAAACATTTTTCCCAGTAGTTAGCTCCTCTAAGAAATCACAGGCTGCGTCTCAAATAAGTCCTATATCTATTATTACAGTTGCAAATATCAATATCTAAAATTGCCTGAAGTTCTTTTGTCAATAGAAACAAATGAAAACAAAAAGGATGCCTTGAAAGAAGACAAATTCACCAGTGTTCAGAAGCTGTCTACAATGCACTGAGCAGAATGAGTCTGTGGGTCGTAATACGTTGTTAAGTCAGAGTGGGGGGTTGCAGTGGGTCACGTTCTGTTGACTCGCGGCCCCCCGACCCGCTCCATCTCTGGACTGTACATACGGATAAAACAATCATATATATGTATTTTAACCTTCTTGATTTTACTGAACCTTCACTAATTTAAGATAATTTACAAAAAATGCAGGAAAGCAATTATTAATAACATATATAAAAAATATAGAAATGTATTTTGAAGGAAAAAGTATTGGTGTACTCAAGACTCGAACTCGAGTTGCCTACTCAATAAGCAGACACCTTACCGACTTATCCACGGCACAACATGCGATTTGTCGTTTCGAAGCTTTATTTCTAATGGGTGTGTTACGTAACACCGCTACCAGATGTCAGTAGTGATGGCATCACCCATTTCGCAGTTACGAAATCACTCTTTAACCCCATTAATCCGATTTTTATATACCTACAATTCTCTCCTCTCTCTCTCTTTCTCTCTCTCTCTCTCTCTCTCTCTCTCTCTCTCTATATATATATTATATATATATATATATATATATATATATATATATATAGATAGATAGATAGATAGATAGATAGATAGATAGTAGATAGATATTGACAACAGTAAGTAAGAGTATAAGATTAATTTATTCTTGATTTTAATCAACAGAACAAATGCTTTTATGAAAACATGGGGCCTGTTGCCGTAGATAGCTACAGGCCGTAAATAAAATTCAAACTTCAAGTGTAAGTGGGGTAACTCCCGACAATGGCTGATTTAAGACGTTTGATAGCGCGGGTAACGGCTGGTTTATAAACACACTTGGTTAGGGATAGGCACGAGCGAGTTCGAGAGAGGTTTTTTTTGAAACTTGATTCGACTCGAAACAGACATCTTTTAGCTCGACTCGAAAACTCGACTCGAAAAATTTCTTCCAACTCGACTCGAATTTGTATCGAGTTTCGAGTCGAGTTGAGCCAAGTCGAGCCAAATCTTGTGTGTAGTTTCAAGTTCGTTTTTCACTTATTCTGCATAAACAATATAATTATTATCAATGTTGCTACTTCCACTACAACTTATTATTATTATTATTATTATTATTATTATTATTATTATTATTATTATTATTATTATTATTATTATTATTATTATTATTAAATTCTGTAATTAAGCTTGAAAGATAGGCGGTTTGCGTCTGAATACTAAAAACTAGTTGACTGCCGATTTCGGTAGTCGTGAAATCTAGGAAACAAGGACATCATTCACGAGGTTCTGGGTTTGAGTTCCAGAGGAGCAAGTATTCGTGCTTGGGCCAAAATTTGTTAAAAGTTATAGCGTGCCAGGCAAATATGTTTAAAACTGTTCTGCCTGGGTCTACGGTTGTCAACGACTTGTGCGGCTTGGCTCACAGCTTATTCAATATCGAACCGAACCGAGAAGTAGGGATGCGCACGAGTCGAGACATAATTTGTAAAATTCGAGTCGAATCGAGACTGCTCGTAAAAATCTTGATTCGACTCGAATGTCTCAAAACTCTTCACATATTTTTAAAAATAGTTTTGAAGAAACTAATTACTCAGAAACAGTTATATATATATATATATATATATATATATATATATATATATATATATATATATATATATATATATATATATATATATATATATATTATTATTATACAGGTGCGGATCCAAGGGGAGCTACAGCCCTCTTGACACTCAGGTATACACTGGATAAAATAAGCTTCAATCCTGCTTTACACTGAATAAAGCGGCAAACTGTGATTTAGTCGCTCCCTTGATCATATCCTAGATCCGGGGCTTTAAGGGTTCATAGCTGTAAAACTATGGGATCTATCGTTAGGGATGCGCACGAGACGAGTCGAGACAGAATTTTCCTGACAAATTTCGAGTCGAGACACAGCTCTTGCAATAAAAAAGAATACATTTTTCGAGTCGAGACAGCACATTTTCGAGACGAGAAAGCCTCAAATCTTCTCTCGTGCGCATCCCTACCTATCGTAGTCGGGTTAAGACTTCACTTAGAAACTAATATGTGCGCTATACAAATATACAATGTTTCAGAATCTAAAGTACACATGCGACAATTTTTAGAGAGGAACTTTGGCTATGTGCATATAATTTGAAGTACTCACCAAATACCTGTATAAAAATTGTTGCAGAAGTATGGCAGAATTCTGAAATATGGATATTTGGATAGCTCACGTACTAGTTCCTAAATAAGGTCTTGACCCTACTACGGTAGGACGCCTAGTTTTGGAGCTATGGACCTCTAAAGTTCATTTCTTCATATTTTTGGCAGCCTATAACTCCGAAATTAAGCATTTGTGCGCCCAGGTTTGTTATTACCTTTTGTCTTATCTTGGTGTCAGGAACAGTATTTCTTCCAGATATGTTTTTGGGTCACTGCCCCCCTCCCGGAGGTCTGAGAGTGCCCCCCGGAGGAGACCAAAATATTACGTCTATAATACAATAATAAATAGAATAGTACCAGCAGTGCCCCTTCCCCCACCCTGAACATTTTTTTCTGAAAGAACAACTGGTCAGGAATCTCCTTGCATTTTTTAAATGGAGTATCACATCGCAGTTTGCAGTGCAAATGGGAATGCAATGCAGTGCAAACATGGAAATGCAACATTGCATTTACATGTTTGCACTGCAAATTGAAAAATGTATTGCAAATTGCGATATATCTTTGTGTCTTAAATTACTACGTAAGCTAAAATAAGGAGCAAGTTAAACATATATTACTATTATTTCAAGAAACTTCCCCCGACTTGAAGGGTCGGTTATTGCAAGAAAAAATGCCTCGACTTTGGATTACAATAGTTTTCCACTTTTGTCTTTCCTTCTCTTTGTCAGTTTATTGTTACTGGGTCATTCTTCAGATCTTCTCAGGTTTTGGGTGATTATCCTTGTTTCTGAGCGTGTAATAATAAAAAAAAATGTTCCTTGAAGAAAAGGCGCATTGGCATCAGATTGGACCTAGCCGATATATGGTATATATAGCATGATTGTGGCTTGGTTAGTAAAACGCAGAAGTGCGTACAGTAGATCAGTAAAACAGTAACGGTATTCTTCAATGCCAAAAAGATAGTATAGGAAATTACACTCATCTTTGTCTCTCTTTTCTTTTTGCTTTTCATTTGAAGTACTGATATACCTGATACCCATTTACGTTCCTTGTTAAAAACAACATATGTTTTAGCAAGATTTCTTCTTGGGAGACGCCGCGAACCTCAAAAAACATCCCGAACAAATGGACTCTGTCTTTCTGTGTGTGTTTGAACCAATGAGTTGTTTTTCCTAAACCTAATTGTTGAATTTGCCGCTGTGGTAAAACTATTTCGCTCAATTTGACAAATAATATAATAAAATATAATACTTATCCAGCAATGAGCGTGGATTGCAAGGAAAAGCAGTGAACCCTAAAGTACCCATGTAGCAGGGGCGGATCCAGAACGGACTTCTGGGGGTGGGGGTGGATTGTAATACTACTACTTAGCTAGTTTTAAGAGCTCCAAATTTTGGGGTGGGTTTTATTTACATATAAAATAAGAAAGCTTCCTCTTCCGTGGGAGGGGGGCGATTGCCCCGATCGCTCCCTGGATCCGTGTCTGCCCTACAGCCTCTCCCCGAAATTAAATACATTGATCTATTCTATCCAATTCGAAGTCATTTTCGCTTCCATGTTATTGGTGACGGAGCTCTTGTTCTTTGTATCTCTGTACTCAAGAAAATAATAATAATAATAATAATAATAATAATAATAATAATAATAATAATAATAATAATAAAGCATCTGACTAATAAAGATATTTTTCACCCTTCTTTAAACTTTCTGTGTATTTCTCTGAATCTGGATATGTTGTTTTATAGTGTATAATGCAAAAAGGCTTCAAACAGCAATCTGGCAAAAAGTATTTGTGTAAAAGACACAAACGTCTTATCAAGTTGTTCTACAAACAACTAAACAGCTGACCTTGTTTCTGTTTGCCTTTAAACACAATGTTACGATTTACAAGGCACAGACAAAAGTAGAGAGCAACATGATATTCGCCTAAGGGCAACTTCGTCACTAAACTGAAGACTAGCACTCTGTCAATATATTGCATAGCTATCAATAAGTCAGACTCACAGGTTCTTTCCAAACGTTTTGTATAACAGGTTAATCAAACTACGTTGTTGTAGGTAAGGGATGAGACTCTGAAAGGCCGATGTGTTGGAGGTCAGAGCCGTAGCTAGAAATTTCGTTGCCCGGGGCAAAGTAGAATTCGGCGTCCCCCGACACTCACCTTACCAAGATTTGACTTTACTTTATGTGCTTTTATTTTTAACATATAAGAGAAACACCTTTTTGTTGTTATGCTACGCTGTTTTTTTTTTTTTTTTTTTTTACCAAGCCGCTTAGACAGCCAAAAGCGATCGTTATGTGTTCTTTAACAAATAAGAGTCACTCTCAAGAGGCTTATTTTAGACCTGCTGCTAAACTTGCCAAACTACCTTGTATACAAATCCATTTGGAGAATAATTATGAAAAAAGCATGGAGTCGATTCTCCTACGTCAGGACGACCATGTTAGACATGGAGTTGCTGGACGCGAGTGGTAGCGTTGGAAAGGTCCGGGTCCCCTGAGTCGAGTCGAGTTCTCGAGTCGAGCTAAAAGATGTCTGTTTCGAGTCGAATCAAGTTTAAAAAAAACTCGCTCGAACTCGCTCGTGCCCATCCCTAACCACTGCCCCTGAGTGCAGTAGTAATGTCAAAAGTCTGGCCCAGGCCACGAAGCTCAAGGAATGGGGTCCTGACGTCATGGATTCGGGTCCCTTCTATTCATCTATTAAGGGGATCTTCTACCTCTTCGCTTATGTTTCTAAGTTCCCAATTGAAAACATGTAAATTTTAATATGGTAATTTCTAACAAAGTATTGCAGGTAATGACTTGAAATGTTTAATACGAATACACTAGACCCATATAAATCCAACCACGGTTTCCAATTTACGTTACATGCGTTAGATTAATTGCAATATATTCTTCAGTAAGTTTGGCAACAGAGAATAAAAAGTATGCTGCAGAGGGGAGAGGGCTGACCATCTGTTCTAGCTGCTTTTAATGTGATTCTCACTTCTCAGTGGTTAGAATGGTCTGGACTGGAAGAGCCCAAAACCACTTCTCTCTTCCTTTCACGGTTTGTTTGTTTCTTCCACCCCCTGCAGTCACAAGAAGACAACTTGTTTCGGAAAGCATTTTGAATTAGTAGCAAAAAGCAAAACTGAATGACACCACGGACGGATTAAAGGGAGGGGCGGTCACTCCCTCCGAGAACATTTGAATACTTTGAGTAATCGGAGCAAGAAACTAGAAATTGCGTAATCTAATAAGAAAAGTTTCTTGAAGTATACAGATCAAGACGCATTTCAAGTGTCACAGCATTGTACTCTCCTCCCCTCCCCTCCCAATTCCCTTCTGAAGAAGTTCTCTTTTGTTCCTCTGTTCCATATTAGCCTTTACACTTACACTTTCACTATCCAGTATTGATTTTGACCATACCATCTGCACAGCAAGGCGAGTAAGGTTTACAAGTCCTTCCTGCCCCCTTTTTCTGCCCCTTTTTTTTAAAAATTGTTAATTATAATAAAATTTATCGAAAACAATTCATCCCAACGATAAAGACTTATACACATTCATTATTGCAATCTTAAAATAAACTCGCCGCCTGTCGCGTATGCTAGCGATCTAATATATACGAATAGATGAAAAGTTAGTTTGAAGCCTTATGTATTGTTTTTCTGTAAGTAAGTCCGAATTCATACTTGTTTCTATTGTTGCATCGACAAAAGTGAGAGCCAAATCGATTTAGGCTCGTTGGTCTTTGCGAGGTCCCTAAAGATGCAAGGCCGTGGGCAGTCGCCCACCACTTGAAACGCCTCTGCACTAGAGGACTGCACGTGCTCGGGCCTACAAAGCATGTATCACTTCGGGCCCGGGAGGGGTTCGGGCAGTAGCGTCATTTCAGATTTGGCTTGGGGGGCAAGACCCCTTGATATATGTAAAATTTCGCGTTTTTCACTGACTTACTACTATTCTATTGATAAAATCTATATAAATCTCAAACTCAGGGGGGCAAATGCCCCTCCCTGCCCCCCTAAATGACGCCCCTGGGTTCGGGCTGTGAATTTTTAAATATACACCCATATTTCTTGGACTTTTTCGGGCCTAACTTTGTAAATATAGTGTAAAACACAAATTGCACCGTTCTTTCTGAAGGACTTTTAAAACACAACTGCAAAATCAAACCTCGAATTGCTGTAAATAAAAATACAATCTTGCATTAATAATTAAGTTTCTGTGATTCGGGCTCATTTGATTGTCACGGAGCTCAGTCCGGGCTCGGGCCTAAATGCCTTATATCTATCAATACTGAGACAAGCAGGTCGATATTGGCTGCAAAAGGGCAACCTAGTAAAAGTGGAAAGAATATTTAAACACAGAATTCTCACGAGGGAGGAAATGGACAATTATATAAGGAGGAAATGGCAGGAAACTTGGACAAATAGCACCAAAGCCCGAAGATTATTTAATATTTTTCCTAACATTGACCAAAGACTAGAAATGGGAGATCTTCATTTTAATAAACACATGACACAATTTTTAACCGGACATGGACCATTCAAAACTACATTTTATAAATTAGGACTTTTAGATAATGACGTATGTGATTGTGGAAATATCTAAACAGCCGATCACATAACCTTTTACTGTGAGAACATTACTTTGTTCGAAGATGACCACAATATAAGAGCATATCTAAGAAACGATTTTGAACTAAATGGAATACAGGAAATAATAAGAGACAAAGAAAAAAGACTAAAGCTTAGCAGTCTGTGTAGCAAAATATTAGAAATAAACAGAGTGCAAATAAGCCTTGACTTGGCAAGAAGAAGAAGAAGATAAAATTTCTGCATGTCTAGGGAAGATCATAAATATAGCCAAAACAATCTTAGTCTAATAACCAAGTCCTTGGTGTTTTGTGTGTGTGTGTGTGTGTTTTGTGTGTTATCAGTGTAGTGTAGTAAGGGAAATGTAATGGTATAGTTGTAGTATTTAAGTGTTTCATGGTGATCTAAAGTAGAAATATGAAGTGTGGAGGACCGTGTAAAAAAGTAAAAAAGTAAATAAAAACTGAATGCGGAGGACCGCCAAAATTAGGAAGTCTATAGGTACAGTAATACATGTGAAAACCAAGTGTTATTAATAACTATAATAGAATAAGGTTTAAGGTGAAAAACCTAATAGTCATACAGGTAATGAACTAGAAAAAAAAAAGAATAAATGAAATGAAATGAAAATAGAAAAGTTAAATTCAATTTATAGAAAATTCATACAGGTGAGATCACCTATGTTATTCATGTTGTAATTGTAGTATTATGAGTACTGTGTGTTTGTAAATTGTGTTGTATCTATGATATCATATATGTATTAAAAATGTTTCTCTTTTATTTCCAGAATAAAGGATACACACATAAGAAGAAGAAAACTAAGACCTGAGATAAGCATTTCAGGACTCAGGTCATAAAAGCCCCACTCCCTAGCACTTGGGTACACAAAACGAAAAGAGAGATGAGATAAACAAAAAAAAGGAGAGAGATTATCACAGAGTTCGGGGCAGACGCGTCTGCTGGTAAGTCCGTAAGAAAACGGCAAGAGCAGGGGTAGTGGAGGAATTAAAAAAAATGCTAAGACATATTTCGGACTCGGGTCGGGCCTCACATTGTAAATTCACGAGCCGGGCCCAGGCTGAAAATTCCGACCCGTGCAGATCTCTGCTCTGTACCCGCACACATTCCTTCCTAGTTCAGAAAATCTCCTCCCCTCCGCATCGTCAATAATGGTAAATTTGTTCCTCGTATATTTGCTTATTATTGTAAGAGAAGTGCAAACGAGAACTCTAAACTTTGTTCTTTCTCTGGGGTAATGTGAGTAATGCAAATGAAGAAAGGTATGCGTAATATACAAATGTCAGAAAAACTTGATATCAATTTGAATAGACCTTTTACGTAATGTTTATTTTAAAAATAATAAACTTATGCAAATATATCGAGGCATCTGAAATTTAATGTTAAATAGTGGCGAGTGAGCCAGAAGGGGCGTGCACTATTCAGTTAGTCAAAGAACTCATATATGTAGCTTGAAAACTACTACTATTTAAACCAATATTGAATTAGACAAATTTGTAAAGAGTAGGATAACTATAGTTGGAAATAGTGTGTGTATTTTTTTAGGAGGAAACCCAGAAGTACATTCTCGATAAAATAATAATAATAATAATAATAATAATAATCTTCCTTACTTTAATCATAGGTTGAAGCGCAAGAAGGAAATTTTAAAACTTTTCTCTCCCCTGGGAAAGCTGTTTTATAATTTGATAAGATCTTCTTCGTAACTGCATCTATCCTTGGTCGGGCCGCGGTGGCTCAGTGGTAGAGCGTTCACCTCTAGTGCATGGCGTCCTTAGTTCGATCTCAGCTCGCACCAAGTGAACTTAGTGGTGGACAAACACCGTGTGCGTGGATTTTCTCGGGGTTCTCCCGTTTCCTCCCACTTTCTTCATTCCACCATTTCATTCATTTCTCATAATCACCGTCTCCTTTAGCCTAACCGGCATAACCGTGGGACGTAAAACTCAAAGATTTCATTTCAATTTTTCATTTACCTTCCATGGTTTTCATACTGCGGGCACTGGAGTTTCCGAACTATATCATGGCGGCCATTTTGAAACTGGTGCTCCATATGAAACATCTTTTAGTACAGCGTTACTTAGTTTTCCAAGACCTTTCGAACGAGGTATTACTCGACCCATGTTCCCATTTGACATTTCAGAGTTACCCTCCGTTACCCCCATTTACGGGAGGCGGAGAGGGGTACTTTTGACGGAATTGGTTTTCCCCCTTAGCAATATATAACGTGTACTTCAAACATTTCTTCTATGTTTTATCATTTTTCAGATATTTCCGTGGATTGATTAAAATGGCCCACCCTGTATATATATATATATATATATATATATATATATATATATATATAGATAGATAGATAGATAGATAGATAGATAGATAGATAGATAGATAGATAGATAGATAGATAGATAGATAGATATGTTGGTGCACCAGTAAGCTCACAAGAGTACAGATTAATTCATTCTTGATTTTAATCTACAGAACAAATGCTTTTTATGAAAGCAAGGGGACTGCTACACATAGATGGCTAAGTGAGGTAAATAAAATTTAAACTTCAAATGGAACTTGGGTGGCTCACCGACAATGGCTCATTTAACACGTTTGATAACAGCGCGGGTAATAGCAGATTTATAAACGTAGTAGATAGAGCCTGTGTAGGTAAATGGGTACCGCGTGAGACTGTCATTCTAAGGGTCTGGGGTTCGAGTCTCGGCCTAAACTAAGTTAATTTTTTTTCAAGGAATTCAACACTAAATGATGTTCGCGTTTGATACTGAAAGAGATTTATCCTATGAAGGAAGAAAACCCAAAATGGGGGCAGGGGGAAAGACGGAAACTGTTTATCTTTAAGTGTTAAAATTTAATTTATTCCCATATCTTTTGCTCTTTCCTTTCCCTCTTTCCTTCTTTTCTCATTTTGTTTAGCTATCCGTACTTTTTCGGTTTCTGCATGAAGCGTATTATTGTTTTCGTTTTCTTTGCATTAATTCCTATCTCTTTGAACTTAATGTGAATGGAATTTCTGCAGATTTATCTCGTGGTTGTTTCTCTAAATGATGCTCTCAGATAGTAATACTTTTTCCTCCGAGTGGAGGAATATCCTGGCATGTTATGTTTTCGGGCACGTATTTGCTGTCATGTTGGTTGTCCAACTATCAGACATCGAGTGAAACTATTCTGCTACTGGAAAAAGCTATCATTTCTTATGTATCCAACCTCCATTTTCTACTGTCGCTGACTGTACCAGTGGTTCCCAATCGGTGTATCGCGACACGTCAGTGGTTCACGCAATCTCATAGAGCGTGTCACGAAATTTTACAGTTTAAAAACCATGAAGCATTTAATAAAATCAGTTAAAATCAAATTTTGAGAGAGACTTTACCAGTCAACGCCTCCAGCGCAACAACGATGCTCAGTACTACATAAAATACAAAATAAAAACTTACAATGTTATACTATTACAGTCTATATCATTATTAATAAAAAAATCAAATAAGTGTGTCGTGTTGTACTGGATGTTCATTAAAGTGTGTCGTCAATCAAAAAAGGTTGCGAACCACTGCCTCAGACCAGTGCTATTCAACCCTTTTTTTCTCATGTAAGCTTACCCCTAGACACAGTTCGCCATCCAATTGTGTACCCCTGAAGCTGCTTAAGAGAAATTAAATCGAAATAAACTTATTAAACTTAATACACATGTTATGTTGATAAATAAAAAGGAGACAAATAGAGACTCAAGAAAAAGATAATCAGTGTCCTTAATAAAAGACTATATACTTGGGAATAAATTGCACATCCGAAATAAATAACATAGGAAATTACAAAACATATTTTGTATGGAAGACATCCAGTTCTACTGAGGGGGATTTTTCCCTCACCCTCTCTGATAGTTCGCACACTAAGGACAATGTTAATAATTCAAAAAACTAAAGCAACTTTAGAACTAATCTGTTAATGAGATGACTGAGCTTGTTCCCGGGACGCCAACTCTTCGATTCTTGATCGAATCTTCGAGAGTATGAGAATCAGAGCTGATTCTGGATTCAAGCAATCTCTGTGCTTCATTTTTATTGATGTTAAAGCAGAGAAACCATTGGAAAGAAAAAAAAATTCTCCAACTATGATAATTCAATAAATATTGAAAATATACTTGTTTTATTATTATATATCCCAATGGCGTATTTAAGGTAGGCTTCCGGCTTAAGCTCTCCCCCCCCCCCCGAAATTCAATAAATTGTTTTAAAGTAAATGGAATATTGTGCAGAATTTTCACATTTCCAGGAGTAAAGATAGCAAAGCCCACCCGAAACAAAATCGTAAATACGCCACTGATATATAACCAGAAACATCTTAGCGTACCCACGGTTAAATAGCACTGCCTTAGACAATACCACCAAATTTTGTTTTGATCCGGCTATCCAGTTTCCGAGAAATAGAGTACTACACCTACAAACACCTGGAATGAAACTATGAGCTCCCGTATGCTAACGCTGGGAGCTAATAAAAAGGTGGTCATTGTGGCTACAGGGAATCGTCTGCTGTTTCTGTACCAGCTCAGCTCTGTTTACGCTGTCTACCAATTCAAGAAGTTATATTTTTTTACAATAGATGTCACTTGTGTCAAGAAATCAGAGATTGGGAGGCAACACGTGATCGTTAAAGGGTTTTTGGAGAAGCTGCAGTTCTTAGTCAAGCCAATGTTGCCAGTTGGTGGATAAATCCCACGGCGTAGGGATTTTTTGACAGCGTGGAATTGAGGGAATATTTTAGCCGAACGTCTGAAGTGAAGGGATTTTTTTTTTTTTTTTTTTTACTTATCATTTACTTGAAGTGTGTAATTGGATTGAAAGCCTCTGGGAATCGAGAATTTCTTGATTCTAGCTAGTGTCGCTGGTCGTCTCCCTTCTTTGATGATTCACAATTAATCACTATCAAGAGGCAGCATGATTTTTAGGTCTCTGGTTCGTTCGAGCTATGTAAGTTTGTGGGGAACTAGGCCTACATCGTGTCCGTAGGTTTTCTCGAGCTTTTCCTATTTCTTTCTACATTCTCATTCCTCTAAATCTTCCATAATAATTTACTGTATTTAAACATCCGTCTCCTTTAGCTATCATCATACGCAGTGTTTCTTTCAGAAAAAAAAATGTTCCGGGGGCACACTTAGTATTCGGAGTAGGCACATATTATTTTCACACGGTACTATTTTATTTATTATTATATTATAGATGTATTATTTCTGTCTACTCCGGGGGGAGGGGCACTCTCAGAGCTCGGGGGTCAGTGCCCTAAAAAAAATATGTCTGGAAGAAACACTGATCGTACGCTGGGGTAATTTCAAGAGTGACGGAGGGAGATACGAAGTTCCCCCGGCATTTCTTCGAATCATACCCATCCTCGATTACCAATATGTTCCTAGTACTACTTTCATGCTCTATTTATTCTAAGCAGTGTTCCTTTCAGGAACAACGTTTTCGGAGGACACATTTAATATTCCGGAGGGGGCACTGCTGATACTATTCTATTTATTATTATACACCGTGTATTATAGACGTATTATTTGGTCTCCTCTGGAGGGGCATTTTCAGAGCTCCGGAGGAGCAGTGCCGCCAAATCTATGTCTGGAAGAAACACTGATTCTAAGTCCTCCCGGAAGAAATCTGATATCATCACTGGTGGTACGTAAAGCGTGAAATTTTATTTCGATAGGATTTGCTTTGCTATCTTTGTCGACTATTGTTACAATGATTCAGAATGAGAAATGAATAGCAGTATTTGACATAAACCCAAATGAAATAATAATAATAATAATAATAATAATAATAATAATAATAATAATAATAATAATAATAATAATAATAATAATAATAATAATAATAATCATCATCATCACCACCATCATCATCATCATCATCATCATCATCATCATAATCATAATATATCGTTTTTTGAAACTATATACATAACTTGTGATGTGTCCGGTAATATGATGCATTATCCAGTAAAATGTTGGTTATGAGAAATTTCCCTAATCTAGGGAAATTTCGTAGGTAAATGTAGCAAAACGGGAAAAGGGAATTTTTTGATAAGAACGTGAAAATTCAGGGAAATTCTTGCGCTGACTGATTGACCAGTACTTCAGAAATAAATTAATAAAACAGCAACATTTTGTGTGTGTTTGTGTGTTCTAAGTACCATAATTTGCAACCATTGTTCATCGGATCGGAAAAAAAGGAGGGAAAGTAAAAGTAAATAGAAATGAAATCTTTGAAAAATGAAATGAAATATTTGAGTTCTACGTCCCACGATTATGCCGGTTAGGCTAAAGGAGACGGTGATGATGAGAAATGAGTGAAATGAAGAAAGTGGGAAGAAGCGGGAGAACCCCGAGAAAACCCACGAGCACTATGTTTACCCACCACAAAGTCCACACGGCGCGAGCTAGGATCGAACCAAGGACCCCAAGCACCGGAGATAAACGCTCTACCACATATCACACCGCGCCCCCAATGAAATCTTTGAGTTTAACGTCCCACACTTATGCCTGTTAGGCTAAGGGAGACGGATGAGTAAAGCAAGTGAATAATGGCCGAAGAATTGGTGGAATTAAATTGTGGGAGGAACCGAGAGTACCACGGACATGATGTTGGACACCACAAACTTACTTGGTAGGGATCGAACCAGAGACCCCATGCACCAGAGGTAATCGCTCTATCAACCAGCCACCGTCTACCTATAAAAGATTGAAGCAAAAAGGAAATGAATAAAACTAAATTTATTATTTAACTTTAATATTGCAAAATTAACCTTATCACATTACTTCTGTCATAGGAATTGGATATTCAAGAAACTAGGTGAAAATTTGATAAGAAAAGGGAAATTTTTGAGTCAGTTTGGGAAAATTTTCTTCAGGAAACCTATTAACACTGGGTCTGTAGCAGGACTTTTGTTCAGAGCAGGCAAGGGCGCCGATTTTTCTGTAAATTTGTGGGGAGCCTATTCAGATACAGAAGGTATATATATGAGGAAGGTATATATTTGAGAAGGCATATATATATTCAAATTACGCCAAATATTGTATATTCATAAATAAAATAGGGGGCCCACATGAGCTTTTTGAGGGGGCAGGCTCCCCCAGGATCGGCGCCCTTGAGAGCAGGGTTATTATTTTGCGATCCATTTCGTCGTAATTCTTTTATATCGTTTCTTCATCTTATAGGCAGAACCGCAGTGTAAATAACTATCGATTTCCTTAATACTTTCCCCCTCTTTATGTTTGTATTGACAAATAACATTTGTTTTCCCTTTTTTGCACTCTATAGGGATATTTTTCTAGCGTGAGGGATATTAGGTGATAGATCGTGGCAACACTGTAAGATATCCCAGTACTGATCACTGATCAGAATGGGAATTGGTTTCAGTTTCAGATTTCAGAAGAAGACTGTATGAAGTAGTAGAACGTAATGGATGCAGTTGAGTTGAAACCAATAAACTTATTATCATCATGCAAATTGAAAAGAGCCCAGCATACATATTATAACTACAAATAGGCGTATAATATTGTGTGCCATTCATTAGCTGATTTCTATTTTGTTTCGTGTGCTTCAACGAGATGGGTTTTATAATTGGAATCATAGACAGAGCCACAGAGTAAGAATAATTTTCGTACTTTATGCTGCAAGGTTGCCATGCTCGAAGTTGGGGATTATACCACACACGGATGTAAATTATTCTGGATTTTCATGAGTTTTCTGCGCTACGTACATCAGCGCTTTGTATTGATACGAATATACCACACCCGCAAATAACTGCTAGTACAAAGCACTCAGTTTCAAAGGAAGTTGATCACGAATGTTTAAATTTTCTCTGAATATCTATAACTAAAAAAGTTCGTTCTCTCTGTATTGGAAGATAACTGTGTATAGCTAAACTACTTCAACCCATCTAAAGCGCAGGGCCGTAACTTATGGGGGAAAGGGGGCAACTGCCCCTTGCAAAGCTCCCTGCTATTCGAGGGGGCGAACTTTAAGACAAAATGTTCTTACTCCATATACAATACGAACATGAAATTATAAATAAAGCATCAAAGAGGTTCACTATATTACATAAACAAAACAGCACACAAAAGGTAAATAAAACAAAAATGAGTCATGGGCCCATTTCAGTATAAAATGTCTACTATTAGGGGCCTTAGAAATAATATTTATTCATATGGCATTGAGATTTGTCAATATTGTCCTCTTAATTAACTTGTCATGTATGGAAAAATGAAATCTTTAAGTTTTACGTCCCACAGTTATGCCGGTTAGGCTAAAGGAGACGGTGATGATGAGAGATGAGTGAAATGGTGGAATGAAGAGAGTGGGAGGAAACGAGAGAACCCCGAGAAAACCCACGAGCACGGTTTTTGTCCACCACAAAGTCCACACGGCGAGAGCTGGGATCGAACCAGGGACCCCAAGCACTGGAGGTGAACACTACCACTGAGCCACCGCGCCCCCCTTGTCATGTATGGAACGGACCCAGGAGCGTGCGGGAGAGTCACAGGCTCCGGGGAGCCCACAAAGAGTAAGAGAAAGATGAAAAGTAGGGGGCTATTTTCTAAATTTTTGGGGGCCCAAATATTAATGTTCCCCCCTCCGCCCAGAAAAATCTAGTGTAAGTTGTAAAGTGAGAAGAGACAGAAACATTCAAGGACAGAGGGACTTTCAAGAAACGGGGAATGGGAACTTATACTACTGCGAGAGCACTGGTAACTCAGGTTGATCATGATCTGAGGAATACCCTGGGAAGAATTACCCCCATCGGGCCACACCTTTGAAATTATTCGACCTGCTGTTAAAATTCGAATAATTCATTATTCGAAAGTTTGACTAATGGATTGTGCGAATATTCGAACAGTTATTCGAGTAATTAAGAATTATTCGAACATTTATTTGAATAATTAATAATTATTCCATAAAATGAAATGAATTTCTTCAGTTTAACGTCCCACTTTTATACCTGTTAGATTAAGGGAGACGATGATTAAAGCCCCTAAATGATTATGAACGAATTGGTGGAATGAGGAAGTGGAAGGAAACGGGAGTTCCACGACAAAACCCATGAAAACTATATTAGCAACCACAAACTCACTTAACCGGGGATCGAACCAGGGACCCCATGCATAGGAGATAAGCGCTCTACCACTGATCCACTTCGTGCTTTGACCCCATTTGGTCGGGGGTGCCCACAGGCAGGTTTTCAAGGCCCATGAGAGTTATAAGGGGGCCATAATTTTTCATTGAAACTAGCACAATCGAACTTTAATTACACCATAATGATACTTTTAAGAATCCTAAAATGCTTAATGCTTTACAACCAACTTGAGTCTCTTTTTATTACTACCTTTTTTTGTGGGAGAGGCAAGAGCGCCGATTTCTCTGTAAATTTAGGGGGCCCATTCAGATGCAGAAGGCATATATATGAAGATTTTAAGACAAATTGCACTCAAATTATGACAAATATGGTATAGGCTATTCATAAATACAATAGGGGGGCCTACATGAGCTTTGAGATGGCCCGGGCCCCCCGGGATCGGCGCCCTTCGGGAGAGGTAAATTTCAGTGGATTGCAACCAAGTACATAAGGGGATGGTGGAAACCCCTAAAAATGGTCACCCTGCTAAATTCACGCGCTAAGAGTTAGATTATCACAAAGTATATGAATTCATATGTGGTCAGTTGGCCAATGAGGAAAGGTAAGCCACACTTAGCGGTAGTTACTAGCTTTGAAATTTATTATTATTTAAAATTGAGTTAGGGAAAACGATAGGAATGAATTGTTCTTGGTCTTTCTCATCGCCATCTGGAGTTATATCCTATCAAATATTGTACCATAGAGTAATGAGTTGCCATAGGCCTATTCGATTACCAGAATGGGGGCACGGTGCCTCAGTGGTAGAGCGCTTACCCCTGGTGCGTGAGGTCCCTGCTTTGATAGCCGACCAAGCAAGTTTGTGATGGACCATGGGATGAAACATGGTGCTCGTGGGGTTTTCTCGAGGTATTCCCGTTTCCTTCTACTTTCTCATTCCACTAATTCTTTTATTATCATTCATTGCTTTAATAATCGTCTCGCTTAGCCTAACAGGCATAACCATGGGACGTTAAATTCAAAGATTTAATTTCATTTTTCGCTTACTAGGATTGTCTTACCTAGAAAACAAAGGTGAATACGTGAAACGCAAAACCTAACATACCCTGACAGTCAAATTCGTCAGAAACAAATAAATAAGAACATTATCCCTCTTCTCCCCTAGTTCAAACTTTTCAAAATTGATTCTAGCGTTCTTCAATGCGATCACTACAGGGGCGGATCCAGGACCGACTTCTGGGGGGTGCGGTGGGTTGTCATAATGCTACTTTTAAGGGCTCCAAACTCTGGGATGGATTTTATTTATATATATAAAGTAAGAAAGTTTCTTCTTCTGGGGGGGGCGATCGCTCCCCGCTGGATCCGCCCCTGGATCACTAACATGATAAAACCTAACATTTTTATCTATGGCCTTTATTTCTAATCACATAGGCTAGTCGTTGATGAGCCCCTTCAATTAATCAATAAGTTCATGTAGTATGCTTTAAAAAAATCTCAAATCATACTGAATGTGGCAATCGTGCTTCGACAGAAAAAGACGAATGACGCTTTCTTCCAATTGCTGTACCCTTCCTTAGGCCTAATGACGAAGATACAGAGGAACGATATGCCTTCAAAATAAATGTAACAAAAACGTAATTACTGTTATGTATAATTATTTCATTGCTAAACTTTCGTAGGAAACGTTCACAGAATTTCTGTGCTACGAAGCGCTGCTCTGAGAACGTAATGGCCTACTCGACTCGTTCCTCGACACGAGGCTCTAGCCACCAGCCGTGGAACTGAATGCGGTTCATAATACAAAGAAATGTTTCAAATACTTTAGTTTTCATCGCACAACTAATAATAAAAGATGCATTCATTCTAATACTAATACGATGTGGGTATGTAAAGATGAACAACACTACATTTTATATAGGTTATTTCTCGTTCCATTCTCATTATTTCAACTTTCACCTGCCTTGCCTACAACAGTAGCCCTCATGCTCTGCAGCAGCAGAGGAACGAACGATCGAGTCCTCCATCATACTCCATTGTATGGAACCGTCCTCCCCTTCATCAAATTACATGAACTCGTCCAAACCTGTTTGCAAGCCTACCCAAGTGTACTGTAGTTTCTAGGCCTAGTTCATTGACTTTGCATTGAAGGGCAGGAGGAATGGTAAACGAAGCAACTGAAGTCAAACGAAGGGACGCTTGCAGCGGTGTGGACGTCAATGATTTTTTTTTAGTTTTTAATAACTTTGGTGTGATTCCTGATCGGAGAACGGCAACGTAGCGAGAGAGAGCGAGCGAACGAGTGGAGCTAGCTTCGGGTCGAAGTTAGTGCTAGTGGTGTGCTTCTCGAAAAGAGGAGCAGGCGAGTGAGGAGCAGCGGGCTTGTCGTTGTTTATAGTCCTTATACAACTTCTATATTTTTTTTTCTTTCTTTGCGCCACATTTTTTTTATCTTAACTCTTTTGCGCCATAGATAAGATACGAAGGGGCTTTTTCTTCATAATCTGGTCATTATAGTTTTGAGAAATAATATTTATGAAGTGCTGATTTTTTGGTGAATGGTGTTTTTATCATATGAATAATGTTTCTTATTATTCATTCGGTGAATAGAGACATTAACTCAGTACTCTGATAACAAAGCATCCTAAATGGATCCTAAACACATGGAGGATTTTGGACCAGGAAACACTAACTTGGTTGGAATACAGCCATTTGTGTTGTGTGTTTATGCAAGTTTTTATTAGTGAAAAAGAAACGTATGCAGAACATTATTATATAAATAAGAGCCCCAATTGATGTAAAAAAAGAAAAAAAGGTTTCTTTTCCCCCACTATTTTTGTTGGCAATTTTTCTCATAAGATTTCTATTATATTCCATCAGCCATGAAGGCCACATTCGTTATTGAGAAGTACGAAGCTTCAGTAAGCTGAGCAACAAGAGTGCGATTCAACATACTATCATGTGGATCCCAGTGTTGTTAGATTTAACCCTACAAAATATCTCGTGACATTGTATATTCATCATATAAAGGGTAAAAGTAAAAAAAAAATAGTGCAGGGGAAAGGAAGAATTCATTATTCTTTTTTTATTTGTTACTTGTGTTTTAAAAGTGTGGGAGAGTGAATGTGCAGTGGTAATGTTGAAAAAAGTGTGAATAGTGATTTTTATATAAATCTAATATATATAATATATTTTTTAAAAAAATAAAAAGTCAAGATGGTGATCTAGTGAGGATACAGAAAACAAAGGAAAAGTGGCGGCCAAACACAGGCAGCCAGTATTAATGGAGACAGTTCAGCCTGTTGTTCATCTCGAACATGGTGGAATGGCATCACAGTCCCAGATGTCTTATCCACCTCGATCATCATCATTGCAAAGGTAAGTTAGGATAGAAATTCCATTAGAGTGATTCCTAAGTGTAAAAAAAAAAAAAAAAAAAAAAAAAAAAATATATTACAGCCTCAAAGCAGGCTGACCCAGAATACAGAAAAGGATTTGAAGTTGTTGTGAAAACCTATATTCCTCCGGCTTAGCGCGCTATGTTAATATATATATATGTATTTTTTTTAACAGAAGGAAACTAGGAAATATGCATTAAAGTGTTTCGCAGTGTGGAGACTGAACTTTTATTCTTGGGTGGGACAATATTTTAAATTTCCAAGTAATTAAGAATACTGATTTCCAGTTTTTTTTTTTTTTAATATAATTTTTTGACGACAAGTGTATGAGTTTTTTTTTTTTTACTAGCTGCCCTTTTTCTCCGTCTTGTTCCCTCCCTTTTCCCCCTCTCCTCTTCGTTATGTTCCTCCATATTAAACCGGTCTTTGTTCCGTTGACGTGGAAACCTAAAGTATGCCGCTTGGCAACGTTGAGAGATACCGTGGGAATCTTAGATGCGGCAACAGAGGGTACACTGATGCCACATCTAAAGTATAGAATGTGGCAACGATGTGTGCCTCCCTCTTCTTTTTTTTTCATCTCTCTCTCTCTCCTAGGTTTTAGAGAAGTCACGAAACTGCGTTATTGGCTGGTCACCTGCTCTCTGAGCTGGAAAAGGCCTTGTGTGTGTCTCTCTGATGAGAGCATGGCAGCCAGCATAATCGATTGCGCTTGGTTGTTACATATCTGCAATATAGACCAGGTTCGCATAAGGGAATGTGATGCCCCTAAGTTCACAACAAGCAGGAAAAAAACAGTCCTAAGTTTTGACAAAGAGTTTATTACTCAGAATAATGGGTTAATAAAAATGGTAGTCTAAAAGATGTGCCACACAAAAGTCTGCAGTCTCCGTTGTGGTATTGATGAATACTGTTAGGTAGAGAAGAGATTTCTTCGATAGGAAGTATTGTTTTTGTATGCCACTGCGTATAGAGGATTACGTACTTCGTGTTGAGAGAATTTCCTCAGCGACTGTGGCGGATTTCTCCGATAATGTCGCAAGTCCTTCGGCCCGATCTAACAGTAAATTTCAATACGTTTTCATATTGAGCATAAAAAATTAAAAATTGTATATGAATAAACGTAATTATCCCCCAAGCATTTCTTACAAGATGCCATAGACTTATCATGTAAAAAGTAGTAACGAATACCTTTAAATTTTCGTACGTTAGAAGAAAAAAAAGTCACTACTTAAACTTTAAAAATAGCAAAGCCGCTCCCAAGTGGCGTCTTGATATCGATATGCTAAAGGTTGCCAAAATCGGATCAGATTTTAATTTTATTTTATTATGTACTTAAGAGACTTTTATGTCCATAAGAGGAATGTGGCGTTATAAAAACCCCCTTTCGTGTAGCGAACGGATGTCTATTTTTAGCGTAGTGATAACGTAAGAGGCCAGTAACGACGTCCACTGCAGCAAAACTTCGGTAGATTTATCCACTCGTAACTTACGTTGTCTTGGCTGGCGCTTCAATGTGAGAATAAATCGCAACGAACTTAGGATCACAAATAAATTATAATCCGTGTTTTAATTCATAAATAGGCATTCTGTCCGACAGAAGTACAGCTTAGAATTTTAAATGGCTCTGTGATACATATATTCACTTATCCGTGGATTTTTCATAATGTATTGGATAGCAGGTTTCACAATATGTTATTCCACATTTCTTAATTTATGAGTTCTTTCATCATTTCATATTTCTTTTTGTCTCCATTATCCTGTGAGACCTACTCAGACACGTTCAGACTGATCCAGGGGGGAGGGACTATTTTAAAGAAAAAAAACTCTTAATCTTCAAGGAACTATTATTTCCCCCCATACGGAATAACTATTACGGATTATCTACAGTTCTTAAGTCACCAATGCTGACGAGCTGAGTCAACTAATTATTATTATTATTACGTATTTTGATTAATGTCTGCTGGGTATATTATTCGAGAGTCTATAATTCGTAGAAATTGTTTTTGCTATATCCCACAAGATCTGAAATGTTGATACTGTTGGTTAATTCATGTATGGATTATTATTATTCCGATGTCTCTTTTCCTTAAAACTCGCCAGTGTTCACGTTATATTTGTCTTAAAGTTTGTATATTGACTTACTATGAAGCATCCCCGCTTAACTCAGAAACTAGTCCGGTGTAGATTTTTTTTAGTTTATTAATTTAATACCCTTCGTGTTATTTTCTCGCTTGTGTAACTGTCTCGAAAACAAAAACTTTTTCATCAGATGCATGCTTTTCAAATAGAAATGGAGACAGGTTACCCCTCTTTCCGTTTGCCTTTATACGTACAATAGATATCTTATCTCCAAATAGTCACAAGGGGCTATTGTGTTAGTTGCTTTAGATTTTGCTTTAAATGCTGGCTACTGAGTGACCTTTTTGACGTCTGTTAAATTAGTTTGAGACACAATAATGTAGTTATGAAATTTTTGTTTCGTACGTTAAATTTCCTTTTGATAGCCTATGTCTTGTGTGATTCCTTTTGATCCAACCTAGGCATACTGTATTCTGAATTGATAAATATTTCGTCTTCCCAATGTTGAATAGGCCTACTATCTTTTTTTTTCTTTTACCTCATTGATTTATATGGGGAGTTTTTCTTTGGGATAAATTGGAATTTTATGGGCCGCGTAGCGTATTTGCTAACACTCTCGCCTTAGGTGACAGTGGTCCCGCCTTCAATTCCCGGTGAGGACACTCGGTCAAAAACAAGTGTGAAAACTTTTTTTTCCCAGGCTAGCCATCCTGAATAAGCCTTTTCTGAGTTTTTCTCATTTGCAAATGCTGGGATGATACCTAACATAATAGTCCCAGACCACTTCCTTCCCCATTCCTTACCGAGGAATGTCGTCTCTCATACGTGAACGTCTAATATAATATGGTCATAAATGCTAAAGGCCCAGAAACCTGATTTGTAATCATAATGCTAAAATGGAATTTTTGATTTCTTTTTAAAATTCTAGTAAAATGTCCCTTTTGTATTTTATATAATTACTTTTAATATTACCAAATTTGATTGTTATCTACTGTAAAATTTAATTTTCATGAAGCAAGGGATATTTAAGTGAGATTTAAGGATGAAATCAGTAAAAATCAAACCATCAAAATTCGAGCCTGTTTCAAAGAAATACAGAAAAATAATTTCTCCCATAAATCAATGGGCTACGAAACAAGGATGGTAGGGGTGTTCAACACGTTAAACGGAAAAGAAAACCAGTTGCATTAAAAGTAGTAGTTTTAGTTCTCTTTATTATTATTCTTTATATCTTTTTCTTTTTTTTTTTTTTTTTTTTTTGTAATAAGTAAATGTTCATTAGATAAAATTTATCTTTAAAAAATATAAAATTTTAACATATTTCAATTTCACATATGGGACCAAATTAGTAATATCCGTTAGTTTCAGGTGGGGTAATTAGAATTATTCCAATTATTTTCCTTTTTAAAAAAATATTCGAGTAATTAAAAAAAAAAGAGATTGGAATTATTAATTCTACTTGAATATTCGATCCAAATGATAGTTCATTCTCAAACCCTTACAGATTGTTCGAATAATGAAATTTACTCGAATTTTCAACGGAACCATTATTTGAATTTTTACAACTCTAGTTCCTAACAATTTGAATTTATGCTATATTGGAATTATAAATTGTAAATTGTAATTATAAATTGGAACTGTACTATTTGAATTAAGTTGATACATTCTTCATGTCTGATCTAATGGCTGATGATAAATATTCCCATTACCGATAAACTACATTAATAAAAGTGCTTATTATTCAAAATTACAGGTCGCAAAATCCAGTCATGTTTAAAGTACAAGCTAGACGCGCAACCAGAAATTTTTGTGTGTGGGGGGGGGGGGGGAACGGGAGTTCAGTACTAAAAGCCAACACGTCTATGTAGTATGGGACTGATATTATTCTGCACCCGAAAAGATAAGTAATTTTAAAATGCTTCCACCTATATTTCCAGAAAACGAGATTTTGTTTATAAGACAAAGAGTACAGATGAAGTGTAAGATCAAATTTTCATGCTACATCATCGATCATTTCCCTGTTAAACAAGTATAGTTTTATTAAGAAATTGTACAAACGTATGTTAGGAAGTTTTTTGAATCCGGACCCAGTGGACTAGCCGTGGATGCACCCCTGATACAAGCTAATCATTCATCTTCCTTTGTAGCTGTACACTATTTTTTTCCCCATTGACTTCAGTATATGAGGAAAATTGTTTTTACTTATTTCGTGTCTTTTCGCCTAATAAAAAGAATTTAGTTCATTTCAAAAATGAACCGTCTTCGCTTGCTACTGAGATTGAGAAAAAAAAATAACTGTGTTTGCTTCATGTCCTGAGATGACGACGGCGTCTGTGAATTTTTATGGTATATAAAATAAAGTTATTTCACTTGACAGCTAGAAGACTCCAGCCCCTCCTGATCATATGATCAATAGATTTAAAAGCTTAACTGATGTCAGTAGTATACAGTTTTTAGTCGTAATTGTTAAGTAGAATAATTTGTATATTTTGACTTTCTACAGGAAATTTCGATTTTGATATTGTTTCATCTCCTAGAGATGAAAGCGTTTTGTATAGAATTTATATAGTGAGAATTTCTATATAACTGAGTATAGTGCATGTATTCTTTCGACAAAACATCAAAACAAACATTTGCATTTCGTTATTTATTTTATCCATTTAAATGTACGGATTTACTTGTCCGTGGTTCGTGCCATAAAAGTGTATTCATATTCCGTCCGCCATCTTGAGAGCGACCAAGTAAACTCGTTAAGCTACGAGTATTCGCAGAGGCAGAATTGTGTACTCTTCAAGAGAAAACCTAGGTAGCTTATATCATAATAGCACCACTGAAAAAATTAGTAAAAATAACACATTTTTTTGTTTTGAGCATATTATCTTTAGAAATATTTTTCAGTTACTTGTGATAGAATTGGGTCAGTTTCAATGGAGTTCTTTGGAACTTAAAGAGAATGTGATTTAATTCAAGACACTGAACAGGTATTACGATAAGTACACTATAGTTGTTATTTATTGATTATTTCATTATCGGGAGTAGGGGAAAGTTTTTCTCTCTTTTTTTGTTATAATGCTTCTTGTAAGGGTTCGTGCTTCTAATGATACTTTTCCTCCAGAACTAGTTTATTTTTATTTATTTATTTTTAATACTTTGCGAATTGAAAAAAGTACACAATGTACTTTAAAGGCTCTAAGTTCTTGATTTACAGCCTATGATGGGCTATGGTTGCCATACAACTTTTAATTGACTGACATGTATGGTCAGCACACTCGTATTTGTCTTTCGTTTCCTACATCGTAATTTACCACCTCTTAATTTAAGTAGCAACCGAATTATGCCTCACAATGTTCAGTCGCCATATTGAATATTTTATTTTTTATGTAAGGAAGTGTAACTTTGTGAAGTTGTTTATATGACGGAAATTGTAGCTAATATTTTAGTTTTATTGATTTATTCCACTGCAAAATTTATAAAGTTATTTCAATAAAATTAGTATAAACAGAATTAAATTTCTAATGAAATTAGAACCTAGTTATAAAGCAAGAAACAATGCAATCTCTATTGGACAAATTAATATTGGGTATCTTAAAAAAAAAAAAAAAAAAAAAAAAACTCTTCTACCAAAGAAATTTTCTTCCCGTATAAGTAAGATTGACTTTTTTTTTTTGTTATGTTTTGTTTTCAAATATAATCTGGTCGTTAGTTTTCTTGGTGCCATTTCGTGTATGTACTTTCGTTATAATACATGTACAGTTGTTCTCAAAAAAAATATTTTCCATTATAATTATTGTTCCTATCAAATAATTTCAAAAGTAACTGATCTGTGACCATTTTCAGTTTGATTCAAGTGAGTTTCTACCATTCAATTCCATATACATTTGTGTCTATATATCTGCTTAGTGATGACTTTCGTAAAATTTGTCCAATATTTATGAAACTTGGCATATGTGCATTATCTGAGGTTGTAATTTTAAAATAGTGTACATCGGACAGTTTTTATTATTTTTTTTATTGGGTTATTACTAGTAACAGGGAATAGTTTTATACAATATAATAAACGTTTGGCATTTGCCACATTTTTTTTTTTTTTTTTATCCTTACAGACAAAAAATTTGTAAATGCAAGATTGTAACATCATACTTACTTTTATGAAAATGTTTCCACTGCAATATGTGTTTTGAAAAACCACCATTAATTCCAGTTTCCCTACTCATTTTTTGTCGTCATTAAAATACGTTCATTTTTCAATGTGTACCACTGCTTGTTGTTCGTTTTAATTAATTTCCGACTACTTTTAAAGATTGCGGTGAGTTGTGTACATAGATACACAATTTCAGAAGAGGAAGTGCCACCGAAACAATGAATGCACTGTTTTTATATTTGAATGGTGTACATGGTGTTGACCTGCACTACTGCACGGTACAAAGAAGGTCTTTTACTTTGCTGTTTACTCATTGTTGATTACTGTTATATTTAAAGTTTTGTATGACAGTTGCAGTGAACTTCTTGGCCTTTCTTTCGGATGACTTTAGCAAATCCATTTTGAAAAGGACATATAGCCTATAATGCAAATTCATTTTGAAAAGGCAATATATAACGCAAATTCATTTTGAAAAGTCAAGGCATATTTAGACTTAAAGAAAAATAAGTAAAAATCACATAATTAAAATTCTAATTTATATCAAAGAAAGCAGCAAATAACTCCCTCATCTAAATCAATGAGCTAAAAATCAAAGAATGGCATAGACACTCAACACCGTTAAAATTCTGTTCTACTTCTAAAACCATTCCTGTATTTACTTAATCTTTGTAATAAATTAATCTATACTGTAAATAACTTATACAGTTGAGCACAAGTTATTTACAGTATAGATTAATTTATTACAAAGATTAAGTAAATACAGGAATGGTTTTAGAAGTAGAACAGAATTTTAACGGTGTTGAGTGTCTATGCCATTCTTTGATTTTTAGCTCATTGATTTAGATGAGGGAGTTATTTGCTGCTTTCTTTGATATGAATTAGAATTTTAATTATGTAATTAATTATGTGATTTTTACTTATTTTGCTTCAAGTCTAAATATCCCTTGCATTTTCGACATAAAATTGCATTATATTGTGGCCTTTTCAAATTAAGTTGCATTATACATTACGGTACTTAAATAAAATTTCAAAATTAAGTTGCATTATATATTACTTAAATAAAATGTATTACATTCATTTTTTTTAAAAGTAATTTTCATGAAGTAAGGATCATTTCGATAGGTTTGAAGAAAAAAAAAACAGTTAAGTCACATTAAAATGTCAGTATATTCAGTATATAAGAAAAAAGGAAAATAATTCCCCATTTAAACCAATGGTTAAAAACAAAGATGGCGCTGGTATTCAGCACCCTTAACAATATAATTATCCTAGAAGAAACGCGACCTTTGTGGCTAATTAGCAATTTTGCATTTAAAAGATTCTTACTTTTTTTAAAGCCCTTCACAGGAAACTCGTTGCTTTGGCCAAATAACTGTGAAATAACGAATGAAGAAGGCGTTGTATCTAAAAATAAAAAAAAAATAAAAAAATCCTAGATTGCAACAAATCCTCCTTTGCTAACCTAGGTTCCTGTTACACAAGGTTGTGTGAGTTCGAAGTTGGATAACGTTGTGGTGTCCCTACAATTTCTTGGGGCAGTTTGTTTCCTTTGAATTAATTCTTTCATCATTCGTCTACATTGATCATGAATCTCAGAAATTTTATATCCATAACGTTGGTTGTGAGAAAACATTTATAACTTATTACGTAAATTATCTGTTCTGTGACTTTACAGTTTGTTGTTGCTCCCCTTCACAGTAAACTACACGATGAGGGGAAGGAACTGGCAAGAAATCTTTCATTGATAGAAAACAGTGGTGACAAGGAAGCAACAACATTGATAACGTAATCTATGATTTTACAGAAATAGTGGATCCATTACCACTTTACAGTGCCAACACTTCATGTCTCCTGTTCCATTCTTATACCTCGTTCCCTACTTTACATAGCTCAACATGTTTCTTTATGCTACTTCTCGGATTGTAAAAATACGTTCGTACGTTATACATCGACCAGTTGGAAATGACTGATAATCTCAATTTACATATATAAATATATACTTAGTCACGAGAAGCCTCATACATCAAATTATTAGATTCGTGGTCCCCTTAGCAGCAAAATCTTAATCAGCACATAGAATATTAATAAAGGATGTAAAGTTAGGCAAAGGATGACATTTAGTATCTCCCCCAAATCCATCGACGGATCCGGAGCCGGTACTGTGACTAATAGTGAGCCGTTGTACACGACCTCTTTTTTTATACTCACAGTCGCTGACGCGCCTGCTTCGTACGGACGCACCCCTCACTACCACTCGGACTCCCCTCCTGCGCTTCTGTCCCGACTTGGTTAGATAGCATTCGTGCTTTTTAGTGGTCACTTGGCACCAGTTGGTTCGTGTTTTATTCCATACGTCCACGCTGTATTTATACACATTACAGTTAAAATAACGAACCATAATAACTACCAAGTGAGCCAGAAAATCTGAAATGAAATCTCTGAGTTTAACGTCTCACGTTATGCTTTTTAGGCTAAAGGAGACTATGGTTAAAGCAAGTGAATGATGGAAGAATTGGTAGAATGAGAAAGTGGGAAGAAACAATCTATCAACGGTACCTATTCTGTCGATCAATACAAAACTTGGTACCCACATTTCTTATGTCGTATAGTATTTGTCGAGATTCACTTGGATTGTGTGCTTTTACCCGGAGCCACTCCAGAGGGGTCCAAAGTTGATGGTAGGGATTTCTGGAGGGAATTTTCCCGACATTTTCCCAGTTTTCCCTGTTTAGGTACGTTATGTGCCCCAATATATAGCACCTCTGGAAAGCTTGTTTCATGCAGAAGAGAAAGAACTATAAACCATGACTTTCCAATGAACAGTGTTGATGCAATAGTTATTTCACAGCGGGTTTACGATTTTCTTTATATTAACAGGGTTAATGGGCCCCAGGACTTACTTCGTTGTTCATGGCACCTAATTTTTGTCCAGGAACATATCTTCGTGATGTTCATCGAATAGACTAGGTTTGATTCGGATGTCCGGATGACAAGTTCATATCCGTTCTTTGTCAGTTAACTCCTAATAGTTAACACTTGCCGCTCCGCTTCATGCACTGTCTGTCTGGCGTCAATGAGGGTGCTAGGAAGCAGTCGATTTGCAGATTTAACCCTACAACCACACCGTGCTTTTATTAGGACATGTATCACACCGTGGGGTCATATACGACCCCAGTATCGAGAGTCGTTTATTAGACTAGATACGGTTATATTATGTTAGATTAGAACATATTAGGTTAGGTTAACTTAGGGTAGATAATGTGTGGTTCGTTAGATTATATATGTTTATGTAGGTTATGTATATATGTATATATATGTTAGATTATATCTATATGTATTAGATTAGGTTAAGTAAGGTTAAATGGGTTAGGTTAGGTTTATTAGATTATATAATCTTATACATTTCACGTATCACATTTTATATATGTTGACATAATTCGTTTCTTTACCGATTAATCCAATTAGTCTAAAATACACGAGTTCTACATTATAACAATAGTAAGAATGGAATTGTAAGCTGTGAGTCTCTTCTTTCTTTTCCAACATATGGTTTTGCTGCACACATATACGATGTTTTGGCGTCATATATCATAATAACTTTTATCCCATATTTATCGGGCTTGCTGGGAATGTACATTTTCAAAAGGCATCTACCCCTGAACCTCAATAATTGTTCATCTATCGTGACATATTCTGAAGGAGTATAATGTTCAAAGCAGTGACGCACAAAGATATCCAACACTTTACGGATGGCAGCGAATTTGTCTACAGATTTCCTTTGGTCCCTTGTAGCTTTATCGTCAAAGCGCAAGCAGTTTATGAGAAATTCAAATCTATTTCTTGACATAGTGCTCCTAAATGCAGGTGGACCAAACGCTTCAGACCACATATCACTTACTGTCAGGTGAGAATTTTTTAGAACACCGGCTAGATAAAGCAAACCAAACAAGACACACAATTCAATTTTGTCAGTGGGGGATAGATAACTCTGATCTGATTTGAAGACTCATTTTTGTGTTTCTATTTCTTCATTGGTAAAAATCACAATTGTGCTCAAAATGTCATCTGGAAAAAACAGTAGACAAATGTCCTTGCATCGGTTCTTTGTTTCGCTTCCTTCTTGGGCCCTGGGAGATGAATAACAATGTTTTTTTTTTTTTTTTTTTAACGTTCTACTGGATTTTTGGTGGAAGGGTTTAGTGTACCACTTACTGCCATTCTTCCCATAAATGACTTTACGTCGTAACAAGTGGACAACATCATCGTTATCAACATTAGCTTCAAATTCATCCTCCGATTGATCATCCTGCTCCTCATTATCCTCATTTTCACTTAACAGTTAATCAGCATCGGATAGATCATCATCTGATTCTTCTAAAATCCGTACAATATCTTCCCGGTTAGAAAACTTCCTTGATGCCGCCATTCGTAAAAAAACCGCCCACTAGAAAATGATTTGTTATATGGCTATTCAAAACAAACTATGTTTCATTAATCACATCGTGGGGTCATATATGACCCGAGCACTCAAAATAACACAGAACTTTCCGCAACAACACAACAATGCAACTTGCAGTGTCAACAGCATGCTCCAAACTGAAGCTAGACGAAGTGTTGTGTTTCCCTCTCACAACGGCGCTGGCGCAGAACGCATTTTATATGCACTGGGGTCGCCGGTGACCCCACGGTGTGATTGTAGGGTTAAATCTATGGAGTCTTATGCCGAGTTCTGTTCTGACCCGTGATTAGTGTCATACTAGAAAGTTCAACTAACATATGTTTCCTGCAGTAGTCAGGGCTTTACTATGTCGCTAATGATACGTCAGAACCAGTGTGCATTTTAAGGCCCATGGTCACAATTTAATTGCAATGTAAAAACGGGATTTATTATTTAAATAGGACAAGGACCGTCGCCGTATTTAGATATGAGCATTACTTCTGTATTTCTGCAGTAATACACGTATGTCGTGATGATTTAATTACAACTTAAACTGCACTGTTTCAATTTGATTAGGTCTGTAAACAATAATGATACTGAAAATGCTTTGCTTTTTTTTTATTATTAGGATAAGTAAATAATTACAAGATTTGATTAGCACGATTTCAACCCATAATGTACACTCATGTCCAAAATTATTGTCGCATGTCTATAAATATGTTGTTGTAGTAATATAATTTGATAACGAATGCGCCCGGTATTTCTTACAATGTTACTATGAGTATAATCGGCAAAGACATGTATGTAGCAAATTTCTTGTCAAAAAAGGAGTAAATAAGAATAATAAAACCTTCTTGTCCATTTAGCAATATTTTGTTTTACTCATTCTAATTTTCGTATTTATAATTCTTTTCCTATGAAATTTACCACAAATATACATTTCCCGATTATACACATAGTAGCGGTATTAAAAGTAACCTGCAAAATCATTATCAAATTATATTCTTACAAGAAGACAGTTATAGATATACGCTAATCATTTTGGACATGAGTGTACACAGGGCCGACCACAAAAGAAAAATGAAGTGAAATCATTTTTTTTTTCAGTTTAACGTCCCACAATTATGCCCTTAAGGGAGGTTAAGGGAGGCGGATGATTGAGGCAGGTGAATGATTATGGAAGAATTGCTGGAATGAGATTTTGGGGAAAAAAACGGGAGTACACCGAGAAAATTCTCACGGATACTATGTTATTCACCACAAACTTACTTGGCCGGAAATCGAAACCAGAGACCCCATGCACAAGAGGTACGGTAAGAGTTCTATCATTGACCCCACCGTACCCCGAACACAAAGGAAAAGAAATTAGCCAATCCTACTCGATTGGGTTAATGGCATATCTTACTACGTTAGGATTGTTGGGCCATAACTTTGCCTTCTAAGCACAACACATTTAAGATAAAATAATACCGTAGAATTTTGTTATAGCTATTAGGATTGAAATATAAGTAAAAGAAAACTATTGACAAAAAAAAAAAAAAAAAAAAAAAAACTTCGTTGTGGTAATCACTTATCTGTCTACCTTTATAATTTTAATTCTACATCAATGCCCTAAAGCTCTTCATTAAACTCATACCCACTTTAAAAATAAATAAATAAAAATAAGTAGTAAGTAACTTAGACAATTAACATAAAAGAATGTAGAAAGTGATCTAGATTGTATCTCAGAATGTTATTATATAAACTTGTAATTGATTTGAACTCCTTTTCGTATAGTGCAGAAATCCCATTTCCGCCTTTGAGAGTTATGATGTCATAAATTGCGCATCCAAATTTCTGGTCTATAAGAAAAGATGTTGAAAAAGTTATTTAATAGCGTTTTTTAGACAGTAGCTTGACAGGCTTTGACGTACTTTCTTCATTGTTGATGTTCTTCGTTGTCTTTAAATCATGAAGTTCATCATTAAAATATTATAAAGCTGGGATGAGTTAGCGGGAAAAGTGGGGGTGGGGTGAGTTAGCGAAAAAAAAGTGGGGTGGGGTGGGGATGAGCTTAGCGAAGAGTTTCCTGCGGTTAATGGAAGCTGAACTTCCACTACAAAAATGAATTAAATAATTTGAGTCACCTCATGATTAAGTATAAACACGTACTGACTGAGCTAAGTGATTGACTGGTTGGTTTGATATTAACATTCATACATTCAGTCTTCGTACACATTAATCTATATTGCACATTTTACGAGCTCTGTTACAAATGTTCCGTCACGTATGAACAATTATGGATACGAAAAATTATGAGAGCATTAGCTCACATTCTCGAACATTCTCTGAGAATATTGGTTACGAAACCAAGGTAAGATGTCAACAAGGACAAAGCTCAAAAGTACAAAGTCTACTTTTTATATAGATTACTGGCTTCGTGGAATTGCGACTTCCTTTAAAATAACATAAAATCTTTATAATTCTGACTAAGGTGACAAAAAGTAACACAGATAACCTTTATTAAGGATCTGATTTGTGGACTATATAGTTTATGTGAATAGTCACATTTTTATGTGTGAATATTAGATGACGTGTCTAAGTCAACTGTGCAATGAAGCAATGGTTATTTAGGTCTTTTTTTTTTTTTTTTTTGACTAGTCCTAATTCTAAATCATGCCACTTTTCCATACATCCATGTGAACGTAGAACATGGTTGTACCCCTCCTTTTCTACAAATTTGGTGACGTCGCCTATCCAACACCACCTAGACAAACCTTCATCTAGGTGATATTGGCCTAGCTGGTTAGGTATGTGCTAGAATCTGCCTTCGGAAAAAACATTCAGACAACATTAAAATCCAGATCGTTAGAAAACAAAATTCTTGAGCTCCGCGATGGTAAGAAGTAGCCTGTAGTTACGTGTTTATATATATGTGTATGGTCGCATTTAAGAAGTATCATTCATTTATTAAGAGATCCGTATAGTACTTAACCTTATGCAAAATTCCCAATACCATGATGCTACTCCTTGACTTGTGTACAAATAAGTATAGACAAACACAGTGGCATAGGGAAGGAGGACTATGAGCTCAAACTAACGGACTAGCTAATATATGTATTCTAATGTTTCTAAGACAACAAAATTCTGATCTATGGTGGTGTTATTCGTCTTCAGTATGGTCCTTCATGATTGACGCCGTTTCCAGGTATGGAGACTTCACACGTAAATTGACCCGTGGCCAAATTCTTGTTATTTTTAACTAATGAAAACCAAATTTTAAATATTGTTAGACGATTAAGTTCTTCACTATACCCCTTATAATCAATTACATGTGCAAAGTATAATCAATTACATTGCAATTTGAGTTACAAGAGTTCGCGACGAAGTGAGCGCTTCGGGATTTGACCCTTCCAAGAGCTACGATAAGGAAAATTAAATCTTAAAGGTGTTAAGTACCCATGCCACCTTTAAGACCATTGATTTATATGGGGAATTATTTTCGTTTTCTAAATTAATTATTTCTTAAATTAAATAACTAATTTTTTAAGTATTAATTTTGTAAGTATTCCTTCAAGATTATATAGTATAACGAAATTTAATCTGTACGAAGTAAAGGAAGTTTAAATGTTTAAATAGATGTACTCAACACCCATATGTGTTTTTAACTTCCTTAACTCGAACGAAAATATACGTGAAAACTAAATATTGTGTGTCCATGCATAAACCTAATAACCCACGATGTTGCAAGGATTGCAGGTAATCGGCATTCATTTGGTTGGATTATAAGTTTCGTCCATATCTGTAGTTCCACCAATTCCATGAGTTTTAAATATTGTTCGTGTGGTACTGCGAATCGGAAGTTTCGTCGAAATTCGGAGCTCCAACCAGCGAAGGTCTTGATTCTGGTACTTTACATTGAGCTTCTATACTTACACTATATTTATATACTGTACTACCACCACCACTACACTACATATCAGTATAGATATGTACAGAGTGAATTACTACCATCTATCTGTTTGTTCGTAACATGTATCAGTCTTTGAACGTAACTTACACATGATTTAGGATAAGATAAATTATGTGTAACAGGAATTCCAAGTACTGTGTTTTAATAGGTGCTGCGGTAAGCTGTATGATAAAATATTTAAATTTACTGAAGCATCCAATATAGTAGAAAGACAACAACGCAAAGTCATGTTTCTGATTTATTTTCAATTTCTCCTAACAGTGTAGAGAAAGTACTGCTACATTAACGAGAGAAGATAGCGATAACTGCTAAGGGTCAGAGACCTCAATCGTGATCAAGATGTAACTATTGTTTATTAAATGATTTTTTTTTTTTTTTTTAAAGAAAAAAATCGCTATGCCACTGGATTTGCTGGACTACAGTTACATTCAACTTTAATGCACACTCACCTAAAGCAGTGACATGTATTGCTTAAAAATAAAATAAAATAAAATAAATGATAGAATAAGAAAAGCTGCTTTTGTATACAATTTATTCATGATCATTACCGTATTTTTGTGTTGCATCCATCACTGTTCTTTGGAAACATGTATGAAATTCCTACACATACTTTCTTCCACTTTGCTGGCATACATACACATTACATTACTATTGAATATTTTATGAGTACTGATTAAGGTGAAAGTCCTTGAGGCCAACAGAAGTGTAATAAAAATCCTCAATATCTAAATGTCGCTACGAAGATACGACATAACTACTGAAAACTGTGAACTAATACAGAATTACGTTGTTCTCCGTCTTCGCTTCCTCCCCCCCCCCTCCCAAAAAAAAAAACGCTTTAAAGTGTTCCATTCGTTCCAAAGTTATTAGCGAGAAAGTAGGTGGGTACGTAGATTAACAGAAGGCCATACTTTTCAAGTCCGCACTGTGGTCTGTAGGACCCGAACCCAATCACATTTTAAATTTATAGTGTGAATTAATTTTTACCACACTGATGAATAAGACTTAAGGAAGTTCAGTTCCCAGTCTCAACTTCCAAAATCTTTCCTAATTTCTGGCTATGCTAAAATCTCATAACAAAGCAACATATAAAATCTCTATTATGTTGCGAGCGGCATATCTGCTTACATATGTCTTCTGCAGTTACAGTTGGGTTTACTTGGGATCAAGCACCAATGATAGCCCTACTTTGTGATTCTCTACGCTAGAAATTCATATGATTGTTGTAGATAAACTACCTGCCTACTTACTTGTTCCTTCATTAAGACATTTCAATCATAATGTCTTGTTAAATACTTTCAAAATCTGATGTAAAAGTCGGCCAAGTATTCCGAGGTCTGTCAGACCTTAGTGTGTACTTTGTGTACCAGTAAATAAATGTTTATTTGCAAAGTTGAATTGTACTTTTTATATTCTCTTACTAAAAGAATATATATAAAAGAAACGTAATGAAGGGAAATAATGTGGCTGATTTGGAATCTATTTATTCATGTTAAAAACCTTCAGCTGTTCTTTTAAAAGCTCTACATATCCCCAAGCAGGAGTATCCATCCTGTATATATGACGTGATTCTGAAATTATCTTGACATTCGCTCTCTCTACCTCCCCCTCTCCCTCCAGAAGCAAGACATTTTTTCATATTTTGTTTGTAAAGAACTCCCTCCACCCCATGAGTACGCCCTTGATTAAAACGTGTTGTTCTTAAAAGGATTATAAATTTTAAATTGATAACTGAATTAAATACACAATTTTTTTTTCTGCGATCTAAAATGTCAATGACAGAATTAACATCCTCTTAGGACCCCTTGCTTACAACACCGAGATTTTATCCAGACTTTTATCTTCATAGGATGACCAGCAAGGCGATAACCATTTAAAAAATCGGAAGAATAAAGGCTGGTCAAAAAAAATAAAAAATAAAAATAAATAAATAAAATCATTTCAAATTCACTTGTCCTACGTTTACTTGGTAATTTCCTGGGAGGGGGTGCCTCTAGTTAGTATTTATGTGATTACGATCTTCGAATTACGATACTGTACAAACTCTGTGCTGAAAAGAATAACAGTCTGAAAAATTTTAAGTGTGTAGGTATCAAGTTTACTTGCAGGTAAATCATGTACCCACGCACTCTTGAACATCTACTAATCTACTGTTCAAATATTGTGGATAGAATAATCACAATTCCAAGAGAAACAGGTTAACACTGTTTAACTTCAAATTTGAGAGAAGGGGGGGAGGGTCACGGTGGCTCAGTTGTAGAGCGCTTACCTATGGTGCGTGAGGTCCCTGGTTTGATCTCCGGCTAAGTAAGTTTGTGGAGGATAATATCATGTTCATATTTTTTCTCATTTCAAAGTTTAGTTCTTTTACAGCTCCAGAGTATTCTAATATTCTCGATTTTCGTTGTTGTGGCTGATAGATAGATAGCAATAAACGATATACCAAATTTGCTCAAGTAGTGTTCATTTAACTTGTTGTATCAGCAACAGTATTAGATGAAAATAGGAGAATCCTGCAATAAAACGGATGGAATGTATTTATCAATTTCTACGGTGCAAACTTACGTTAATGTATGTTTGCTTGTATGCTATCGCGTATGATTAGAAAACCAAAAGCTTATGTAAACATAAGATAAGAATTTTCTGTTATTTTCACATTTATATTGTCAATGTAAATAGCAGCAATACAAAATATCAATATCAATATTGATTTTTTTTTAAGGTATATAAATGATTTTATTCTCAGCCAGCAAAGATAAAATAATACTTTCGAAAGATAATTTAAACAGAATTTTCTTCTTTGGTACGGTATGTACTGATTACTGCATTCGTAGTTTAGTGTCTTAGAGGCTTGTTCAAATTGTAGTCATATATAGGATTTATTCACGCTTGTGTATGTTCCCATGTTGATGCATAGATTCGCAAGAAGGGCTTCGAAACAATGAATATACCGAATTCAACTGACCGAGAATAAGAAAGTTTATATAAAAGATAAATAATATTGTTAAAAATTGAAAAATACGAATATAATATTCTTTTAATGTTCGTATGAAGTAATATTCAAATAAATGCACGAGTGGGGTATCATTTTTTCGAATAATTTTAACATCGACGACTGATTATATATATTTTTTTTTCAATTGTGGTTGTACGGAGTATATTAAAAAGATTTTTTCAGAATTTATCATGTTGAGAAAACTACTCTATTTTGTTTAAGCCAGTATTTTTCTCGTAAGTTGAAATCCATGGCAGTTTACAGTAGAAGGACGGGAGTTCAGAAGTTGAGAGATAATATCAACAACATTACATTATATTCTAATCTTCTATGAAGGAGTATATTAATTTCGAAATTTCTCAGAACAGTGTCGTTCTCGATATTTTGAGATACGATCAAATTCAGCATTGTACAAAACTATTGAAAATTCCCTTTTCAGTTGGTCTAAACATAAAATATTTTTGAATATACTGGTTGTCCTTTTCACATTATATTATAGCATCTGTGCATTTTCTCGATTCTATTATCGTCAGGGCCGGATTAAGGGGGCTCAAGCCCTGGGTGGACAGGGGCCTCCACTGTGATCAAAATCTCAATTGGATAGCTAAAAAGAATCATGAAGATAAAATCATCATCATAAAATAGAATAGCCTATGACCGAAAATACGAAACGTATTCCCTTGACTTTCCTACTGTACTTCAACAGAAATGTATTAGCTAAAGTCAGCAGGGGCCTCATAATTTTTTTTCTAGCCCCGAGCCTTCAGATGGGTTAATAATCCCTGATTATTACCAGTTCATTTTTTTTTAACGTTCCATGGTGATGCACGGAAGCTAAGGGAGACGGTAATGATATTGATGATTATGGTGGAATGATGATAGTGAGAAGAAACAGGATAACTTCGGGAAAACCCCACGTACATGGTGTTGGTTCACCACATTGTCCATTTGGCGGGACCTGGGATCATTCCAGGAATCCCACGCAGTTGAGCGCCCTAAGAAAGCTCATGTTGGAAGTACAGGTTTGCATCTAAGAATCTATTCTGTCACGACTAAGTTTCGGTGCAAAAAATCCCTTCCCCCCAAAAGAAATAATAATGCGGTATACCTTTTGATATGTTTGTTACTGTATTGTTAATATTTTATACAAACGCACAGCGTTAATATGATCTTTTCGTTATGGTTGCCAACTTTATGTACGGGAACTTCCCCATATTTGGCACTTTTTTTTTTAATTCCCCAGTTTCCGGATTTCATTTTTCCCGGAAAATCAATGCAATAATTTCCATTGATGGTAATAGCATGGCGTAAATACATTTCTACTTATGAATATATTTACTTTATAGTAATGCTGTGGGGGAAAAAAAATAAGTATTGTAATGAGAGGCAAAAGAGAAGACAATCAATGCTTAAGAGTTGAACAGAATTCGTGGTTTCGTTTTGAGTGTTCTAATGGTCACGTAGAATGCAAATACAGATTTATATAGCATCCGTACTTTGCCTTAAGGTCTTAAACCAAAGTCCCTCTTATTTTAAACTTTCCTGAAATACTTTTCCAGTGTTATCAATAACTCCATTACGGCCAGTTTCATCAACATCCGTTAATTACTTACGTAATGTTGATTATTTGAAGTCTCTTAAGTAATTTTAACGGTACATTAAGAAAAAAATAGCTATTTGACCAACATAAAATGCCTGTTACTTTAATGTACAGTAGGCTGTGTTAGTTAAACCATGAATATTATATTACTAAAAATTTTCTCATAGATCTGCATTCTTATTGGCTGATTCAGCGTAAATTAACCTCTTAAGAAATTGTTCCATAAATTAAAATAGTTTAAATTGTTACAGTGGTCCAAACATTCTCTCTAAAACTGGAACACAAAATGTCAGTCATGAGGTGCACAACTCGTCTCCTCCTTTTCTTGTTATTATTACTTGGGCCCATTCGTCAACATTTAACCACAACCAAAGGCCTGATTAACTTTAGCAGAGAACTTAATGCAGTGTCACGCCTAACCATGAATGGTGAAACAAAAGTTATTCGTATAACTCCTTTCAACCGCTTTAACCTATGCTAAATGAGATAATGGATGTTGGTGAAATTCGCTATTAATTATTACTTTGTTACTGTAGCCATAATCTACACAGTGGCTACATTGAAATAACAAGAATATTCAGTTTGGTGCACATTTTGCATTTGGAGCCCAGGGAACCATAGACGCACAAACTTGCATGACCAACTTACATGAAAGATTTGTTTCATCATGCATGTTGGAAGAATGTTTTGTTCACATACGTACCAACTTGCTGCCCAACTTACCAGAAGAATGAATCGGAGGAAAGAATCACGTGATTTCTTCCGCTGTCGTGATTGGTGGACCTAAATGTAAAACAAGCAACTTGCATGAACGACGAACACATACACGGTAAACTTGCATGAAGAACGGCAAAACCATTTTGCAGAAAATTTTGAACTTCCAACACACATGAAGAATCGAGGTCTCACACGATCAGCTTGCCTGTGGTTTTATCAGTTTTCATGGAAGTTGGGTGATTTTTTCATGCATGTGTGTGCGTGTATGGGTCCCTTTAGTTTTAACATTAAAAATGTAAATGTTCTGTTTCATATTTTTTAACCGGATGGAAGAGGAAAGGAAAGAGGAATACATTTCGTTTTAAAAAGATATTTCAGTGGTGTGCACAAGAATTCGTGGAATTCGCTAGAAAATAATATAAAGGACTTTTTTAAATGTTAAAACGGGCAAATAAGAAACCAAAGAGCAAACGTATTCCGTCTCGATAAAATCATTCCACTTCCGGTGGCTTGACATAGGATGTGCGCAACGAAGCCAACTTATGTGTGTATATGCGGGGTACATGTTGGCATTCTAGTAAACGAAAGTATACAACTACCAGACGCTGCAATTTACGAAGAGCTATAGTTAGCCAGATGGCGCACGTCCCAAAACGCCATTAGTTCTTTGTTTGTAGACCGGACATTCACAGCTTCTTTAATGTAGCACCCAGTTGCCTTACGACGATAATATGTCAACACCGAAAATTCTGTAACCCCACTGGATAATTGAATCTTATGCGAATGCATGCATGCCATGCATGCGAATTATTTAGCTACATGGGGTAATTAAAGTAATGGCAAACGACTGAAAGTATTTGAGAACAGGATCCTGAGAAGAATATTCGGACCGAAGAGGAACGAGAATGGGGAATGGCGGAAACTTCATAACGAGGAACTACATAGTTTATACGGTTTACCCAACATTGTTAGGGTCGTCAAGTCTAGGAGGCTTAGGTGGGCGGGTCATGTAGCTAGAATGGATGAAAGTAGAAACGCTTTCAAAGTCTTGACTGGAAGACCCATAGGAAAACGACCATTAGGAAGACCTAGGCGCAGGTGGGAGGATAATATTAAGATGAATCTCGCAGAGATAGGAATACAAAGTAGAAAATGGATGCAATTAGCTAAGGATAGAAGTCAGTGGAGAGCTTTTGTGAACGCGGCACTGAACCTGCGGGTTCCATAGGCCATAGAGTTAGTTAGTTAATGGGAAACGGTCATTTCTGTATGTTGGAATAATTAGAATACTCTTGTGCCAATGAGCGTTGATAACTGTTAGTAATAACTTTAATTAGGCTTATCTAAGCTGACTGAATTTTCCATAGCCTTAGGCATGGCTATTAACAGATTAAGATTACATTATTAATTAATTATTGTAAAACCCTAATTAAGAGTTTTAAATTTAAATATGATAGAGTTCAAATGTAATGTTGAAAGTATTTAATAATATGTGCAATAAAGATATGTTACGAAGTTTTATTTTTAATTGCAATTTGAAAAAATACATTCATTAATACAATATAGCTGTAGCCGTTTGAAATATATAAATTTTATACATTAAGAAAATACAGTAACCTTAGGTATTATATGTATACAAAATCTGAATAGTTCAGCGAGGTTTTCATTGTTAAGCTGTATTTACTGATTCATCATAGTGGGGAAAAATTTATAATTTACTTCCAGATATAGCTACTGTATAAATCATACTAATAAGCTCAATCCTTACTAGTAGGCTCAATCGGAGGCCTATATGCTTGAGGTTCGAGAACACTTTTAAAAGATCGGATGTATAATTGTAAATGTTGTCGTTTCATGTAATGTCGAAACCAGAGACAAATAAATACATACGAGAAATCGGGGTCAACGAAACGCATTTCTAATCTATTTTCAAACAGTATGACTGCATTTTACAATGATTTGACGCCATAGTCTACAGGTAGCTAAATCTAGACTAAGCGTGTAATAATGCTTCTGGCATTGAGTTAAGGAAAAAAGGGTCAGCTGGGAAGCTTGAGATTGTATATTTGAGCCTTATTGTTTTCCTTTCAATTAAACACTTGATTTTAATGCAAAATTAAAGAGAACATTTGTAACTTCTTTTCTATGTAATTATATAGTATTTTACGTAGTGCATATTGAAGATGCTTTTAAAAAATTGTGGAAGGGAGGGAGGTTTGACAATGATATATTGTGTTGACTGTTCAAATAAAGGTGAACATTGCCTGGGTCCCCAATAAAATTTTCTGTTTGTAATTTTAGGGGTCAGTCCTCTTAATGAACCTTTAGAACTGTAGGAACCATGAACTTCAGGAAGGAATTAACAGCTGTACTTAACGTAGAGTAGAGTTGAGTTGATTTTGAGTTTAACGGCCCTTTCAGCAGCGAGGCTGAATGTAGAGAACAAATTGGATATGTTAAAACTGAATGTTTTAAAGATATTCTAGAAATTTAAAAAACAATGGATGGACATTTGAAACTGAAACTGATAAAGGGTGATAGCAGGACCCGGTTTGAAAATGGATTGAAAACTTTATTCTAGTGCTTTAAAGCAAAATTTGTTTTACTTCACACTTGACCCGCCCGTTCCGTTAGCTTCAGAGGTGAAGTTAATGTTCTCGAAGAAACTGGTATTCAAACGGGTCAGAACTCAAAATAAACAACATTCGGATTAATACTTGTCATTTAACTCTCATGAAGGCCAGTAAATAAAATAGAAGATATGAAATACATGTCCTCCACCAAATAACTCTTTCAACATGAAGTTTGCATCTAAATATAAGAAAAGAAAATTCACAAATCCTTGCTTATCCTCTATTCCAAGCACAGCAGAAGACGCCCAACAGTTTATTACAAATTGAGTCAGAAGTCGTGCAATATTTCCCAACTTAAAAAGCAGACTTGTGTAGACGCCATGATCGATCTTAAATAAAAGGTCAAACTGGCCCATGAGGTAGTGTTCCAAGCGAACTATTTAACACGGAAGCCGCCACTCCGTTAGTTAGGTTATCTTCAGTCAGTTTTTAGTGGCAGTGATGATGATTACTCAACAATGCCTCGTGAGCTGTTCCTGTGAGAGTTCGAACTCGGGCGTATCTGTATGGTAACTACCCAAAATATTTGTCATGCAAATGGGGAAAGTACAAATGAAATACAGCGCAGCAGCTCGTTGGTTCCAGAATTTTGTACAAGTTGTAAAAATGTCGAAGGTAAGCAAAAGTTCGGCGCTCTAAGGTAACAGATTCTGAGGTCATGCGACACGCCATTGAGGAAAATCCATTCATCGGCACATGACAATTGTCAACATGGCATATTCACGTCCACTGGAGTGCGTCACGAACTCGGGAAATCCGTCAGGAACCGTCATTGTTCTACATGAGTTGACTTCAGCTTAAGTCCAGAGGAGAGTGGCTGTGTGTCAAAACTGTACGAAAATCCGCATGATGTCCGTTCCTGAAACGGATTGTCACATACGACAAAAAGTGGGAATTTTTCTGTGCAAAAGTGTTTAAGCAAAGCCAGCTTTCAGAACTGGTTGTCAAATAGGGACGTTTCGAGCATGAAGTCATGCTCTGTGTATGGTGAAACTACGAGGGAGTAATTCACTTTCCGTTCGTTCCTTACGATCGTTTCATCAACGTCGACTATTATTCAGAACAGTTGTTTAGGATATATCCTTCACTACGCCAAAAATATCCAGCATTGGTGAACTGAAAGTGCGCCCTGCTGCAACAGGATAACAAAACCACAACTCGACTCGAAAAACACAATAACAAAAAATTCAGGAACGATGGTATCGAACTGATGCCACACCCGGCATATAGTCCTAACCATGCCCCTTCAGATTACTGCTTTTAATCAATGACATACTTCCTAAAATAACGATGTTTCACAAACCTACTTTCATTTGTACTGTAATATAACTACAAGTATGTTGTGCACCAGAATATTTTAAGACTTAAATAACTTATCCTTGTAGTAACAATCTCACATAAGAATTTGTTAGATCATATTGTTACATAAGAAGTAATTCAGGCAGCAATAAGACGAAATATAATGTTTATAGTTACACCTATTAATGTACACAAAAGAGATGTAAGTAGTTCGCACTGGTATGTAGACAAATGTATGCCTTAGTTGCTTTCTGTTAGGTTGTTACAATTTAGGGGGTGAATTTTTAAGCGGTCCCGTAACTGACAACATTAAAAGGTGGTATTTATAGTTCCAACGACGGGATGCCTGTAGAAAAGGAAGAGTGCGAGACAACTGCGATCCAGTCAAAACAGTCGAAAAATTGCCTAGTCCGAAAATATCAATACAAGCCAGCCGTGAACTATCAATGCCGCCTATGACAGTATGAAAGGTTTCAAGGAGGGTGCTGCAAATGAAGTAGTTTTGTCTGCGTCTACTCTAGCTCTCAAAACTTTAAGACTGTGATATTCACAAACTTCACCATCAAAGTGTGGGATAGGAACGACTGATAATTCTCTAGACACGTTGTTTTGTTAGTCATCAGTCAGATAAATTAATTTTTCACTTTAGTGGTGAAGTGAATACCCATAATGTCGTTACCTGGAGGATGGAGAACCAACGCAAAACAGTGAAACATAAAAGAGATTGTCCACCGCAGATTGAACTAGAGGTCATTACTTGGTAACAAGATGATGCAACCCCCATTGAATGGTTGAATGAAGGATTTCTCTGTCTTTGAATCGGTAGTCACCAAGAGTGTTATAAAATAGAGGATCTGCCCATACAACAAAATCGTGAAGCCATACGTCACAGCTTCGCCACACCTACTCTGCCCACTCCGAGCCACTAAGATCGCAATGTTTCGAGCCAACAATCATGGCGGAAACGAGAGTAGCCAATCAGACGTGATGGCTCAGACGATGCTCAGTCGCTTTTTGGCTTCATTGAGTTCATATGATGAAGATATGTATGGGCAGATCCTCTATTTTATAACATCCTTGGTAGTCACAGTCCGAATAACATGACTATGCTTCAGTGGCCTCCAAGGTTCCCCGACATCATGTCGTGCGACTACCTGACTTCCTTCTGTGCGATTTGTAAGATTTGTAACTTTTGCTCACCACTAGCTAGGAGTCTCTTGATGTGTTGCGTCCGTTGTACCAAGTATGATAGCCAGGATGTGAGAAAACCTGTTACATTTACATCGTGTAACAAAACTGGTCCCAATTAACTAGTTGCAATTTATGTGGAGTATGTGTAATGGGTACTCGCGGACTCACTTTTCCATCTCATGCATTGTTTATTTGTACAGCAAATAACAGAAATTAATCCAATATAAAAGTCCTATATTGTCTTGTATACACTTGATTATTGAGATGTGTACTGATCCGTAAATTACAAATAATATTTTCTACTGAAGAAGAGAAATTTTTATTGACTCCAGTGTGTGGAAAAAAATCTCGTTATATGAGATCCTTGATTTCACGTATTTCACTTTTTTTTTCTTAAAAGACATTTAATTTTTCCGACGTTACTTATCAAATTCACTGAAGGAATATGCTGTCCAACAGGAAGTTCAAAATGTTCAAAATGCGATGTTGATAATGATACAAGCTATTGCGGTTGCATTGCTGTTTATTGATGATAATACCAAACTTAAATTTTATGTAGAATGATAATATTTTTATTTATTTATTTATTTATTTATTTATTTATTTAATATACAACACAACAAGCTTAATACCCAATTACAGTGTTGTGTACATACAGCAAACGTTACATATATAAATTTCTTAATTATTACTACAGAAAATTTCTTGTTTCACATATGATCTGAACCTGTTTTCTGAAAGACTAAATACATCCACTTTATCAAGCTTATTTACAATATCATTGTATAATTTACACAGCCTCCACATAGGGGATTTATATAATATATTGCTCCTGGCTTTTGCACAATAAAATGTCCCTGTATTTTCTACTCTGGTTTTGCAAGTGGGAATCCGTAATGATATTTTCGAGACCAACTCCATACAGTCAGTCTTATTGTTTAATAACTTGTATAAGAATAACAAGTCCAACATCCATCTTCTTTTTTCTAGAGTTTGAAAATTAAAGTTGTTTACTAGATCATTGTAGGAAAAATATTTGGGATAATAATTAGTTTTTTTTTGTATGTAAGCATTTTCAAGAATTTTGTTTGGATGTTTTCTATTTCTTGAGAGTATTTTTTATTATTGGGGGTCCATATTGTAGAACAATATTCTAATTTTGATCTAACATATGTAAAATAAAGTGTTGTAAACGTCTCACTGGAGAAATCTTGCCCTATTCTGTAAATTAAACCTAAGTTTCTATATGCGCTGTTTGTTATCATATCTATGTGTTGATTGAAATTTAGTTCAGGATCAAAAATAACGCCTAAATCTTTGACAGTACTTGGTTTAGACAATTTAGTTTGGACAATATACTACCAAATTTACATTTTAAGTAGAAAGAATCAACCTTGTAATTTGAAAATAGAATACAAGATAGTATAGATAGTGCAGTATATTATCTTAATTAAGATGAAAGTTGGAGCAAGATAGCTTACAAAGGACTGTAGTTTGTTTTTAGTTGGATTATGCTACATACTTACAATTAATCCGTTAAAAAAGTAACAATTATGTCAGTTTAAATTTTTGTTAGGTAACTTCTAATTTAATTAATTAAATGTTACAATTAATATTAAATCAATATTAATTTAATTATTTTAATTCAATTAATGTTAATTTAATCAATTAATATTAAATTTTAATTTAATATGAATTAGTTTTAATTGATAATTGTTTAAAAAAATTCGTAACGTGTATTAAAAAAGAACAATCGCAACTTTTTAAGTAATTATCAGTTTTTTGAAAACAAAACAGTAATATTTTATAATAGTAGACTAGTTTTCTCATACCATTGACTTTACATCAATTAAATTTTGCAATCAACGTTCATAGTTTAAGACAATTGTCATTGCATAGTACCGGTAGTGGAAATGATCATTTCTAATCTAAATTTGAATCCATTATATTTTCGCTGGATTAATTTTTAATTTCAATCCATTATTCATTAATTTGTTTTCTAACTGTGGTTATGCATGGTCATCATATCGCTTCCCATCGCCCTTATTTCTGGCGCTCTAGACTACAGATCACTGTCTCCTGAAGTGAGCAATGTCCCAATTGTCTCACAATGAGGCTTATGATTAAAATTAATAAATATCCCAACTACTTTATGCTATTGCATCACGGTGTTGAGTTAGCGTAGAAAATTCTGTGGTTCATCAGGAATGGCAGTCGGGACTGGTTACAAAAACACGAGCACAAGCTGTGTAACTAATTGAATGCCCAAAAGCAGCATTTCTCAATTTCTTTTTAAGTGGAGATCGCTTTTGTTTGTTAAATTATTCTACGGATCACAATTCCTCCCCAATGGTCTTGTGACTAGCGCGTGCGTCTTTCGTGCACACGATCCCTTGTTTCGATTCCCAGTGGGAAAGCAAAAAGAAAAAATCACCATCACAGTAATCGTGGGACGTTAAACTAAAATAATTCATTTCTACGGATTGCGCAAATCATCGTTTTATAAAAGAATCTTTTGCGCTTATGTTAACCCTTTATTGGTCAGTGTTCCTCTCAATTCTATTGCGTTATCCTCACGACTTAAAAGCTTTATCTGCTACATTCCGCAAAAGTTCTTTCTTTCTTTCTTTTAGTTTTTTTATTTGTGGATTCTTGCTCTATAAGAAAATATTTCAACGAAACTGTTGGTAATTACGTGTGAAAGTATTCTTACGATATTTTACCATAATAGGGTAATGCTGCGTAGTAGCTACACATAAGACCTATTTTATGGCAATGTTGCTTTGAAATAAACACCCTGTACTTTGTAACCAAAGTGTAAAAATACTTTAAAAATTACGAAATTATGATCAGGAAGACATCGTTCAACCATAAAAGCAAACTAAATATTTTAATGGTAATGATATCAATGCTTGCCAATTAAAGGGTTAATACCATTCGTAAAGAAGTGTTGATTAAAGTTATCCTAATTTTATTTTTGTACTTGTTGTAAGCATCTGTATCTTACTTCAGAACCTGAATTTAAATAAAGGAAGAAATCCATTGCCCCATTATTTATCTTGTGCTATTGTCTAAGCCCGTACAACTTGGAAGTAATCTGGGTTGCATACAGGCAAGATGTTCTGAGAAATCACGAGAAACGTTCATACATTTCCACTCCCATCCTGAAGCCGAAAACCGAGAAAGGGACTACTTGAGCAATTAGATCTGATTAGAGAATTAGACCAGACTTCAGATACAGTCGACCAGATTCGAGAATCTTAAGTTCAAGTACCACTTGGGGACCACAGACCATAGTATTTAAGAAAGGCTGTTCTAAAGTGCTTAAAGTGCCCTGCTAGTGAATATACTACAAGGGTACTCAAAATTTAAAACAATGCCAACAATTACGTATAATGTACAGTATTTGCACATGAGCTAGAAGATAAGTCGAAGATGAGTCTGTGTGGTTAATTGAAACAAATAATCAATGTTGTAACGAAGTTTGTTGAGCTCCTGCTTCTTGCATATACTAGTCAATACACAATTAAAAAAAAAAAAATGAAAGGCGAAGCTAGATAACGATTGGCTAACATGTCTGAGGTAACTCTGCCATAACTTACTCATGAAGTGTAATCACCTGATAACGAGCTTTCTTGTCAAGTTGTTTACTATGTGCGCATGCGCGTATGCGTCAACACATTGTTCTAAAAGTTATCTGTAACACAATAATTGTAATCGTGTAGTAACTATTAGAGGAAGATGATTTGCGGTTTGAGTTTTTCCAAAATGCTGCCGAGAATGTCTCATGATGGAACAAGTAGCAGATCTATGATTGGAATAACAGCTGGAAAGAACTCCATATAATTTTCCTAAAGTAGCATCAGATGTCTGGGTCTTGGGTTCTGCGAACTGAGCTCCAAACTCGGATGATAAGGGGCAAAAAGGGTTGATTTGAATAAGGGCTCATTTGAAATTTTACAGAAGTTCGTTATTTTCCTTTCTTTCTTTCTTCCTTTCTTGGGTAGCTTTCGTGTCATATTTTGCAGATTGCTAGTAATTTAAATAAGTATGTGGGGATCCAGGGCCGGATTAAGAGGGGCTTAGTGGGCTATAGTCCCTCTCCTCCAGATGGACAGGGGCCTGCACTGTGATCAGAATCTCAACTGGGTATCTAAAAAGAATCATGAAGATACAACCATCGTCATAAAATAAAATATGACCAAAGATATGAAACATATTCCCTTAACTTTCCTACTCTACTTTCACAGAAATGTATTAGGTGAAGTCAGCGGGGGGGGGGTGACATTTTCTTTAGCCCCGGGCCTCCAGATGGGTTAATCCAGTCCTGTGGGGACAATCTAAATTACAGAGTATAATCTCTAAATCATGACAAAAACTACCCCCCCCCTACGAAAACCTATCCTTTAAAATTTAAAATTTGTTACATGAGCCCTTATCAAAATTGATCTCTCAAATATTCTTACCAGGCGCGCACCCAGAAATTTTTGTTGGGAGGAGCCCAAGCTTTTGGGTGATGGGTCTGATACTACAAGCCACTAGGTCTATGTAATGTTGAACGGGTATTATTTTGCACCCGAAAAGATGATAGGTAATTGTAAAAGACTTCCACATACATTTCCAGAAAAAAAAAAGTGATAGATTGTTTAGAATACTCGTGTTACATCAATCATTTCGATGTTAAACAAGTATATATATATATATATATATATATATATATATATATATATATATATATATATATATATATATATATATATATATATATATATATATATATATATATATTAAGTGTACAAATGTATGTTGAGTTCAGAAGTTTGGGGAACGGGTCCGGACCCGCGACCCGGTTGACTCCTTCCCCGCGGATGCGCCTGTGATTTTCACATAAGAAATCTAAAGGCCCGTGGCCTGTGTCACCAATGAAAGGAAAGAAATATTCTCTATTTAGAAGTATGTATACCAGCTTATTATTTTCTGTACGCCTATAAACGAAAGAACAGGCGTGGGCAAACAATGTAAATATTTTATTATGAGCAATGCGTGGGCCACGTATGATCTAATGAAATGACATGTTCATTCAATCTATATCAGTGCTGTTAAAATTAATCGAATAATTATACAAATATTAGTTCTTTGAATATTCGTTTTCCATTTTTGAACAATTGTGCGAATAATTATTCGTTATCCGAAATTCGAATAACGAATTTCAACAGCACGTATCTACACTAATAGTAAAGGAAGAGTGAAGACTGTGCCGTATAATCAGTTGATCTATGGAGCCTGTGTCGGTGGCTACAGGAATATACGAGATTTGTTCTTTTGACGAGAGACGCATAGAATTCAATAATAATAATAATAATAATAATAATAATAATAATAATAATAATAATAATAATAATAATAATAATAATAATAATCATCATCATCATCATCATCGTTGGACCTTCGTCTTTCCGCCATGTTCATTTCAATGGAAGTGGGATTCCTATCTAGAGATCTGTCTGTAGCGATAGACACGAGTCGGGCTGAGAATAGTGCAATTGTGCTGTGAACTGTTTATTCCCAAGCCTAAGTTTTTTTTTTTTAAATTTATATGTATATAAGTATTTAAGGTTATGGGGTACTTTAGTCTCTTTTCACTGATTTGTTGGAAGTTGAACAATGTTGCCAATTCTTTTTTTCGATATATATCACGATTTAAAAGAAAAAAATGGAGTTCCTTTATTTAAAGTAAACAACTTTATACTCCAAGTTCTCGCCTAAAAGTTTGATTTTTCAGTACACTGTATATGGAACTCTCTGGAAAAAAAAAAAAAAAGAAGCAAATTAGTTTCAGAACGGTGTCCGTTAAAGAAAATTGTGTGATACGCAATATTGCTGAATTCAAGATGGCTTCCTAGTGACCACACTGCCAGTCACGCAGTTCTTTCAATAATACCAATTGCAAGATTTTCTCCTCCTGTTACGCATGTTGTTATTACTGCCCTGTCCCAATACTTTTGACTAATCCTGTATACAGATTCATGTGTGTGTTCTCACAATAAAATTAAACAGGTGCTTTCCACAGAATATTTTTCATACTAATAAGTATTTTGATACTTTAACCCAGGGGTGGAATTCCAATTCCAGAACTAAGGGGACAGTCATTAATAGATAGTGTCAGATCGGGCTATGTCACGAGAATACAAGCCCAGAGAGACGAGGATGAAAGCAAACTTTCATGGAGAATCGATTTAAGCGATACCGATTGTTGCAGAACAAACAACAACTAAACTAAATCAGGATCACCTTTCAAATTTCCTACCTGTTACTATTAACCACTGAAATTCTTCCTTCTTTTGAACAAACACTTCAACTTACTGAAGGGGCGCCATCCTCTTGTGCCCCTCCCTGATTTCCACTTTTGCTTTGATTTCGGGCTTTTAGAGCGGGGTCCGTTTTTACCCGGGCCGTTTTGACTAGGGCCTTTTGCCTGGGCCCTACTGACATGGAATCATACGGATATATAGATACACTTATTCCGTGTAACTTCCCTTTAAAAAATAATGTTTTTTTTTCTTCACCAAGTCTAGCTTTATTGTGAACACTATTGAATTTTGACTAGGACTTTTTTTTTTTTCGTAGAACATACACCGTACTCTCATAGTTCTACAAACAGTCCGTTCGAACCAGAAAACACTCTGGGACACGAATATAACTTATTCTTTCCTATTGAGTGATCGATTATCCTTGATTATAGAACTTATCCTATTTTTATACAAGAATGGCAAAATATGGTATGTATCTTTTTATCAGGCAAGCAAATTATACCCTTATGAATTAAATTAATACGAGAATGGCAAAACGTCGTGGCCATTTTATGATACATATATATTTGAGTTGGTCACGCGGAGATAATACATACGTATATGCTGGAAAAAGTTGATAACAACATAATTAAAAATTCCCCTTTTCAGCAGTATGTATGTATATTTCGTTTTCGCCAGTGAATTGAAAGTATTTTAAATTTAATATATATTTTTATAAGTTGTAATTTAACTGTACAAATGTATTTATTGTGTTCTACAATTCTCATATTATTATTTTTTCTGACTATAGTAATCAGCTTTTTCGTGTTATAATGGAAAGAAAGGTGGCACTTACTGTTATTTCTCTAGTAAAGTTGAAATGTTCAGAAAACTCCAAAAATTTCTAAGATAAAAATGCCATGGAAAAATAGTTCTTTATTTTCTTTCTGAGCCCATATATCTGTACGTGAAAATAATTCTACAACTCTTCATTTATAAATGACGTTGAGCTCCCCGAAATAGCAAAAATTACGCCTTTTTCTGATATATTACCGTGGCCTGCCGAAAAGTACATCATGTCAATCCTTACTTCTCCATAGCTGACTTCCATCTCCAACTCATATCTCGATGACCGTTTCTATTTCACACCATTGCATAACAGCCTGTAAATTTCTACCCTTCTTTACATCACTAATCTTTATATATCTCTGGCCGTAGAGAAGGCATAACCTTCTGCGGCCCGCCCATCTTTGATGGGAATGAAAGACGTGGGGAAAAAAATTGAATATGTATTAGTTTATTGAATTATACGAAGATACTGTATTTCCAATGGTCTTTTAATTTTATTTTTCTACCAAAGTTTGACATTTATTTATGACTAGCAGCGTTCACCCCGCTTCGCTGGGGTCACCCCGGAACGCAATAAACTTTGTTACTTAGATAATTTTTACTTTTTCGCTTTCAAGTGATATGATAAAAACCATAGAAGATTGCAGTAAATGTTAACATTATATCGCCTGTCATTTATGTTAACCCGCCGAGTGACACGGTCATGTGGGTTGCATATAAATACGGTTAGATTTAGCTATGATGAGCTAACAAAGGATTTCTACGTTATGGACACTTGAATGGTCAATTATCTCAAGACACTGGTAATTGAAAATTAAAGTGATATGATAAAAACCATCTAGGGTCCAAATCTTAATAACCCCCCAAAAATGAAAGAAATTGGTTCAGCCGTATTAGCGTGATGAGCTAACAAAGGATTTGTACGTTCTCTTTTATATATATAGATAGATAATGAGCAATGAATGATAGGTTGAACTGTTTGCTGATCTCTCGAAATTACCTCATACCTTTTTTTGTACATCAAACGTATTCGTTCTGATTGGTAACTTGCGTTTTCAACTTTCATTTTGTGTAGTGTTATATTCCAGTGCCCGAGATGCATATTTGTAAGGAAGATTAAATAGATTAAATGTGAGTCTGTGATAACTCAAAAATTCTTCATGGTTAAACGTGGTCGGGAAAATTGCGTTAGGATTATTAGTATTTTAATAAGAATGATCAATCACAAACTAGTTTTGCAACAAGATACATGAAAAGAGAATATTTGGTCCGTTAAAGACACCAGCAAAGAAGGAAATTCGTACAATGCCGAATACAATTCGGTGCTGATTTCCTCCGGGAGAAAAAATCACCTTCTACTCTAAAATTGATCTGTCGTCAAAATTGATCAATTTTGTCAAATTTTAATCAGATTTGTTGCGATTCTCTTCACACTCACTAGTGCAGAAAGAGAGGGGATCCACAAGAACTGTGTTCCATTTTTAAAATTTTAGTCAGCCTTTTAGGCGAATAAAACACCCAAGTAAATATGTTCTGTATTCCTTAATATACCGGTAACCATAAATTAATATAGACTTACACACAGTATTAATTTCTACCCAACCACGGCAAATCTAAAATGAAACCTATAAATTTTCTTTGATTTACGTAAATAGCTGTACGATATTGTGAAAAACATCTTGATAAATACGTCAGAATTACACGAGTAACACCGCCGTTTATGGCAGATGCTAAGTGTCTTTTTTGTTAAAACGTTAAAAACAAATAAATATCAGTAAAACATTTTGAGTGGGTATTAAATGAAAGGTCTTGACGAAATAATACCAAAAATGCATGCTTAATTGATTAGCCTTTACTAAATACAAAAATTAGTAAATGGGTAATAAACCGCAGCATTTGTTTCAAAATTAATAATCTCTTTGTTTTGCCTTCTATTTAGTAATTCTAATTAGTTGAACGAAGTATATGTTCTCCAGTTAAGTCTATCTTCTTGGGACTATATAGAATGTGACTTCTTTGCAGAAATCCACATTTGCTTCTTTCCTTCCCGTTCGTATTTTCAGTAGCATTTTTCTAGTTTTGCCATATTCGCAATCTGGCTGAAAGGTAAGGGGGAACAGAAAAAAGTAAAGTTATTCTAGTATTTATTTTTTGAACATTTAAGTTGTCAGTTTGCATAAAGCACAACGGATTTAATGAACTGTACCTGTGCAAATGATGGGTCAGGAGTTGAAATCTCTACTTGTTGAAATAAAGTGAAACTTTAAGGCGGTCTCTAACCCTTGGAGCGTGCTGAGTTTCTCCCTATCTTGAGCTGGTTGTTACTGATTTTATAAATAATTAGTATTTAGAAGAAAAGCGTAAATTGGGAAATGTAAAATTTGAAACAAATGAAATCTTTCAGTTTTACGTCCCGCGGTTATGCCGGCTAGGCTGAGACGGTGATAATGAGAAATGAATGTAATGGTGGAATGAATAAAGTGGGAGGAAACGGGAGAAGCCCGAAAAAACACGCACGCTGTGTTTGTTCACCATAAAGTCCACTTCGCAGAGCTGAGAAATGTAAAGTTTGAATATATTTTTTAAATAAGTTTTGCAACAGAACTATCTTAAAATAACTTCTCCGACTTCCTGCCAGTATTCTTCAGGAGGGAAATATTATTATTATTATTGTTATTATTAATAATAATAATAATAATAATAAATTATTTCCTTATTGTATATTGCCGATCAATCTGAATATAAAACACTATGCCTTTGTACGGTACTAAAATTATGCCAAGTATATTATACTAAAATCTTACAACGTAGCTTTTACGCCGTTCACTGTACTGTAATAAAGTAAGCTATACGATATAAAAATGTTACAGCGTAACTTCTGCGATTTTAACAATACTGCAATAAAGTAAAGTACTGGTATATGATATTAAAATGTAACAGAGGAACTTTTATGCTTTGTAATAAAGTAAAATATTGTTAAAACGTTACAATGTAACATGTAATATCAGAAGGGTGCATTCCAACGGAGCGGGGATCATGACATAAAATATGTCATTGAACTTTTAGAGACGGAAGAGAAAATAATACATTTGAACCTGTTAACAAGCAAAAATTGGAATGTATAAGAACATTTTTAGTCAATATTGCATTATGGAGAGGGACATTATTGGAGACTAGAACCGTACCAAATTTTAAAATACATGTCGCCTGTACTCACGCACATGGTGCTTGTCCACGACAAAACTAATTTGACGCGAACTGGGATCGAACAAGTGATCTCACTCACCAGAGGTGAGCGGTCCACCACTGAGCCACTGCCTTATGGAGCCTTATCCTAGGATATGTAGAGTGTGTGTCGTGGATTCTGGAGAGAAGATTGTCATTCTTATATCCTATAAATTTCCGATTCAAGCATCCTGTCGGATCTGGATTTGTACAAGAGTTTTCCATTCTACCATATATTCTGCGATATAAAATTACTCCTTACTGCGCCGAGAGAAGTTCTTTAGTGTACTTAAAGTTCATTTTGCATATCGTAAAGGAGGATGATATGAGACTAGTATCTTTCAGTTAGTTTATACACTAGTGGAACAACTGTGATTACGTATTATCACTATGCAGGCTTCATCAATACTAGGTAGTACACGCGTCATTGCTGCGATATCCATACCAGAGAGATTTCCCGCTCAGTGTAGAGAAGTTAACTGTTCCTCTACGTCTGTAAATTAAACCTAATTCCGTAAGGAGTCGGATTTTTCTGATCTAAAAGCTTCTTCTGAAATGTGTATGGATTTGTATGTGACCTTACAAGGACCAAAATATGAACTTAAAAACTGAAAGTATGATATAAAAGAATATCTTTAAAGTGTAAGTCGTACAACACATGTTACTAAGTTTAATTCATTATTGAACAATTGTGCCATGTATGAGGCTCATCTAAAATCTAAGGATCAAACTGTCATAAAATGCCATTTATTAAAATTAACGTATTACTGAGCTTGCGAATCCAATGCTGAGCTACGCAGGATGGAAATATTTATATCAAAAAATGAGAAATAAACCCACGCGTAAGAAATGTGACAATATCTAAACAACCGAAAATTTAATTTTTAACAAAAAAAAAAAAAAAAAATGACACTTTTAATTCCTTTGTAGTTGCAAGGCTAAGCGTATGTAAACAATCTTTCGTTTTCGTGCTTAATTTTACAACACATTACATAAACAGCTTTCCTGTTTTTATTTTACCGGAATATGTTTCTAAGAAAAGAAAGAATATAAGCATTAGGTTCACAAGATACCTTACGCAACATAATCCATTATGTTGTGGAATTTCAAAACTATGTAAATACTATACTTTCATACGAATTTCTGGTAAAAAGTGACATGTAAAAATATAGTAGAATTATGGTATATATATATATATATATATATATTTATTACTAGGAGCATAAAAAATATAGATATCTCTTCTATAAAATGCCCTAAAAGAAACACACACAAATTAATTTAATGACAATAAAAACTCCCAAATTTTCCCACTTACATGTGGTTGCAGATACCACCATTCTGTTAACAACATAGGAACAAAGACGAATGTGTGTAATTCAGATCCTCTTTTGGTTGTAAATTGTCATATTATGAGAAGATATGTTTACCTGGGTGCAAAGTTAGGAGCGTATTGACAAAATTAAAAGTATGACATAATATTCGGAAATTACTCAAACTTACTAAAATTGAGGAAGAAATCACTGGAACTTAAGAAAAATGACCATATATATATATCCTTATATATATAAGGATACACTTTAAAATTATCATTCTTTGTTTAGAATGAAGTGTAGTATCATGTGTATTTGATTGGCATTGTGTCCCGGTACCAGATATTTCATTAACTTCCGCTCCTTCTTTATTATAATAGAAACAGCAATATCGAGTCGAATAACACAAGATACGTATATAAACCAACTTTAACGATGGGGAAAACAACTTAGATTTCCTAAAAATAAAAATCTTTTAAGAATTCGAATTGTAATACAAGCTTTTGTGTTGCACTTTGCAGCCATGAGTAACTGATTTGTAGCATTTTACTCTATAAATATAAATTATACAGTCTATTGGTACCGTTTAACGAAAAACTGAGACATACCAATCAGTAGAGCTGTATAATATGCGTAAGTGTAAAGCCTCATGCATAGAGTTTAAGAAAATTTAGAACAACTTAATAATTATCTTTGTAAAACTAAAAATTGATGCTTGTGCGAGAACCATGCCAGTTATTGACGTGATTTTTTTTTTTTTTAATCAAAAGATCCAATATATTTCAGTCAAAAATTTTCTCGTAGACCTTATATCTGGAGAACTACATATTTTTTAATGTAGCCAAACCCAAACTATCACTTAACTCAGTATGCCATAAAAGACAATTTCTGGCCAAAGCATATATTAACTAATAAATAATAGCGTTAGAGTTTCGGCAAAGTTAATTTGCCAAAACTGTAACGCTATTATTTATTGGTTAATACATACTTTGGTCAGAAATTGTCTTTTATTGTATACAAGAAGTTCCAAAGCTAACATGCGTGGAACTCAGTACGATGTGCTTATTCCATTAAAAAAAAAAAAATTGATTTAGATGCCGTTCAAAAATTTTGTGACCCAGATCCAAAAATGCACGGAAAGATCCAATATATTTCAATCAAAAATTTTCTTGTACGCCTTATATCTAGAGAACTACATATAATGTAGTCAAACCCAGACTATCACTTAACTCAGTATAATGTACTTACTCCGTAAAACAGTGGTTCTCAACATAATTCCTATCACGACTCCGATTTTATCACATTCTCTTGTCAGCTACTCCTTTATAATTTCTGGTTTGTAATAAGCTTGTGTGGGATTTTTAATATACCTATTACAGAGACCTCACGATATCCATCTATTTCTATAATAGTAGAATCCATTTCTTGTATATAATGGACACGGTAATTTCTCTAAAAGCGAATGGATTAAAACCAAATTTGGTCAGTTCATTCATCTTCGCGACACCCAGGTTGAGAAACCCTAAAAATACAAAAACTCTGTTTAGGAGCCGTTCGAAAATGTTGTGACCCTTTATCCAAAAACTAATTATTGTCGAAGATCCCAATCTTTTGATTTTTTTTTTTTGACCATTCCCCAAATTTCTTGTTTACTGAAATTTACCATCATTTCTTGATTACAACACTAGCAGCAAGACGACAGCACATGGTATTATTAATAAAATATAACGTAAAATTCTCATTAATTTTTTTACTTTTAATGTCTGTTTAACTAAAATATTGTCAAAGGTAAGACATATATCTGTAATTTGATACACCACATCGAGACAAACAAAATGACATATTTGAGAATAAATTCTCAAGCATAGTTTTCAAGAAAATCAAGAAAAATAACGTGTAGCGCAAAAAAAAAAAAAAAAAAAAGTACGTCGTTTGTTCCCAATGATGAAGTGTTGTAAATGTATATTTGATAGGTATGTCATACACAGATGGAATATATTTGTAATCTTACAGCAAGATTTAGCAGTTTTAGTAGTTATAGGCCCTTAGAAATCAAATTATTGCAGTGGAACTGCGAACGAATATGGAAATTCAGACATACGGAGCATAGCTACAAATAAATAAACTTTCAAAAGACGAAGTATATTTAACAATACGGTCATATTTCTTTCTTTTTAATGGTAGTCCATACCCTGCAGAATGTTAAGTTATACTTAATTGTAAACTGAGGATAAGATTCGAAATTACAAATTGCAATAATAGTAATTTTGGAAATACTTATATCGGTGAACAAGCATTATGAAATAGGCTAAACACGGTAATTTTTAAGCACGTACAGTATTTATTATAATATATATTTATAATAATATATACGAATAATTAAGTGGATGTTTAATGACGGCTGTTTCTGTAGCTGTGTGTTCACGAGTATCATTTTGTAGCGGTGATACGAATAATTATATGGTATAGTACTTGCAATTCATTTCGTCTAATTCTGCGAATAACTCTTCATGTAGCTGTAGACCTAATTGTAAGATAAAGGAAATTGAATTTGAAATAGTTGCTGATAAGTGATGACGTTTATGGAGAGAGATATATTTTAAGGTTAAAAACAGTGGTTACAGTGATATCATTAAGTGTACATTACGTATCCTTATTGGAAGAAGTGAAGGGAGATAAAGGCTAATGATTCTTTTTTTTAAAAAAATTGCATAATTTTTTTTCTGCGAACTAGCCTAACCGATCCTTAATCAAAAAGGAAAAATCCACTTACGGAAAGCAGGTGCATGGATACGTTTTTTTTTTTTTTTTTTTTTTTTAACTTAACTAATAACACGCTTCGAGGTAAATGACTAAGGCATAATTACATGAAGCGTTCAAGAAGTCAGTGCGAGTTGTTAAAAGGAAAGTATGTTGCAATTTAGTTGACTTTTTACGTTTCCTGAGGACTACTTAACATTGGAATATCTTTTATTTTTTTCTCATACGATGATCTAGTTTTAACAAATATGTATTACATGTATTTTTTCGTTTTTTTTTTAATCAGTGGCGGTTTCTGAGTTAACTCAACTCGATAAAACTTGGAAGTTTTCTCGTTACAAACGAAGGGGTGAAAACTTAACCTTAATTCTCGTATTATGTATACAAGAATTAGAACATTAACGGCAGTTTGCGCAAATTAAGTTGAACTGTTGAATGACTTTAAACGTTAGGTCTCGATCAAGTGGTGAATGAACTAGATTTAACTCGAACGGCCGATTTTTGGGATGGTCTTGGTTAGTCTGTAATACTGAACTTATATATTTAATGGTGAAAAAAAAAAAATATCTTGAACTATGTTCAAGTTACAAATTTCAGTCTTGAACTCGTTTACATGAATGCTAATTTGAACTTCGTTGGTAAGTTTTTTTTTTTTTTCATTGTGTTTTGAAAAGAGTAAAATTTGATTTTTCCGACGTGGTTCCTCTCATGAGCCGAGTCTTCACTGGTTTTCTCCCCGATCGTTCGGCCATGTCAAGTTTCAATAATTGGCAATCATTTGAAAACTTAGCTATTATTGGTTACCATATTCATAGAGACGTACAAAGAAATATTTTCGAAATGAAATGTTGGTTTAATGCCCCAGAATTATGCCCACTAGTTTAAGGGGAGATGATAATTAAAGCAAGTAAATGATGATGGGAGAATTGGTGGAATGACAGTGTGGGAGTATCCCGAGAAATCTCACGGACACAATATTGTCTACCACAAAACTAACTTGGCCAGAGATCCCACGTACCACAGGTAAGCTCTCTCGCTACCACTGAACTATCCCTTCCAAAGAAGTATCGAACCGTGGAAGCTACTGTAACTAGCTAGCGTGAATAAGATTGGTGTTACATGTTACTATTGTAGTTAGAGATCAATTTTTGTACCAAATAGAAGAAAAAAATAATAGTTCTGAATATTTGTAGTAACCCAGAACTTCATAAATAAGATATTCAGTAATAACGAATAATTCTTGGAATGGGAATACATGTGCTTATTAATAAACAGTTGTAATGAATTCTATACCAAATGAATTCACGAATTTACAACCGTGACTGGTCGTTACACAATAGAGTTTTGAAGTTTGTGAGGGAGGACTTGACTAGTACAGAACGCAGTTGAGCATGGAAACAATCAAGAATGGTTTCCTCTATCGCCTCGTTCTGGTCGGTGGCAAGTCTTCTGTGTCGTACTCATCCGACGAGTCTCTCTCTGAGTAGCTGACTAGCTCTGCCGTGTCGTGACAAAACGCTGTAACTTTGGCGAAGAAGTTTTGCGAAAATGAGCCTTAAAGTTTTCATCCGAAAATGTGATCTGTATCGTGTAGAACCAGTGTAACTAGGCAATAATGGTGAACCAATCAATTTTCACCAAATTTAATCACACAACATGCATTTACGTAACATTACATGTAACCACGTGTTTCCAAAGTCAAGATAAACTGGTTCTACACGATACAGATCACATTTTCGGATGAAAACTTTAAGGCTCATTTTCGCAAAACTTCTTCGCCAAAGTTACAGCGTTTTGTCACGACACGGCAGAGCTGTTCCCCAAGGTCCGAGCAATGCGGTGTTGCAACCTTAAAATGCAGTGTTGCCGTGGCTAACATTCTGCGATGTTGCCGCTTATGCCAGTCTCTTGTTAGAACCGTTGCCATTTTCTTTTTTACAAATGGTAATGGTTGTATTCTTCTAGTTTTTAAGTTCCGAAGGTGAGTTTAGCCATTATGTCATAATTTTCATTATAAAACTCCGTTTTAGACTAGTTTATTGATTTTTAACATTTTAACCATTTTTGTTTTTATTGGGGAAAGAGACCATGTGCATTGATGACCTTAGTAATAGTAATAATAGTAATAGCATATTCATTATTTAGCATGTAGGAAGACATTTATGTACTAAGTTCGGCGTCAAGTATTTTCTTTTGCCCTTACGTGAATTGGACACATAAGGAGCGAATGTCAGGCTTCCAAGTTCATTCTTTGCTCCTCCATAAGGGCAAAACAGTTTTGGAAGATTCTAAATATCGTCAGTGCATCAGATCAAATACCTTCATAAATTTACAACTATAATAATAAAATAATAATAATATAAACGACATTATATCAATTAAGTTATTCATAGTACATACATGAAGTAATATTTTTGTCGCATTTTTTCCCTTGGAATTTATTCTTATTTTTCTTTGTTCTTCTGGTTTATTTTCTACAACATAGCTACTTCTAATATTATTCAAAGTTAATTCAGGATGACTCATTGTGAAATGCTTATCTTAGACGTGAAGGATCTGTTGTTCGATCCCAAGTCTCTGTGCTTGTGGTGGATACCTTTATATCATCATGGACATAGAGTTCGTAACGTTTTCAAGCTTCCTTCCATTCTTTTAATTTCACCAATTTCTACATAATGTATCATTCACTTCCATTTATGAGACGTTAAAACTTAAGATTTTGTAATAATGTATTTACTTTCTCAGTTAAAAATAAACAGAAGAAAATGAGATTACAACTTTTAGTAAATTCTAATTTAGTCAATGTTTTATAAGACTTCTTTGCTATCCCAATGAAATAAATATTTGACCCAATAAGTAAGGCATATATTTTTATAAAACTTTGTCATAAAAGGTCGTAATTTTTAGTCACAGTCCTCCAATATATATCTTTCTCAGTTTCTCCAATATATATCTTGTTTGTTCTGTATAATGTATATCCTTCATATTCCTAAAAATCCAAAAATGTGCTTTCATTTAATGCCTTCTGTCTTACGAGGAACATCGTTACTTATCCCTTATTTTCTCGTATTCCAGGTTCATGACTGACTGTAATAAACATTTCAACCGCCTGCAGTACATACATTAAGTCCAGTTACGTTCTGTACCACAACATAACACAAAACTCTTTTTAATTCAGAATAATCGTAGCATTACCCCCCTCCAGAAGACCAAATATCTTAAATACAGTGTTATCATGATAAAATGCCTTTATAATGTTATCATTCCCGCTATATGATATTAGTTTTTGCCTCTTACACACACACATTTTATCATGATATTCATAACCGCAAAAAACTAAAAGCAGTTATTTAAAACAAAATAAAAAAAGAGCATATCCATATTTCTAAACTTTGTGCACTCCCATTCATAAAGCAAAGCCGTAACTTTAAAAAAAAAATCTTTATTGCATCCTAACGTTAAGAAAAAAATCATTATCCATCCTACTGATGCTAATAAAACTGTTATTTTTTCTGAACATAACTGTACTTTTTTCTGCCTATTACAGTGACGCAGTGTGATTTCTGCAGTGGTGAAAGTCCTGTCAGAATGAAGTTTTTTTAATTATTATTATTGTGTTTCATAAAACAGTATATCACCTAGTGTTCCTCCCCCCCCCCCCAAAAAAAAAAGCAAGAAGTTCGTAGGGTCTTTGGTAGAGTTCTCACACGCTTGATGCAAAGAGATGCAAGTTCGATCACGGTAGTACTTCTGGTGATCATTCCGTCCGCTGGTTTTCTCGTTTCTGTAGCTTCTTCCGTCTTCCATACTCCACAGATTCTTTCATCATTCTGTAGTGTTTATACGTGCCTAGTACATAATCTAGACACATTCAACTTAAATGTTTAATTTACTTTACAGCGAAGAAAGCAGCACAATACGACAGTAAATATTTCGTTTACCATCTATGTGATAGTTTGTTCTTAATATGCCTTCAATCTGCCTTGGTTATTTTTATCGATCTTGATAATTCGATGGCCGCCCAATATAGTAACGCAGTGTAAAGCTCCAATTTCTGTTTTTTTTTTTTTTTAATCATTTATACATTGCTGGTAATATATATTAGTTGAATTCAAAATAACATTAAGTTTTCATTGTTAATTATGCATCCCTGGAAATTGAGATACGCATTTGATTCTCTTAACAGCGTAACGTGACTAAGATATGTATTTTATGAAGAAAGATGACAAGAAAACTTCTTTTACGTGTACAAAAATTAGTTTATGAAGTGCGAAATAAACATTTTTTTTTTTTTTAAATCCAGGGAGGGGGAAAATTGATGTTCTTGATTTGCTGTTTTAAAGTCAATACTGCTTTATATATATATAATGTAGTCAAAGAATCGCAGACTATGTAAAATTATAGGTATAAAACTAATGGATCAAACATGTATTAACGAAGTATAATATAGGCACATATATGCCACCCTTCACTATACGTCTTCGTTTTCTTCTAACTATTACAATATATCAATAAATAATCTTACAATCATTTCTGCGTAGAATGCCAAATGTTCGCATGTATATAATATCTTATCGTACACGTGATTCTTTTCATCATCTTTATCCTGGTGATGAATACGTATGGATGCGTATTGGAAACGCAGAACTTGTTATTTAATCGTTACAGTGTTGACAGAATATTGGTGAAAAGTCGTAAAACTGTTTCAGAGAGAATTCCCCCTTCTCCTCCTCCTCAGCAACTTCATATTCAAAGGCATGTACTCACACTTATAGATAAAGACATTCCAATGTTGCATTTTCTTTTTTCTAACCAAATGCAGTTGAGTATAGTTGAGTCGTGACCAAAATGCATAGGTTTGTTTTCTCCTTTCCGTTCAAGCACACTAAGCTTTATTCTCTAACCTCATATAGTGTTTTCAGTTTTCTATTTTCCGATTTCCAAGTGTACTTGTTTCTAAATCATATAGGACTACACTTCACACAAAGCTGATAAAATTAAAATATTCTTTAGTGGTATGGTACATTCTTTGATGTCAGTAAACTTTTCCTTCTGTAGATTGTCTGCTCGGCTTTTTATATATATATATATATATATATATATATATATATATATATATATATATATATATATATATATATATATATATATCCGAGAACTTTATTCCACACAACTATTTACATGTTCAAATCTTCCAATTTTCTCTTCAAGGAAGGTTTTTACTATTTCTATGTCCTTATTTGAGCACTTGAGGATTTTAATTTCCTATCAACTTTCATTAAAATAATAATAATTAGTAATAATAATAATTAGTAATAATAATGTACAATTTACATAAAACTGCACAGTGGAAAGAACTAGCTAAATTGCCTTTCTTTCCTAGCTTGCTTGCTTTATCCAACCACATTATTGTAAATGCGTTAGATCCTATCTTCAAACACTTAATTCCAATAGCGTTTTAGAACTTAAATAAATGAAGCGCTGGAAGTTTAAATGCATTAAGAAGACATCGTAGTTCTTTCGAAATACACAGCAAAGATACATGTGGCTCAGTGGTAGAGTCGTTAATGGAAGTACTCATCCTAATATGTAACTTCACGCGTCGATTACAGTGTGTGCTTTTAGGTTCAACTATCAACGTGGTACAGAACACTCAGTTTTGAGGCATTTCGTGAATTATTTAAATTGACTGAAATAAAAAGTTACCTGTTTTGCCGTAATCCACCTTCAACATTCTTATACTTTAACATTCACCTTAATTCGGAAATTTTAAATCTCCATCCTCTGAAGACTGTGCTAATAATGGAATAGATTTTAAAGATTCTTTTTTTAAAGTTTAACATTCAATTGAAGATAGATTAGTCGAAAGGATTATTTCCGAAATATAAATTTCTGTTAGCGAGTAGATCAATAACTTTATTTAAATAAGTTTCAGTATTAAACAGGCATACGGTACATAGATCTATTACAATAAAGTAATGAGAATTTAAGAACTTCTATTAATAGTCATATTATCATTGCAGGTGTTTTCCCTAGTAGGGTTGCAAGCAATCAGGGAAGCATGTGCTTTAGATTGGAAGGGTGATATCATCCCAATGGAAATGGGTGGATGATGGAATTGTTGTTTCTAACTGTATGTCTTTCTTCCTGCTCACGTTCTCCTCTTATTTTCTGTATATATTTATTATAGCTGCATTGAAAATTCGAGCGTCAGTCTTTGAAAATATCTGCAAACAACCACAAGCAAAGTTCATATTCTACAGGCTAAGGTTATAAATCATTCAACATGTTAATACAAATGATACAATAAAAGCCGTGACATGCAGTGCCGCTATTGTTTAATTGACTCAAGAATTCACTTCATAACATATAAGAAAATGCACATGTGTATAAGACTATACTAGTTTTCAGATTGTAATGTTAGTAGTGGCTACTATACGTAATAAATTCAAGTTTGTGAGTAACCACATTAAGTTATACTTAACCAGTTAATAAAAAGTAAGATTAATATATTTCGCTTTAAAGCAGTTTCCACACAACGTTACGGAGAAGTAACGTCATGAAGAAATGTTTATCTATTATTATTATTATTAAAAGCTGAGGAAATTTATCACCCACAAATCGTTTGTATGATATTGAATGTCACACATTTTTATCTATAAATGAAATTTTTAGGTTTTACATCCGTCGGTTATGCCGTCTAGGCTAAAGGAGACAGTGATGAAGAGAAATGAATGAAATGGTGGATTGAAGAAAGTGGAAGGAAACGGGAGAACCTCGAGAAAACCCCCCACACACACGGTGTTTTTCCACCACAAAGTTCACTTGGCGCGAGCTGGAATCGAATTTTTAAGTGTAACTTGCGATTTGAAATGATTTCGTACATTTTTATGAAAACTAGAAATGTATTGCGTTTTAGTTCTAAAATAACTAAGTAAACTAAAATAAATAACACATTTTAAGCAAAAACATCTTTAAAACAATATTTGAGACTGAACTTAGTTAGGAGCTGAAAATGCTGTACGTTTCAGATTCACGGAAAAGGGGGAAGAGACCTACTTTAAATCAGGTGACGAAGATTCTAACTACAATCCTTACCGGGGATATAATAGTAATTATTTTCATCCTTAAGTACGGTACTTGATAACATTTTGTATGTCTCGTGTTCATCTCCTGTTTGGAATTAAAGGAAAATAAATTAATTTTAACTGCAAAGTGACTAGTCACTTATCAGAATAAAACTATAAATGTCATTGGTTATGATTACTTAAATTGTGAAGGACTCGTTGCACAGTGAGAAGTAAATATATTTTACTTCTTCAGCGATCATTCATCCTTAGATGCATTCAAAAGTGCTTATTTATTATAAGTATGTTTTGTTAATAATAGCTGCACGTATGTTGTTTAAAAAGAAAAAAAAAAGCTAATATGGAATTGTATCACGTATTTGAGTAAAATATTCAGGGATAAGACATGTTTAACTACTTCTGATACTTTGCCATAAATTGTACCTCTACATTTTGCGGCCTGCAACCTGTAAGAAAGCATTTGAAAGTATTTTATGTACGTATTTTACAGACACTCTTTTAACCATGTTCGTGAAGCAAGATCTCCCACTTTTATAAATTTTAGTGAATAAGACATTTGGTATAGTGCAGAAATTTGAGTTTTCGACACACACGTCATAAAATCCAGATTCCTGACCTATTAGATAAGTCTGGAAGCAGGTATCAGTTTAGTTGATGAAGATCCTTAAGCTACTCACTATAATTGGAGGAAATTATGAGTAGCATATATCTTCTATTGAATGCAGGCATACGGTAAATTTCACACCACTACTAATTTACCATTGTACTCTTGCCAAAGATAAATTAACAAATAAAAAGTAAATCTACTTTTGTACAGCAGTGTATATAGGGTGAACCTGAAAGATGTGCACGAACTCCGGTGATTTGTGGTATCAAAATACGGCAAAAAGTTCTTTTGCGTGTTGTCGAATTCCGCGTCGTGTACGAGTGACAGGGGTACCAATTTGGACCTTCGAATCGACAATCGACTTGGACAACTGGAACGGAACAGAAACATGTGCACAAACTATCTCTGTCTGTGCAACTGCTTAATGTAACATTTTGTTGATGTATATCCACACTTGATGTCACGAATCACCTTTCGCAGTTTGTGCAGATCTTTCTGTTCCGTTCCAATTGTCAGGATTCGATTGTCGATTACAAGTTGGCACCCCTGTCACACGTACACGACGCGGAATTTGACAACATGCAAGAGGACTTTTTGTCTTGTTTTGATGTCACGAATTACCTCCGGGAATTTGTGCATATCTTCCAGGTTCACCCTGTATTGTTATTAATTCTAGTACACCCTAATTTATAATTCCCTCTGGATTTCAAACTTCTTTCTTACTGCCCTGTTGAGGAAACAGACTGAATTCTACACTGAGTACACACGGTGGTCTTAATATTCATTAAGTTGTGAAACGAAATTTTTAGTCAGATTGATATAGGTCTATGTTAATGCTTTTGTATTTCATGTTTGATCTCTTTAACTAACTTCAAGTGGCCTTCTATTATAGAATCTCACCTTTTGGCTCGCAGAATGGCCTCGGTATTGGTATAACACACTGAACCCCAAACAAAGAATGCAATTTTATTTTTTAAGTATATAAATAAAATAAAATTTCATGTTTTCCATTCTGTTATCCCTTATGAAAAGAAAATACTTATTCTGAAGGTTGGATTGGACTGCAAACAAACAAAAACCCATTTAGATTATCTTGATAATTGTATCTCGGACTCGATTCTCTGATGGGTATGTCGTGTGACTTGCAACCTACAGTAAACTTTGGATCAATGTCTACTTATATGCTTGGAGCTAAAAAGAATGTTCTAGCTTCAAATATACAGTTAGACTCATCACATCGTTTGTTCTGTGACTTCTTAATTCTTAGAAATAACCAGCAAGGAAAGTTTTTTTTTAATTTCCCATTAGTGTGCAGAATGTTGGCTGACTATGGCGTTGTCATTGATTTCCTGGTATATACCATTCAACCATGAGGAAATTTCAATAAGAATGACAGTTTTCCTTAATCTTTCGTAAGCAGTAGTTGACTGTACAACAAAATATGTATATTATATTTGCACATTTGAGGTTCTTATAACGTACCTTTTTAAGGGACCGAGGCTATGAGACGTGGGCAACAGTTTAGCTTAGAGAATTCAAAATCATGACTCGTTACATTTACATAATTCATTATTTTCTTTCCATTCCTTTTTGCTGTATCTATCAATAATCGCTAACGTTTGACTGTTGTTAAAGAAAGCATAAATTCTCCATATTGGAGAATGTTGAAGATAAATTTCTTTTAGTAGGAAAAATGTATTTGTTACGTTTTAATTTCATTGAGTAATTTCAGGCCATCAAGTCTATTGTTCACTAGTTTGTGAACAAATAAAATATCATTAGTTGGTCTTTTATTTCGTATTTTTATGGGAACCTATCAGATTGGAATAATTAGTTAAATTTGAGCTTTCAACACCAAGGGCCATATGAGACTTGAACTTACAGCCTAACCTGGGATTCGAACCACGCGAACTTCGGCCGGAATCGAACGCGGTTCTTCCACGCCAAAGGCGCTCACAGTATTCACATAGCCCCGAGGGAGCTCCAAATTGGAATAAGAATTAAATTTTGGATACAAATAAATCCTGAAACATTTAGATGAAATTGTTCCAATTGGACATATTTCTTAAACTGACAAATTTATTTTTAAAAAAATCAGATGTGAAAAATATAAAATATTAGTTTACTCTATATTTAGTTTCTTTGGAGCTTATTCTTTTACTTGTAATGTAATACGAGCCACTAGACGTGAACTTTAACAGTTTAACGTGGAATAAAAACCACATAAACTTCCACCGGGAATCGAATTTTGTCTCTCCTATCGTGCTTTATTTTGTGCCAGCTTCCGTAAATGTGAGAAAAGTTATATGAATTGAGTCTGGATCTGTTTAACGAGTTCTAGAAGAAAATTAAGATTTAAAAATAAATAAATAAATAAATAAACTTACGAAACTATAAATATTTTGTCATGTCACTTTTTACCGTCATGGTAGAAATCTGCCGACTGCGATTTCAACCATTGTTTTACACTGCCATGCAGTTCGGCGTCAGTATCAAAGCGTTGTTTAGCGAACCATGTCTTCGTCGCTGGGAAGAGGTGGTAGTCGCTTGGCACGAGATCCGGGTTGTATCGTGGGTGATCTAACACCTCCCGTGAACTGAAGGTTCCTTCGTGAACATCGGAACAGACATTTTAAAAATCAATGCACCATTGCCTCACTCGGAATTGTCATTATTCCACGTCCATACACTTCACACAGCTGATTTTCAATTGGCTTGTGGCTTTTTGCCAACAAAAATCTAATCACAGAAAGCACAGTAAGAGCGTCACAATCTTCACGCTATCACAGCTGGATGCATACTAAGTGTGGCAACGTTCTGACACCAAGATGGCGATTCTAGCCTTGCCCACCCCACTGCCGCGATAGGCCAAAATGTCTGATAGTTTCTTAACATTCCTCGTATATATTCGTACGACAGCCTTCGTATAATAAGCTAGTCGATATCTACAACATGCTATTAGGTAAGCTATAATAAGTGCTTCCAAGCAGTTTCTTATACCTGAAATTTGGATGCGAAGTTTACGACAAGCAAATTTGTACACTATATGAAATATTTTGAAACCTATTATTAGTTCATGTAAGGGTATTTTGCAGATACTCCCTGTCTCACTCCTGAATTTTTTGTTGTTCTTAACTATCAGTAAGTTATTGACTGAACTTCAGAACAGTGAGGATTTACTTAGCGAAGAGTTTTCAAAGAAAAATTGAAAAGAGAGTAACAGTTTGACTACACCATCACTAGAGTTGAATTTGTCATATTGAGGATACGATAGAAGATGTACTTGAAAGTAAAAAGGAGATAAGAGTATTCCAATTCAGTGATGGGTAAATTACGGTCTGTGGACCAGTCGCGGCCCCTGAAGATTTCTATCCGGCCCGTGACATGACTCCTAATCTGATGGATGAAAAGAATAGGGTTAACAGACGTCCTTTTTACCCGAACATGTCCTTGTTTTGTAGGTTCTAAAAATTATCCGGGTGGCTTTTTGTTTTAATTAATGGATGGTAGTCAAAAACGGCATTTTTACGCCTAAAGAGATTTAATTGAGAACCTTGAGTACGGGAGGCTTATCAATTAGCTACGAGTAATCTCATTGAATACTTATATACTGGTGATGGTTGTTTCCATAGAAAAAATACTGATATTACGTACAGCAATATTCTTAGAAGCTGATTGTACATTGATTCATGGTCGTGGAGACAAAACAAATATTTAAAAATGCATTACATTCTGGACTTCGTCGGTAGATTAGTCAACATCCTTTGTTGAGAACGAGACTTTTATCACCACTTTGTTTACGTTAGCCGACACAATACGTACACACAACTTTGATTTTTTAATTTTAAAAAAAAGAAAGAAACGAAGATAAAAACTGAATAATGTCTATCATTGTATGGAGTTTCTTGTGTAGAACGAGCATATGCCTCGTACAGTCACGTTATTAATACAGTTCCTGATGGTGGTATTCGCGAAAAATGTAAACTATATATCAAAAGCCCTGATAGCCATTGGTAATGAGGAAAGTTATCATGGGGCATGGAATCAAATTTATTCTTTGTAGAGCAGTGGTTCTCAACCTATGGGCCGTGAAAGACCAATAACATCTTGCAACCTACTGAAAAAAAAAATGAAATGAAAGTCTTTAGTTTAACGTCTCGCGATTATGCCCTTGAGGCTAAAGAGATGGATGATTATGAAATAGTTTTTGTGCTCTCCGACCGGGAATCGAACTCGGGACCACATGCACCAAAAGCACACGCGCTAGCCACTAGACCAGGGGGTAGGGCTGCAACCTGCTGGACGTACGTGTCATATAGAATTTAATATCTCTTTCCAGTACCACCCTTCGTTATTCAAGTGAGACTTACACTTTTAGGCGGTTAAGTATCTGTGTTCAGTGGCACCGATTTCTGTATATCTTTTGGGAGGCCCCATTCAGGTGTGTCGGATATACATGCAAATTTTAGATCCCCAGGATAGGCGCTCATGCCTGAGCCCTTTCAGTTTTTCAGCCCTCTAATATATAATGGAAATTATTAGTTTTTCTTTGCTATGAACGAGGATTCTAATAGTTCATTTTTTTTAAATATCCGATACTTTATGAAAATTAAATTTTGTTACATAACTTTATTTATAAATCAAAATATAATTTAAATAGTATTCAGGGCGCTCTTAAGCCGATTGGGCCGATTACTCCCAGCTGGGCCTTGCGCTAGTGTGTAATATACTCTATCAGCTTATCAAAAAACAAAGAACAATACATTGCAAGTTGGCTGAACTAGGAACCTGGACCAACAAAATTATTACCAATTGGGCCCCGCAGCTCCTTAGGCCGACCCTGATTGTATTAAAATTATATACAGGGTGATTCAAAAGTGTGAAAACACCCAAATAAAGGACAGGATTTTGAAACAGTTGCAAAAGTAACACAAGTGGGGGGGAAAACGTTTAGGATATGCGATATCGATGATCGCCATTTTGAATTAATTTCATTTTCTTAAATGGAAATCATATATTGTGATGGCTTATTCTCATCCGAAATCTTCTCAGGAATTCAATTTGTTTTTGCTTTATCACTTACCACAATGAAATTATAACTGTTTCTTGGTTTTCACAACGTCAGTTACATATCACACATTTCTCCCGATTAAGGAGTGTATTCGATATGTTGTCCATTCCGTTGAATTGTCAGAATATTCTTTTTTCCCATTCATCCAAAACTTTGCTCCGAGTGCTGTCAAGTGTGCTTGCACACACGTTTGTTACGTGTTCCTTTATGTGGTTAATGACCTTAATTTCCACTGAATACGCAATGTACTTGAGATGTCCCTAAAGATCAAAATCTAGGGAAGTGAGTCAAAGAAACGTGGTACCCACTCCATAGCACCTCGTCTACCGATTCACGAGTTGGGAAACTGCACATCCAAATAATTATTCACGAACACAAGTTTCCATAATGCAGAAGAGCACAATCTGTTGGTAGAAGACAGGGGATGTCCCATCTTTAGATAAGAGATGGCAAGATATCTTCTTCCAACATTCGACAATATTCGATTGATGGTAAAATACCATTGATACGAGTCCCGCACACACCATAGTACACCACATCATAATTTTTCCAGTAATACCAGCAGATGCTTCACACCAATGGAGATTGGTGTCCGACCGGTAGCGAACATTCTGTTTGTTCATATCACCAGAAACTGAAAGTTGGCCTCATCTGTGAATCAGACGTCATGAAATGAGGGTTTTGGAGTATTTGCTCTGTTACTCATTCTGCGAATTCCAAACGCCGACCAGGGTCATTCTTGAACAGATGCTGATGTACTTGTAGCTTGTAAGGGGTGCCACTTATAAAGGGACAAAACACACATGATACCACTTTCTAGAACAAACCACAAGTGCTTTGATTTGGAATCTTGGTAAATGCTGCTAAAACTGTTACTGACGTCACCGTGCATGGCCTTCCTGATTTCGGTTTGTTGGCCATGGACTGTTTCCCTGAATTTCTTGATCAACTTACTTACTCTTGAGTGGCTAATGGATGCACTATCTGGATGATGGTTGTTAAAATTATCAGCCACGACCCTTGTGCTTCGCTGTCCTGACATCAAAATAATCGCAGTCGTTCTACCTGCATGGCAGCCATGTTAGCTTAGTCACTTGAAAGATACCAAGGAAACAAAAAAACAGTCATAACTTCGTTATGGTAAGTGTTAAAGCAAAAACAAACACAGCATTGGATTCCTGACAATTTCAGTTGAGAACAAAGTATCACAACATATGATTTCCACTTAAATAAATGAAAGTGAATGCAAAATGGCGAATTTCAAGATGCCGGCTATCGACATCACATGTCCTATTTTTTTTCCACAACTGTATTACTAATCTACAGTGTTACTTTTGCATTTCTTTTAAAATCCTGGCTTTTCTTTAGGTGTTTCCACACTTTTGGATCATCCTGTATAATGAAAATTTATTTTATAGAGGAAGTGGGCACGCAATTTCAGGTCTGAATCCATATCTAGATCAGAGTTTTGTTACCAATGGTGCTCTGATGACTTGGAAATTTCGTTCTTTAGCTTAAATACTTTTGAAGAAAATTAGTAAAAGCATATCATAAAATACCAGCTCATTTAAAAAATAGGGTAAGAATATATCCGTATATAAATCACTGGGCTAAAAGATAAAAGAGCCAGGTATTAAACACCCTTAGTGGGAGCCGGACCACTACCTCTACTTCCTGTCTGAAACAAGAACTCCTCACTGAAGATCAATCCCTTGATGAGCCCCACAGAAATTACTTTCGTTAGCCAAAGAACACTTACTTTGATGGCATATTGGCTGTGAGATATGAGAAACAGGCATTCAATGCATTCCCGTTTGAAGTGAAGCCAGCGCCATAGATTGAACTAACGTATATAAGTAGACTCTTGAAAGAGGAAGGGAGTATGGAGTGGAGAAAAAAGCTTTTTTTTTCTTTCTTTCGTGATCGGGAAACTCGTTCTTTACACACACAAAAAGGGTAGTGCATAAATAAAGTATTTAATTTGGTTGATTAATGCATTTACTTATTCCACTTAGAAATTCTGATGTGTCGTTTTAGAAGACTTGTTTGCAGTACCCGTAGCACAAGAAAAGTTTTCCTCATTAAAATGCATTTTATTATAAGGGTTTACATACGTGTGTGTTGAGTGTGGATGTATTGCCGATTTCCTGGATTTTAACATTGTTTGGCTTGTTGTGCAAAGCTGTAAAGTTTACATCCTCTAGCAGAGACGTGTACAACGAGTAGCGGGATGTGTTATGCTTATCAACAGTCTAGAAATGCACTCAATCTTCAAGTGAACGGTAATGCTAAATCTGGACCCGTAGACATTCCCTAATTGGAAGAAAGTGTAGTATAGTGTTCAATCTATCTCTGACGTGGAGCATTTCTTCTGCGAAAGTTAGCAACCGTGTTTTGGACTTTAACTGTTGTCGTAAGAGTGACTTCTTTTTAGATAATTCTGTACCCATTTTACGTTAAAAAAAAATCAGTAAAGCAGTGAATTCGTCTTTTCCATTTTTCTGTATATTATAGTATTTTATTTAGTGTCTTTGTTACTCTGTTTTTGTCTTTTTCGTACTAATTTAGTTCATTTTGAACTGCTTATAGATCCAATTTTTTCCCCTCCATCGTCTTTCACGAACTCTTGGAACGAGAGAGACAGAGACAGAGAGAGAGAGAGAGAGAGGGAGGGAGGGAGGAGCAGGATTAGACCATTTGCTGTGTATTGGAGAGTATATGGTCATTAGGGTTCTTGAAGAACAATGTTGAAATATTACCTAATTGTACCATTTTGATCTGTCGGTATGTTGTGAACACCCTATACCGTCTGGCAGTATTTGATTACTTGAAAAGAATTATTGTATGTGTTAAGAGTTATTTTCAATACGTAAATTCAACTCTGCATCCGTTTATTTTGACTTCTTATTACTCGGATGTATAAAAGAGGAAGATAGGTAGAAGGGATTCTTGTGTAGGTACACAAAACTTAGATGATCTCGTACAGTAAAAAGAAAACACTGTCTTATCCTAATTAATTTTATGGTTTTATTAGGCTTCGCTTTACATAGTGGAGGCCGAGCGTGTAAATAACTACCAAATTACACATTCTGTTGTCCTAGGGTTTAAATTGGGAATTAAATGAAATCTTTCAGTTTAACGTCCCATGGTTATACACTGTAGGCTAAGGGAGACGGATGATTAAGATAAGTGAATAATGATGAAAGAATCGTTAACGGTAGCACCCCGAGAAAACCCACGAATACGCTGTTGTCCACCACATGCTCTTATATAGATCTGGATTAGCCGTATTACAGGTGACAATTAATATTCCTTCATTTGTGGCCACTTCTAATCCAAAAAATGCAATTTCTTCCTTTGATAGGGGAAGAGGTTACATAAAACACTCTTGACGTACTACCGTTACCCACTATCTAAAATCGTCCTAAAACGAATAATAATACACCACAACGCTGGACATTGTATGCACATCGGGATATGGAAGATTAAAAATAAATAAGTTAATAAATACTGGCATATCGTACATGGATTTGTTCGATACATTGAAGGATTACTACACCGGTTAACAAACACCCGTTGTATTTACGTAAGAAATTGTCATTCTTTTGTGAATACCCTGTATGTAATACTATGTATTCAATTTGTTCCGTAGTCGCTAAATTAAGTAAAGCTTGTACCTACTTTTATACTTTGCCTTTAGCATCATAATTCGTTAAATAAAATAGCAACAGTGAACGTTGGAATTTTCATGTTGCAATGGATGGAATTAAGCTTTTAAGTTTTTTTTTTTTTTTGCCTTCAATTACTTGTCAGACAAGAGCGTGTGATGGAAGTCTTCGAACGCATATCCTTATAATTGCGTTTATTATACCTATGAAGGACAGAGTAATTGCCTTTACACATAATTCAAAACTTCTGTTAAAGACAATTGTCTCGGGTTTTTCTTATCTGAAAGAGTAATGAGGAACTTTGTGAACTTTTCTATTAATAATGTGTACAACTGAGCACGAATGAATAAATACATAGGTTTATACTGGTAAACAGTTTGTGTTGTGCATTGTTAATAAGAATTAGATTATAATTTTATACAGTAAAATCTTAGTTGCAGTACAATTCTCTACATATGCCTTCTGCTAAATTTGACCACATATTTATGGAGCTATCTACCTACAGTAGATATATTGTATTATCTATTCCGGAAGTTCACCACTTTTATAAGTTTATTTTCTGTGAAACCTACAAATGTGGCGAATTGACTGTAGCATAGTTGTTAAACAGCCTCTACAACAGCTTAAAAAAATGGATTTTTTAAAATGTTCTTTTTTATTCATTGTTACCATGCGTGCGTGTAGTTCCTGTGATCATTGGTTGCATCTCTCTAGAGGATACAACAATTTCAGTGTGAACTCAGGGTCGTGAGGCAGTTGGATGGTTGAGTGGTATAAAATTTAACGTCCTTCGTCAGCACGGAGGCTATATGGGACCTAAACTTACAGTTTAAAGTAAGATCTGAACCACTGTGAATCCCCCACCATAATCTCCCACTGTGAATTAAACCTGAGTATACAGGGCGAAGGGTGCGTTTGCCAACTACAAAAGAAGCTCATTTGAAGCAATCGAAAAGTTCTTTGAATTAACTATCCAGAAGAAACCTAGAAATAATGAGGATAGGGAAACAATGTACTGTGACCAATGTATGGAAACGACACATTCTTTTCTGTATAAAGAAGACGTCTGTCTACTTAAAAAGGAACGAATTCTTTTTATCATTGTCTTTCAATATATAATTTCTCCCTTTTTAAATAACGTAATCGTTTTCAGAGCAGTGAAGATAATGACTAACGCTCGTGCTGTCTGTGTACATGATTCCGGGTTCGAATCTTGATATGAGAATTTGTCTCGATTACAGTTCTAAGCACCTTAAGCGGAAGTTCTCGTTTCATGTATCTGCAATGCTGATTAGAGTTCCTTAACATCAGTCAATATGAATTCCCTCATGGGTATGTGGTTAGAGGGCGTCTTTTGTGGGAGACCCAGTTCGATTCACTGTGCAAGCTCATGTGCTTCGGATCCTACCTTAAGCTGAAAGTCCGTGCCTCATATGGCCTCAAAGGATACTTAATTCTAAATCAACCAACCAATCAATCCAGTCATTATAGCACAGTACATTAATCAATAAATGTACACGGTGGCTCAGTGATAGAGCGTTCACTTTTTGAGAGGAGTCCCTGGTTTAATTTCAGGCTATGTGACTTTGTGGTGGACAACATCGCGCCGGTGGATTTTCTGGGAATTCTTCCACATTCTCATTCCATCAATTCCGTTCATAATAATAATAATAATAATAATAATAATAATAATAATAATAATAATAATAATAATTCACTTTCATTAATCATGCGCCTCCTTTAGCCTAAACCAGTGGTTCTCAACCCAATTCCGATCACGACCCCCATTTTATCACATCCTCTTGCCAGTGACCCCCTTATAATTTCTGGTTTGTAATAAGCTTGTGTAAGATTTTTAATAGGGTCTATATCTATTGCGGTGATCTCACGATATCCATCTATGTCTATAATAGTAGAATCCATTTCTTGTATATAGTAGATACAGTAACTTCCCTAAAAGCGAATGGATTAAAACCAAATTTCGTCAGTTCATTCATATTACAAATACCGAATCCAATCCGTCATACTGTTTCAAAATGGAGGCCGTTTGAACATTTTAAAACTTCATAATTCCCTTAATTTTGAGTCATAAAAAAATAAAGTGATTTCTAATTTTGGTATAAAAAAAACACATAATTTCTTTTAAAAAGTTATTGAGTAGTTTAAATGATTTGATAATGTACTCTCATGCCCCGAAATGATTGTCGCATATCTATAACTGTCTTCTTGTAAGAATATAATTTGATAATTATTTTGCAGGGTACTTTTAATACTGATACTATGTGTATAATCGTGAAATGTATATTTGTGATAAATTTCATAGGAAAATAATTATAAATACGAAAATTAGAATGAGTAAAACAAAATGTTGTTAAATGGACAAGAAAGTTTTATTTTCATTCTATTGCTATTATTTACTGCTCTTTTGACATGAAATTTGCCACATACATGTCTTTGCTGATTATATACATACTAACATTATAAGAAATACCGGGCGAATTCGTTATCAAATTATATTCCTACAACATAATTATAGACATGCGACAATAATTTTGGACACGAGTGTACGTCACGAAGATTGAACCGGATTTTACTGCACTATTGAAATCAAACCATGCTCAGGTATCTCATTAGCTTTCAATTTTAATTGTATTTCAATATGCAGGTTTCGTTGCATTTGTATTTTTCTGGTATTTCAATATGCAGTTCTCACTAGTTTCATATAGTATCTCTTTCATTTAAATTGATTTTTAAACACCTGTTTACCTGTTGAAAATGTCTAGTAGACTTTTTTTTTGTTCTTAATAGTACGTATAAAAATAAAAATGTGCCTGTCAGAACAAAATTCAAAATACTATTTTAAAACATTTCTGGTATTAGATTCTAATTATATATCTCTTTCGCTTACCTTCGCAACTCCTACGAAATCCTCTCGCGACCCCTAGATTGAGAAACCCTGGCCTGAAGGACGTAAACTTGGGTCATACAACTAAAATTTTCGTTTCATTTTCAATAACTGCACACCAGACTTAAGTTATAATTTGGTTCATACAAAGGAAGAATTGTACAGATCCTCAGACTTAAGAAGTATTCCATATCATAGTAAAGATCTACAGTATTTAATCCTGTTATATTCAGGCGAATCGAAATTAGAAGTAAATGAGTATGTAGAAGATGAATTATTCTGAATGGTATTAAGATAAATCTGGTTATTTACTTCCTTCTTAAAAGTGTTTCTATTCATAACTGTATTTATTTATTTATTTTTTTAACTCAAGGCTTCTATTAGAAATTTCTATATAGACGCAAAGAACATTTAGTTCTGTTTCATCTAATTCCACATCTACAATCTTTTTCAAGGAGCTAAATTGAGTTGATTTGAGTTTAACGTTCCTTTTAGCAGCGAGGGTATATGAGACGTGGTCCTACTGATTAACGTGGAATCCGAACCATATGAGCTTCTGCCGGGACTGGAACCGAAGTCTTCCATGCCGAACGCGCTTATTTCAAGGAGGTGAGTAGTCATTTATAAACATAACCGGACGGACATGCTTAAATTATACGTATATGTGATAAGTTATCGAGTACAAACTAACATAGTACAGATAATCTCCATGCAATAATTGAAATTGTTGTTCCTCTACGTAGGTAGAGAAGAGAGGGATACATGCAATCCATAGGACTATTTTATTTGTATATTGACGTAATTTTAAACTATTATAGAATTTCTGTGCCAAGAACCAAAATATTTTATCATTAATTCTGTAGATCCAAAATACTTTACTATCGCCCTCTAATTTTGTGTGAAGTTTTTTCTGAGCTATGCGTCATTTGTCTTCGTGACTTTACCTTATCTACTCGTGCCATTTGACTACAGAGTAAAAAAGAGAAAGCATACAGGTTTATTTGATCACGTAGAGAGAAAAAAAGAAAGAAAAAAATGGATAATTTTCGTTGAAGTGGAAAACAAAAGTTTTGACTATGATTTATAAGCCACCATAATGATCCTACCAGAAATATACTGAAGGTAAATTAATCAAAATTGTGCAGAAATGATCTCTCCTACACACGACGGCCATGAGGCAGAGACGGAATGGTACAGAATAGGATGTTCATTGTCAAGGACGTCTGTAAGCTGTCTGAAGTTAAAACACGTTGAACGATGCGCGTATCTCTCTCCGAAGAAAGATTCTTAAAATGTTGCTCTGTGTAGTTTATTCACGAAGGCAATCTTGCGTTTGCATACTGAGAAATATTGTAACTAAGCAAACCTCAATGACACATACATTACTGAGTAATCATCTCTTTAATCATAAGATACTGCTACTATTAGATTCTAAGAAGACCATATCAAATACCCAGGAGCAAAGAAATACTGTGAAACAGAATCCATTGAAATTACCATATTTACACTGGACAAAATGGCGTTTTTAAATAACTTGTTGTTTCCCCATAAGCCTTCAGGTCGTTTTCAAATTGTATGCACACTAGCGACATCTGTTGGTGTCAGGTGAGAGGTAGCGTCACTAGCGACAGTTACTAGATTGACTATGAACTATTGAGAATTGGTGGGACTGAGAGTCTAAGGCGTCTTGGTTTTACAATATAAAGATTAAGAATATATCCAAATATTTTCGCCTGTGACATGTTTATGCAACCTTTTAAAGTATACGTTTTAGCATTACTCTCAAACAGATAATATTTTTTTGAATATTAATAGAATGTGGATAAAATTAATGTAAAATAATATTCAGCTTTTTTTTAATCTCCCTCATCCCGACATCTTTTTTGCACGGCCTTGGGGTTCCAGCTCTCATAATCGAGACTAATTTCCTCAATGGAATTTCCAATTAAAACACTGTTCATGTCCAATTCCTCGGTTTGTATATCGTTATGGTTTGTTAGAATCATTAACGGATGTAATATATAATCTTCTCGCATATATACTACTTGTTAAAAAGGGTCATCAACTTAAGTAAATTGTTTCAGAGGGAGTGTTGTACTGTACAACTATGACAAATGTTGACATTATTAGGAAGGAATGATAGGCCTTCGAAATGTGGATAACGACAACGAATTAAAAAAGCACCTGGAGTGGAACGAAAAGGCAATAACGGATTTTTTCTTTGCAAAATTTGAAGAAGATAAAGCAGTATTGGTGTAGTTATAAAGGAAGAAAGAAGTAGGATAAAACTATTCTGCGGGATATGATAGAAAGTTTAGTAAAAGGTAAAACTGGAGACGGAGTACAATGGACTTCATATATTAAAATTTATAATTCTTGTTGTCGAAACAAAGCTATTAGTAAAAAACCGCAAGTTACCTGCAATTATAACAAAATAAAGTACTTATCATAATAGTGATGATAACAATCTCTCAAGAAATAAAATAAATACTGGGAAAGATGTACATTCATGTCCAAAATGATTGTCACATATCTATAACTGTCTTCTTGTAATGATTTTGCAGGGTACTTTTAATACTGATACTATGTATATAGCAGAGAAATGTATATTTGTGGTAAATTTCATAGGAAAAAAAAATATAAATACGAAAATTAGAATGAATAAAACAAAACGTTGCTAAATGGACAAGAAAGTTTTATTCTTATTTACTGCTCTTTTGATATGAAATTTTCCACATACATGTCTTTGCCGATTATACACATAAGAAATACCGGGCGAATTCTTTTATCAAATTGTATTCCTACAACAACATATTTATAGATATGCGACAATAATTTTGGATATGAGTGTACATTCTATCTAGAAAATCAAATGAAATCTCTGATGTTAGGTACATCATGCTTATGCCTCGTAAGCTAAAAGAGACGGATTATTAATGGAAGTTCATACGAAATAATTGGCGGAATGAAAATGTGGGACGAGAGAAGACATACCGAGAATTCCCATGGACACGATGTCAGCCACTACAAACGTATAGGCCGAGAATCGAACCAAAGACCTCTTACACCAGGGGGTGAATGAATAGTCTACCACTGAGCCACCATGCCTCTCGTCTTTATTCGTTTTTGATTGTTGTATATTTATTAAGCTTAATGTTCCTTTTCAATACCGAGGCTTCATGAAACATGGAGATAGAGATTAAGGTAGAATCCGAATCACCACAATGCAATTAAATTCAGTATTTTGATTTCTCATTTAAAATATTTAGACATATGTTAATATTGTTTGATTTTTGCCCTAGAAGAGAAGAAAAAATAATGGGGTTACAATTGGATGTCCGTATCTTGTAATTCCTTAGGAATATAAAAAGTGCGAGTCCGTAGGCCGAGCAAATGCAGGGATTTGGGGGCGAAGTCCCCAGCTGGCCGAGAACTAGACCTATTAAAGAAATGCAAGAATCTTACTTATTGACTCCTATGAAATTGTATCCAAAATCACACATTGCCAATTTTCATAAGAAATCCGTGGTTCTTGTGCAGGCTGTTGCAACGAGATGTACAGGTATGTTATTCTCGAATGTGCAGTAAATATAACGCTATAATAAAGAAAATAATACTAACACTGTTTGCTGGATGTTTTTATGTAATACCGAGGATATGAAGGACGCGACCGAGAACTAGTAGTCAAATCCGCTGCCGGAGTTCAGGTTTGTATCTATATGAGGTGTCGTTCATCAAATGGCCTTTGAATTTACAATTGTGCACCCAAAATTGATTATCTTAGCCATGAAGTTGAAGTTTCTTTGAGCTTCGATAACTATGAGAAAGTAGTAAGTTTTCATAGAAGGAAATGTAAACTTCTCTTATGCGAGGTGCATTAAAACAACAACAACTTTCTACATAATATTTTTGGAGTCACGATCTTTGGCCTTTTTCTTTGTAACGCCTGAATATTTGTTGATTTTTTTTTTGTACTTCTGTTGCCGCTGGATCAATAGCATCCATAACAATTCAATCTGCGGAAAATTTATGACTATGAAGGTGTTCCTTGAGTTTTTTGAACAAATTAGCCACTTGGGGTCAAGTAAGATGTATACGGTTAGTGTTCTGGTATTTGAAATTCAGTTTTCAGGATAGTAGCATTCACTGCGTCAAATATATGGCTGGAACATTGTTTAGAAGAATCAAAACACAATGTCGTAATTTTTCACATCTCTCCGATTTGATGGTGTCTCACACCATGGTTTGTTGTTTCGTCTGAAACTGTAAATGATAGATTTAGGCATCATTCATTGCAACTCTGAACCAATATGTATCTTTTGAGAAAGACGCAGAGTTGCAGCTGCAACCCTTGCGCTTGCACTACTTCTGTGCGTGTGATAAAATAGTCACAGAACTGACAGTCTTCTGTTAATAACGGAGTATGTATGGGCTTGACAATGTAAGTACGAATAATATCATCATATATGTTGTGATGGAAGTCCTTTCAAGCAGAGTGATCATGTTCGTAGTTCTTTTTCTTCACTTCTACATTTTGCTGCATAATGTCATCTTTTCTTAAAATTGCACCTATGGAAAAAGAAAATGAAAATAAAAACTAGCCTTTGGACGCAGTACTTATAAAATATTAGCGTTTAGCGTCAAGATAAAGTAGTTTTGAAATTTGAAGGCCAGCTGGAATCATATGAGTCCGTAGATAACCTTTTTGAACATTCCTTGTATTTTCGTAAAAGTGCTTGTCAGTTATGGCAATACACATGTCTAATTGCGTGTACTGTGAATAGGTTTTTTATCATTTTGAAATGTCCTGGAGACCAAAACAAACAAACAAAAGACTACTCAAACAATTTAAGTCTTATCAGCATAGGTGTTCGGAGTAAAATATTTCAAGTTCCGATTTCAAGGGCAAATCGCAACTACGCTGGTTGTCTATATTACAAGTTTTAATACACAACTTTCATTCAAGGAAAATTGTCTTAAGGAAAAACGTGATAAGATTTTTCTAGACTGCTGCATTTACTGTCCTACGTAAATGTCACGAACGTGCTTGTTTTCCTTCATTTTTAAATACATTCCATAAATGAAAATCAGCCAAGTTTTCAATACTATTACTTTCATTTGCTGATCTTACTATTTTTTTATTGTATTTTGTAGAAGACTATTGTTACTATCTACTTATTATTTTACCGTTATTAGTAAGTTTATTCATGCATTTGACATTAACAGTCACATGTAAAGAACAGTCATGTACACAATATACCAATATTCGCGCTATAGTACGATTGCAGTAAACAAAATGCATTTTTCTTCCTAACGGTAATTTATATTAAGAGTTCTGCTCGGACAGGACTAGCAGTTTTAGCTTATATAATTTAAAATACTTGTAAGAACAAGCCTGAATTTGTTTCAAATTCAGATGAAAATAATATTCCTTACGAGACGATATATATATATATATATATATATATATATATATATATATATTTTAATTCGAAACGAGACAACAGACATGACTTACACTTACATCTTCTCGTTTTTGAGACTAGAAGTTTCACAAATTTCGTGAGCAACATTATTTCACCCAAATTTTTCAGATCTCCAACATTATTTCTGGTGTTACATGCTTCATAGTATAAAAAAACTATAAATTGACAAAATGTTTTTACGAACACAATGTGAAGCATTATCAACATTTGAATATATGAAAGTCATAATACAATATACTCAATAAAGTTTAAATGTTGTTATATTACACCTGTCGTGACGCGGAAAGATTCTGGTAACTTGTAGACGAAACTAAGTTAGGGCATAAATTTTGTACATAAATTTACGAAAGGGGATGATGATAAAATAATCGCGACGAGACGAGAAACGAAAGAAGAAAATTAGTCGGGAATTGAGACGAGAGCAACTTATTTCTTACCTTCGTCTCATGAGTAGCACTATATGAGAAATATTACTTGAATAATTACTCGAATACGAAATTTCAAGAAATATGTACAACTCTGAAAACCTTAGTTAAATGAAAGCTTAAGGTTTAATTATAGTTTTAGGTTATTATACCTCATAAACCATAATACGTGTTGTTGTCTTACTAGTGTCACAGTGAATTGTCAGATGGGGTATATTCTGGTATCAGTTTTCCCTTAATAGATGTGTTTTAAGTCCATTATTGTTGGCCACGCCCACGAACAACACATTCTTTTAGCACCATAAGAACGTTTTTTTTTTTTTAATTTTTTTTCGGAAACAACCCACTAAGATTTACGCTTAATTATGTCATATTGTTCAGTTCAATGATATGTATCTCATCTTTGGATGTTTTTTTTTTTTAAATATTGTAGTATAATGTTAATGTAAAAAAAATATTTGTACATTTTTTTATTCGAATAAGAATTAATTTGGTAATTATTCAGATAAGAAACATTCAGATGAGGGACGTACTCAGTGGGTTGGTCCTGACCCTCTCCGAATTTCTGACTTTTTTTTTTTTTTTTTTTTTTTTGTAAATTTAGTATAGTTGTAGAGGTGATTTTACAAATTTGAATATAATTTTATCCTCATACTGAATTTAGATTCTCCCGGAAAGCTTTGAATCTCCCTTCTGAAATAAATTTTTATGTACGTGTATCTGACTCAAATTACGAAACATGAATATGCAAATAATTTTTGCAGCACAGCAAAATTTGAAATGAAAAGGAATCTTTAATTTGATGTCCCACGATTCTAACCTTAAGGCCGAAGAAGAATGTGAAATATTATGATGTTAGAGAATGTGAAATATTATGAAAGAATTTTTAGAATGGGAATGTGGGAACCCCGATAAAGCCCATGGATATGATGTCCATTTCGCCTGGGATCGTTCTGGGGACCTCTTGCTCTAGAGATCCGCGTTCCACTACTGAACCCTCGTACAGCGCTACGTTCAATCTCTTTTAGTCCAAGAATGATCTTCCACGAATCACTTAATTGCCAAACACCCCCGTCGCACTAGAAACAAGTACCGGTTCTCGCGAGATCAGCAAAGTCCAGCAGTACCTGGTGTAGTCTGGTCAGAGGAAAGACGGATGACTATTTTTCTTTACCAGATGTGTTGGCATTTTTCAGCATCCATCCAGCGTCGTGATGATAATTGGGAAGCTACTTGAAAGAAACAAATAGCTAACTCAGGTCTAGAAAGCTAGCATTAACGTTGATGTGTTGAGCACACATCACTCCAAGGGCATAAGTGCCATAAACCGGCTAGCTGGCTCTGGCCCTACAAGGATTGTTGCGTCATGAGTTTAGTTTATGAACCATTAATTTACGAGTTAATAGAACTTTAAAAAGTTTGGAACAAAAGTACTCGGTCTATTTCATCTTGGCATACGTATATTTATAGTTAAAACTTTGCTTGCTCTTCATGCGTGTACAAACTAATGTACTCTTAACGTATCTTGTTCGACTCTTTTGCTCGCTTCAGTCTGAAATATTGGCAGTGAAGATGAGTGAGGGCGAAGTCAAACCTAATTAAGTTGCCTAACCCAACATTAAATTGTGTTTTCCTCATAGTGACATTTTAGTTAGTTTCTAGGCGAACTGTTTAACCTATCACTGAACTGAAAAGGCACAATTGTGAGTTGACATAGCCTCGTAACACTAAATGCTATTTATGCCATTTGCGCTTACAGTTCCAAGCAATACTGAGCTAACAAGTGGTTGTTATTTAAATGCGTGGTCCCTACTGTGTATATAAAACTTACGTGGGAACAGTGGGGCTCCAGAGCTGTGCAAGAGGGAAGTCAGATCGGCAGTGGCGGTGAATCGGCTTTGGGATGTCTAGCATTTTTTTTTTTTTTTTTTTTTTTTACTTTAAAGACATTTTTAAAATTCTGATGTGAGGTACAAATATTACAGGGAAAAATAAAATTTCATTGCATAATCATATATCCAGTGTGTGTTACATGTGTATTACTTGTGCTATTAGTTACTCTGTTCAAAATGTGTACCCTCTAGTTTGAACTACTAAATTTACTTTCTTCAATAAGTCAGATTTTGAGAATTCTGATTTTAATTTGTGTCTTCCACTCTTGTGCGTTTATTTCATTTCTTTTGAAAGTGATGTGGTGGACAAACACCGTGTGCGTGGGTTTTCTCGGGGTTCTCCCGTTTCTTCCCACTTTCTTCATTCCACCATTTAATTCATTACTCATCATCACCGTCTCCTTTAGCCTAACCGGCATAACCGTGGGACGTAAAACTCAAAGATTTCATTTCATTTTCTTTTGAAAGTGAGAGTCATTGCTTTTTTATTTTTTAATTTTTGTTTAGGGAAAGAAGGGTTCCATAAGAGAAGAACAAAAGGGCCGGGAAGAACAAGTGCAATATTTTTTTTCATGCCTTTTGTTATATAAGTAGGAAGTACCGTAATATGCCGAATATTGGCTAGTGCCGATAATGGCGATTTTAATCATGCCCTCAATCAATCACAATACGTATACAACGCCATTTGACACCAAATGACACTATCATGGTAGTACGCCATAAAACGATAATTTGCAGTAAAATTAGTTTTTGAATTGATATACGTAGGCAGTGTTGCTCACGAGACTAGAAACACTGTAATTATCATCTTGTATTCGAGACAAAGCTATACATTTCTGGAGCCTCATGGGCAACATTAGTTCACCCATGTCTTAATCTCTAACACTATTTTAGTGTTAGAATATTCATAGTAAAAGAAAATAAAACTATTAATCGATGAAATGATTTTATGAATACAGTGAATAGCATTTATCAACGTATAAAGATACGAAAGTCATTACACGATGAATTCTCAATATTAAATGCGTTCTAAATATTGTTATATCACATCTTTCGTGGACCTTTCTTGACCCAGAAAAAATCTGGTAACTTCTAGATAAAATCAGGGGCGGAAATCAGGGGATAAATTTTGTACATAAATTTACAAAACGAGACAAGGAAGCATTCGAGACGAGACGAGACAAAATTTTCGTGGCGAAACAAGAGTTCTCCCAATAGAAACAAACATGTTTTTCGAGACGAGAAAGTACTCTCACTTCGCTTTTCGAAACAAGAAATCCCCGTGCAACATTATACATACGCATGCAAATGAAAAGAACTGAAAAAATACGTTTTATGTTAAAGTATTGTAATGGTATCGACAATTGTTTGAACCTTTGTTATTACCACTGTTGCTAAATTCAGCTTTGAGATTCAGAATTCTTGAATGGGACAAATGTCTTACAGAAGCACAAATACAAAATACCCGAATTTGGTCATACGACATACACATTTACAAAATATAATATCGATTCATTGCATTGTAACATGGGATGGACAAATTCACGAAGTTCGTTCTCAACCTCACGAAGTTTGTTACACATGATTACCCACATAAGTATCAGAAACTTCAAAATATTTACGAAAAGATTCATTCCTAAACTTAGTCTTTGCTTACAAGTACTTAATTTCTGACCTCTTCTGAGATATCTTTCTTTAATTTGTGATTATATCTGTGTGGTAATATTGTTCGACTATTTAAGGATTACTTTTTTTCTGTTCACTTTCCTATTATAAATACCAGTAGAGGTGAGAATAGCATCATAACATTATTGATTATAGCAAGTAGCAGAGAGTTGATCAACACAAAATACAACGTTATAATGATTATGCTTCCCTCTACCCACCATAAAATTTCTATTATTAACTTTCGTTTCTTCTATATTTTGATTAATCCAAGCCTATCATAGATATGATGTGCATTGCGCAGGAATATATATGTAAATAAATGCTTTTCTCCATTGTTTTAGTCAGGAGATACCTTATCTTATCTTATCTATGAATTGTCTTTCTATGTTTTGTGATAACATTCTTCTCGAAACAAAATAATCTTTTAGATGTTTAAATATTTTTATTTTATTTTATTTTGTATGTACACAAGTAGAGATTAATTTCTGATAAATATAACAAAACACACTCACGATGTTCTGGATAAAGAACTGTAATCACAAGAAATTCTGAAAGTTTTAAGAGATTTTCTGAATTTAACACACTCACGTATGATTCAGATTTTTCAAATTCTATGTATAATTCAGGGATTAAGCCGAAATTTTGGCATTTTTGCGAAAAATCGGAGAATTAAGTTTATCATTTACTGAAAATGAGAAATCAAATATTTCGAATTTAAGTCCCATAAATATGCCATGTAAGCATGGCTGATTTACGCGTGAGCCTGGGCCCAGAGCGGAAGATTTCCAGGGGCGGCATACTTTAAAGAGTATGGTTAGCAGAAAAAAAAGAGGCTGTCCGTGAGATGGAAATTAAAGAAAAATCTGTTTTGAAAATAATATTGGAACGTACCAGTTCTCATGATACGACACTACTGTCACTCGGAGGAGCTGAGGCTATTGCTTATTGGCTGCCAGTGTAAAACTATAATGTTTTTTTTTTTTTTTTATACTTTGTCAGTGTTTGTGTTGTTTTTGCTTACAACACGAACAAATACGGGGATTCAGTTTTGTTGGGCCCGACGGCTTGTCAAAGCTAAAAGAATAGATGACTAATTAAAGTTAATGATTACGAAAGGAATCAATTGTTGGAATGAGAATTAGGGAGGAAACAGGAAAACATATGGACACGCTGATGGCCGCCACAAACTCGCAGAGCCTGGGAGAAAATCGGGAACTCTTCACATCTCAGATGAATGCTCTACCACTGAGCCATCGCGTACCACACTGAAAATGAGGAAGAAAGGAACTTCCACTGTTTACGATAATTTTTCGACGTAATAATAAACAAATGTAATTTTGTTTTACACTGAAAACAACTTTCATAATCAGGTAGTTTAGTGAAGTGTAGCTCTTCTCCCATGTATTCAAAATCATCATCAACATAAGTATTCTGCCATGTTTGGTAAGTCACGTGCTGAAAATTGAGAAGCACCCGTCTATTGCGTGCCTAAGACACTCTTTACATCTTGAGTTCCTTCGTGGCTAAGCGGTTATCGTATCCGTCTTTGGCGTGGGAGATCCGGATTCGATTCCTGGCGGGAGCTCATGTGGTTCGGATTCCACGTTAATCAGTAGGTCCCGTCTCATACAGCCTCGCTGCTAAAAGGGACGTTGAAATCAACTCTTTTCATCTTGAACGTAGAGCACTTACATGTTTTACAAGTCGTGAAAGAGAGAGCTTATTTCACCCGCTTTTTCTGTCTTATTCGTCTGGATCTCAAATAAGTTTCAATTTATTTCTCTTAAGTGCCATTCGGTAGGCTTATCCAATTTTTTGAACTTTATTAAATAATTTAGAGGTAGTAGAGAAAAGATTAAAAGGGCCAAATTGTATTTGCAAAATGTCAGTAACTGTTTCCAGACAAAATGAAGGAAAAAAAATGGGTCAAATTGTATTTGCAAAATGCTAGTAACTGTTTCCAGACCATTTGTTATTGGCGCGAAACTTAGGGCATCATAATTATCGGGAATTAAAATCCGTGCACTATTTATTCCTTTAATAAAACTTTGCAGATACTGTCTAGCTCACTATGACTCACTACCTAATTTTTATGTTCTTCATTGCATTTGTTATTATAAAAATTCAGATACATTGAGGATAAGTGTGGTTATCCTATTTTGAAATGCCAAAATGTAGACACTTCCATCTGGCTGCCATGTATGTAAACATTAACTTTGAACACAAGGATGATAAGTTTTACTTTCATGTTTGCTTTTAAAACGTTATGCATATATATATATATATATATATATATATATATATATATATATATATATATATATATATATATATATATATATATATATATATATATTGAAATGTATGAAAAATGATTGAACAAGAGTACCCATACTGCATCATGCTCATTCATTTATATATTTTTAAGTAGGATCTGATCTTGTACAATTACGTCCCGGAATACAAATACCAGTAAGTTAAACATGTGAAATGTTGAAATTGAATGTTAATAAACCACACTAAGAAGACTATGTACTTGAGCTTTAAAAATACAGACAAATTAGGAAATTTCGGAAACTTGAATTGTTTCTCAAAGTGCAGATATCGCATTAATGCTGATGTGGTAACCTTATACGTAAGCGTAGCGAGAATTCCTTAAATACATCCAGTATCGCTCTTCATTATCAAAGTATGGATGTGTGAAAAGCTAGAAACTGGGAGAGGAACGAACTGAGAAGTTGTTACCTTCTCAATATAATAATCTGAGATTTTAGGAATAAATCGGCAGTCTTTTAAAAATGCATTTTAAAATCTGACTTTTTCAGTATTGTGTTTAGAAATTTTTAAGAAATGTATTGTTTGTAAGTTTAATATCCCCTTTTCAGCTTACCATAATGTATGCGGTGTTCTTCCACTGGGAATCGAACCTGGAACTGTGTATACCATAAGGACATGCGCTAGCCTGCGGATATTCAGTTGATACAGTTAGGGCGTTATTCAATTAGTCTTCCATAATGAAAAACCATTCTATAAGTTTTAGTTTTTATATGTCATATTAGTAATGCTCGAACACAAACCTTCCCTTTCCGGGTTCGATACTGATTTTTCGTGAACTTTCATATGTACTGTTATCAGCTCACAACATTTAGTGTACTGTATTAAGTGTAGTACTGTGGAAACGTAACATCTTGGGAATAGCTAGGCTTCAGTGTTTAAGTTCTCAACTCTTCCACTCCCTTCTGTGCTTAAATATCGCACTAGAACAGAGCTGTCCAAACTAAATCCTAAGGCCCTTTCCTTACTGACTAGCATCTTTCGAGGAACCAATTTAAATGAAGTGTAATATTTCAGTTTTACGTCCCATGGTTATGCCATGTAAGCTAAAGGAGACGATAATGACGAGAAATGAATGAAATGGTGAAATGAAAAAATGGGAGGAAACGGGAGAACCCCGAGAAAACCCACGCACACAGTGTTTGACCACCACAAAGTCCACTTATCGCGTTCTGGGATCAAACCAGGGACCCCACGCACTAGAGATGAATGCTCCACCACTGAGCCACCGCGGTTCTCAGGAACCGAATTAATACATGTAACATAGTATATATATTTACGAAAATAATTCACGAAATCTTAATACTATCATGCTTAAAATGAGAAAGTGTGTATCTATCCTTTTCTTTGCATCTTTGTTTTCCTAAATGATTTCCTCACTTACCATGTGACATTCTCAACAGGTAAAGTCAGTCATTGTTTATATAAGTAATAACGAAGAAAGAAAATTGGTAGATATAACTTTTAGTTAATAAAATAATGGTTTGCAATAATGTCAGTTGTACGGAAATACTACTATCTTTTGTTAATTTTGTATAAATGTTATATATAAAATTATCTTCAAGAAATCGAGTAGTAATACCCAACATTAACGACTCTAAACGGAGTGGGGAGCAAGGGGCCAGCGCCTTCGTGGCTGTCTTGGCCTTCCAGACAAGTTGTATTGTAATGTGGGTTAAGAACTGTAAAGCAATTATTTTCGATTTTTTAAAAATAGCTTTCCCCTCCTCCCCAAAAAATCAGTTCTCTCCCTCTTCATTTCTTCCCTCAAAGCAACGAACGCTGACGTCGTCACTGGTACCCAAGTAAGATTCACAATACTTAATGTTTATAGAAGATAAATAAATAAAATCTCCATAACTAAATCAAAATAATTCGCAATATTTTTCCTAGGAGTTCATCAAGAGGATAGTTGTGCTGTTGTTGAATTTTAGAACCCTTGCACGTAATGACAAAGATTCTTTCATAAAATGATCTAGTCATCGTGAGAATGACTTCATCTGTTGAGAAAGGTCACAGTGTAAGTGACTGAAGCCGGTCAGGAAAGCCTATAATGACACATTGGAAAACTTAGCTGCATACTGCCACTTTTGAAATAGTATGGAAATTAATACATGTTACATTGCTAGTGAGTATAATAATGTAATATGATCCCCGAGCGGTTATTCAAGTTATTTTAAATTGAATATAAAGTTTTAGGAGTTTCCAACACTAAAACGTTTTATGAATTTTTCATGGCGTATTCCATTAACCTGTAGTGAAGTGCCCGTACATTGATACATCTCATAGTACTTCTCTATTCTAGAAGACAAATTGATGAAGTAAACTAAAATGATATCTGTTCTTCCCATCCTCCAATATGTTATTTTATTTTGTATTAAAAAGTTCAATTATTGGAATCATATTAATGAGGTGCAAAATAAACTTTTTCAAAATTTGTGGCCGCGGTGGCTCAGTGGTAGAACATTCACCTCTAATGCATGGGGTTCTTGGTTCGATCCCAGCTTGTACCAAGTGAGCTTCATGGTGGACAAACACCGTGTGCGTGGGTTTGTTCGGAGTTCTCCCGTTTCCTCTCATTTGCTTCATTCCACCATTTCTTTCATTTCTCATCATCACGGTCTCCTTTAACCTTGCCCACATAATCGTGGGACGTAAAACTTAATTTCATTTCATTTCTCAAAATTTAATGAAAGAATTGAAGAACGTTATCCTGGATTGATACAGTTTGCCTTGGGACAGAATTTCGGCGGCCAATACACAGGTTGACATTCAAAAAATCCTTCTATCGTTGATCCAGTTCCTTCAGACCTCCGACGTGGGTTTCGAAGCGGCTTTTCAAATTTACGCGTTGGCATGCCACGCTTTTCTGTCACTAAATTAAAATTCTGATAAATTATTTTATTCAGTTTAATTATAGTTCTGTCGAATTAAAGTTCTGTTTTATTCAATAGGTGAACTTTAAATTTTGCTCGTTTTTCATTTAGCGATTTCTTTAAAGAGCTACACAGGTAGTCACTCATTTTCTGTCAAATATAACATTATATTCATCCAAAATCAGGTACCTCTTAGTTCCAGAGTTTGCCGGATTTTTAAATGTGAATCTGTCTCTTGAATTTCGCTAAGTTACTTTATTATCGCCCTTTAAAAATACTGTGGCTTTTAAATTACTTAAATTACGGCAAAGTGAGTATCCGAGCTTGGACATTTATTTATATTGTAGTTGAAATATTTTCTTACAATCGTGGCAGATAGTTCCCACTTGTTATCAGTGTGGAAATATGCTTGTCTGAGAAGTCTTGGAAATTCAGTGATTTTGAAGTTATATTACTTTTATTCTTTAGTTCTTGCTTTTAAATACTGTTACAATTTTAATTGTACAATGGAGAGAGAGGCTGGAAATAAACTCAGACACCTCATTCCTTATGTTATCATCATGATTCATTATTTTAGGGTTGAAAAGAAAAAAAAAATTGTTTGAATACCAACAGTGTGAACTAAACCGAAGAAAAGCACAAGCACATTTGTTTAAGTACTTATACCAAGATCGAAAAATAAGTATTTTCGTTTAAAGCATAGAAGTACCATAAAGTGTATATGACGGAAGTATATTTTGTCCCTGGACGATGTTCTATCAGATAACAAGGTTATCCTCAGTAAACCTCGTATATCTCTATTTGATAACTACAGTATGTCAGCGAAGGAATTTTACAAATAGAAAATTGCGGAGAAAATGAAAACATATTTGTTAACCAAATTATGTTCTTAATCTGCTTTCGCAACTAGGTTTAGCCATTTTTTTTTTTTTTTTTTAAATGACCTACACTTTGATTTGGAAAACTGCTGGTCACTCTCCTCTAGATGATGGATTGAAGGAAGAATACATTGAATATAGAGACTGTGATTGCCTGTCTTGGAGTGCATCATTGCCAGTTCTTCTTCCTTTATTTGCAACTTAAATTAGAATTGAATTAAAATCAAAATAAGGAAAACTCAGTAACGCCGTTTGAATCGATTGAGCGATAAAAGATTTGTCAGCCATGTTCGTTTCTATAGCAACTCTCAGGAATACCTTGGTAGACATTACTTTTCAAGAGCTTCCTTAGTTGATTCACAATTTCCATTTGCTGTTACAATTCCGAACACTTACAGAAGTAATAATGAGGAAGGCAATGTGTGTGTGTGAGTTAAGTAATTTCCTTTGTGTGTGTGTGTGTGTGTGTGTGTGTCGGAAGAACAATAATTGTTACATGCTGTTAGTATATATCTGTGTAATAAAGACATAATACGCAATCCTTGTGATGTTGATATCCCTAAACTTAACCATCAGTTCATATCTACTTAAACTAAGGCATTTGCACTTTCTATTATACTTTTGTGAAAACAGGAGAAGGAAACTAACTGAACACTGTGCTGGATTAGTGGTTGGTCTCATTAACTACGTCAAGTAAATGGGCTGGAACCTGTCTTCTGCAGAACATATGTACATAAGATGCATATTGTTATGTACCCCCCCACACACTTTACCCCAACAACTAAATTATATTGGGCTGCAATGTTCCATTTTGTGTTAAATATGTATATTCACATATTTACATATGTAACACATCATACATTTGCATCTTCATTTATATTATGTATTGAAAAAAAAAATGAAATCTTTGAGTTTTACGTCCCACGTTATGCCGGTGATGCTAAAAGAGACGGTGATGATGAGTAATGAATAAAATGGTGGAATGAAGAAAATGGGACGAAACGGGAGAACCCCGAGGAAACCCACGCACACGGTGTTTGTCCACCACAAGGTTCACTTGGCGGGGGCTGGGATCGAACCCGAGACCCCAAGCACCACAGGTGAACGCTCTACCACTGAGCCACGGCGGCATCGACTCTGTATAAGGTGGATAGGTTTCAAATTAGGAAGAATTAACTTTTTAGAAATTTAACGTCCCACGTTTGTGCACCGAGGAAGACTGTGATAATAAGATGGATGGTTATGATGAAATTAAGAAAGTGAAAGGGAACATACCGTAAGGATCCCGGCAACACACAAAGTCAATTACAAAACTCACTTGGAGGGAGCTGGAATCGATCAGGGACCATTCGCACCAGATGTGCGCTCTACCACAGTCACCGCGGCCTCAGAACCTTCCTGTGGGTAGATTATTAGCGATCAATACTTTTATGATTTATGGATTCCTGTTAAATCAATTACATTATTATTGTGGCAAAGCATTAATGTGGAAATTTTCATCAGCGTGGAAACCTGCATTCTTTCTTTTCTTTGGTGTAAATATTGAAGAATTGAAACTACATTTATTTTTAGAATATTAATAACGATAATCACCAATTATGTTTTATACTAGTTATCTGCAAAATCGTCACTGTCTAACCGATAACCGATCTCTATAAATTTAAGAATGAACTGGTCACGACAAGCTTTATGGAAATGGGAAAATGTCTTATTTTAGGGAGGTGTACAGACAACTGATCCAACTTGTATCATTATGTTTTTAATAAATTATATTAGCCCGACAATTTGTTTTTTTTTCTTTTGTGGTCCCCTTCTAAAGTTTTCCATCACTTGTGTATACAAACTTTCTTCTAGTTTTCAATATACTTGTTAATAGAAGTTTGATTTCACTGCGCATACGTAAACTCTCGCTTAATCTTCTCTAAATAGCTTTTCACAACGGCAAGACCGACTGGATTAATTTTCTCACAAACAAATCCGATGGAGACACTCAGTTCGTGGAAATTTTAAAGCAAACTAGCTGAACCTGCGCTCTGTACATGACATGTCATTCACATAAGAGCATATATCTCCTTGTAATTCCTCACAACATCTGTACATGTCCCTGTACAGACACAAGTGAAACACGTCTTGATTTAAAAAAGGGGAGATTTTTACGATTATTTTTTTTCAATATCTCGCACCGTTTGTAAGATTTGAGCGCACTTCCGGTTGGAGTTTCTAATTCATGTATGATCAGTATTTTCTTTCTTCTTGCATGCAGTATGTAATAAGTAAATACATTACTACACAATTAATTATAATGTAAGTAATATATGGTGTTCATTGGGCAAAACACTTCAAACAATAAAGATTCATCTTAGCCTGGAAAAATGGTTATCCTTCGTTTTTCATTATTATTTGACCACGAAGCAAACATCCAAGAGATGTACAATCCCTGTATACAACTATGTGGTGTTGGAATGTATAACTTATAGGATATGATGCTTTACTTTTTTTTTAAAAAAAATAACATTTCCAGTTTATCCCTAAAAAATGTAATAAAGAAAAAAAGTCATATTATTTTTCTTTAAAAATCAATTAGAACTGGACAATCTATAGAAAATTTGAAATTGACCAGTGAAAACGGTACGTTTTTATCACTTGTGGTTTTCGAGATCTCATTGTTGAAATTACTGAAGACAAAACACATAAACTTTCTTTGGAGACAAACATATTAACCTAGCATTTTAATATATGGACTAGCTGAACCTGCGCTCTCTACACAGCGCATGATTCACATATGAGCATGAATCTCCTTCCCATTCCTCATAACATCCGTACATGCCCATTTACAGACACAAGTGAAAGACGTCGTGTTAAAAATCGGCAAAGGATACTATAAAGGGGAGGTTTTTTCGATTATTTTTCCGATATCTCGCACCGTTTGCAAAATTTGAGCCTACTTCAGGTTGAAGTTTCTAATTCATGTATGGTCAATGTTTTCCTTCTTCTTGCATGCAGTATGTAATAAGCCAATACATTACATACACCATAATGTGTTATATATGGTGTTCATTGGGTAAAACACTCCAAAAATAAAGATTCATCTTAGACTGGAAACATTGTTATCCTTCCTTCAGTATTATTTGTCCATGAAACGCCTGAGATATATACAACCCCTATATACAACTATGTGGTGTTGGAATGTATAATGCGTAGGATGCTATGTTTTAGTTTTATAATTTCAACACTTTCATTGTACCCGTAAATATGTAATAAAGAAATAATAGCCATGTTTTTTTTTTTAATATTCAATTAGAACTGGACAATCTACGTAAAATTTGCAATAGATCAGTGAAAACGGCATCTTTCTAGAGCCTGTAGTTTCCGAGATCTCATTGTCGAAAGGATTAGCAACATAGTCCACAAACATATAGTTTAAAAGGACTCCAAAGATGGCAGCACAATTCATGTGCATTGATTTTGGAGAAGACTTATTAAAATACAAAGGCTTTGAACAATAATTAAAAAAACACTTTATGAAAAAGATGTATTTAACTAATTTATTTAAAATACACACATTTAAAATGATTGTCTCTGCTAAACGTGAAATCACATATAACCGTAAATGAAAGTTTTGTTAGCCAAAGTTATAGGTTGAACTCAGGCGTTTTTAACTGCTGTTTAATAGATAGGTAGGTTCTTTATCAAAACAAAATCAGAAATTTATATAATTGACCCCAGTGGCAAGTGCAGAATTTCATCTCGGGAAAATTCAAGCATTCAGGACATGTGTGATATGATTTAATAAATAACATTTGTTTTTTCATATTTTGCTCAAAGGTGGGCAGTTCATCCCGAAATACCTCTTGCGTATGCCGTTCATGTCTTCCTTTATTAGGAGCGGAATTTTCGAAAATGCATAAATGAGAAATTTATGTGCCCGATTTTCATCTCAGGGGCGCATGAAACATTTAAATTTTAGTAAAAAATCTATTCTCCTTCCATTCCTTGTTAGGGTCAGTGTTTCAGTCAATGTGAATTGACAAGAACTCAGGTCAACCCAAGTGATTATGTTCAGAAATCTATTTCCAACAGTTCAGTCATGTTGTCGTGAAAATGTTTCATACGTGCAACGTCGATTTCATTTTCAAGTACATAAATGGATCGATTTTTATATATATATATATAGGTAATGCTTGCAGCAGTAACTTCAGGAAAGTAGATTATGAAGACATAGTCGCCCGCAGCGGGGAACAAGGAAGGCAGTTGCCCCTGGATTTTTTAAAGTGTTCAGTTCTTAAAAATACATAATCAAAACATATTCATTTGCTCTCACATACATTTATAAAAACATATTTATAAAAAAATAAATTCTCAAAATTCATTCTCGAAACATATATTTATAAAAAAAATGCTGTAGTGTTGTGCTTTATTCACTGTAGTTAATAAGGACATGTGCGTAAATAATTATTGTTTATTAAATACATTAAGGTGTGTGTGTGTGTGTGTGTGTGTGTTCGCGTCTGTGCTTGTGTGTCGCTCTTTTGCCCCCCTTTGAATAAGTTTTTCGCCCCCTCTTCCCTTGGAAAATATCTTGTTGGCGCCCCTGTACGAGAGTAACTATGTTTATTGCTTTGTCTCCTCATTCATGTAGTTAAACCATTCCACATTTTTCATTGATTTTCCATTCAAGTGTTTCATACATCGTATGTCTAGCCATGCTAATACTTATGTTCACATCCAACCACTCTCTCCTTTTATTACACTTCCAAATAATGCTATGTGTAAGTGTCGGAAATCTAACAGAACGGCTTTATTCGTCCGTCCCTCCATCTATCGATAGGTATCAAAGCTAAAATGAAAAGAGATATCGAGATTTTTTAAAAAATCGATTCAGTGTTCCAACGATAGGTTCCACCTCCTCTGGTAACTCTCTATTCAAATCAAAAGTGGTTTAAATTGGGCATTTCCGGCTTTAACGTTTATCGACATAAAATAAAATTGTATTAGTCAGCGACAAGCGGTTTCTGCAACCAATTCAGGATATCAAGAGAACATATCACAACCCGCAACACTCTACCAAAACAGGAAGTGGTGGAAATTTACTGCTACTTCCAGTTTCAATATTGATTTCCGTAGAGCAAAAACGTTAAGAGATATCGAGGATGCTGGTGAATCCCAAGAAGTTACTTCGTAATTTTTATGACTGCATTTACCATAAATGTTCTTGTTCCAACTTTAACATGATGTTCGGAGACGGCTGAGGTTTTTAGTAAAGCACAATATTGTTGACATTAATATGGAATATCATTGTCCAAAAAGGAAATATAAATACAGAATATTGCATTTATTCTGAATTGAGTTTCGGCAGAATGAATCTCGGCATTTTCAACTTCACTTAGGTTATCAAAACTGTCACAGTCACCTACTCGTACTTCAACAATAGTATTCAGTATAGGATCTCCAAAGTCCGTATATGTTTAATCCAAGTGGTCCATAGCGGCTTAATTTTAAAATAAATAAAAAAGTAGTTATTACACAACTTCAAATTATATATAAAAAAAAGACAATACACTCAGCAGTACGTCGATAGCGTACTAGGGAACCCCCAAAGTTCATCCAACAAAATCCTATCAGCACAAAAGTACCTAGGTAGATCATGACTTCACTAAAGTACAGCATACCAGAACGTGCAATGAGACTTTTGTAGGTAAGCCGATAGCTCCTCTCTGTGTATTCCAGGGTTAAAGCGGTTTCACTTTATTTTTTGTAGTCTTAATTCTGACTAAGATTATTAGTAGTATGATCGCAGCTGTTAAAGAGTGTATGCCACTATTAAAACACAACGATCTAATAGTTGCAATTATTTACATAGATATTTCATAAATATATAAACGAACTGTTTCCGCCGAACTATAAATTATTATTGGCAGCCAACAATATACTTCAGCGCCATAAAAATATTTTTCTTGATTTTCTTATAAATTACACATCAGAGTTCTATGTCATTTTGGTAATCTTGCTGAGATCTATCGAGACTGATATGTCTTTCTTTGGACAATATTTTAATTAAATAAAAGTTAAAAGTTTAACCCTTTTAAGATCTTGGGTTTTTTGGGGTATTTTTTAGACGTTCAGTCAAGCAGCTACTGCATCGTCACTATTTATCCTAGGATCATGATTCATACCTCATTCTCTTCAAAGTAGAGCAGGATTTCCAATGGTGCCACTTACATGCCCATACCGTATACCAGGAGAGGAAAAAATTGAGGGGAAAGGAGAAATTTCCGGGATTTTTTTTGTCACACTTTGGGCCCCCCTGTTACAGCCCTGTTGAACGTAGAGATCTGAAAAAAATCTGATAAATATGACTCGGTAGACTAAATGTGTTTCCAAATTTCAAGCTTCTTTCTTGAATAGTAAGGGCGGGAAAATATTTATCAATAATTCCCACAATGCCCCAGATTACCGGAAAAGACCCTGATCTCAGGCAAAAAAAAAAAAAAAAAAATCCCGAGACATCCATATTCATCCTAGAATCATGGTTCGTTTATCATTCTCTTCAGAATAGAACTGCCTTTCAAACGGTAACATTCACATGTGTCCATCGTGTATCTGAGGCGGTATAATCCCGAAGAAAGGGATTTTTTGGTTAAAATATTCCTTTTTAAACTTTCTGCCCCTCTGGAACCCCCTGTTTTAACGCAGAGATTTGAAAAAGTCCGATAAATATTAATCGGTGGACCGAATGTTTGTGCAAAATTTCAATCTTCCAGGTACAAAAGTAAGCCCGCCAAAAAAAAATACTGAAAATAGGCTTAACAAACGAAAACATATTTGTTAGTTCTGACGTCATCACCTCCAATGTCTCGAAGCAGGAAGGCGAGAAGCCATACGTAACGTGTTCTACAATGACAAGACTTGAAAAAAAATCGGACGAAAAAGCTCAAATAGAAGAGTTATAACGTAAAGTACCATAAAACACCCGTATAATACAAAATATATCGAAGTCCTTAAAAGGGTTAAATACTGACTTTTACATACTGTCCAGAGATGATATTCCTCTACCTATTATTTCACATAACTCTTGAATTGTTTCAATATGATATATCAACATAGGGAAGATTTGTTTGTCCACCGGGGATCGAATTCATGGTAGTGCTGATCGAAGGCACGCATTTTAAGCATTCCGTTAAATGTACGTCTTTTCTTTTCTTTTTTTAAAGTTTGTCAGTTATTTCAAGATTGGAGTCTTTATGATAATAGTTACAGGGAAAAAGTGTATTTCGAAAAATACATTTTGTTTTTACAGCTAATAAAAAAGTATTCATATTAACACAGACATGTTCATATGTGTTTAAATAAAACAAAATCAATAAACAGATCCAAAGTCAAGGTCCAATCCATGAGAATGGAAAACAGCAGAATGTGGATCTAAGTTCGATGTGATTTACCATATATTTATCGCAACACACCCATCAGAAAGTAGCCCCCACAGAAGTAGGAACAGAAAGATTGTATTACTAAGATCCCTAAAGGATAATTTATTATCTGCATTATTTTAGACTTTGCTGGTGAGGGGCGAGAGATTTTCCAACGATATAAGTGGTTCGTACGTTTCATTAGAATATTATTGTACTGTTAATTCGTATATACATACGCCTCAAATTCAGATGGGACAGTTGAGCGCTTTTCCCAAACATGACGTCCCTGGTTGTATATTTTGGAAAACTAATTTCACCAATAGGCAAATTCTAATACTAAAACGTGTATCGCATGGCCTTTTCCCATTGTAAAAATAGTGATTCGAAAATAACGCAAAAGAGACGCAGATTCATCTCAATGCCCGAAGATGGGATAACACGCAGGAAGGATGCAAACGCCGTTCATATAGACAGCCAGCGAGACAGCACTGCTTGGTGGGTTGCATATATCGCGTAAGAAGAACGATGAGATGGATGTTGGAAACGAAAATGTGTGTAGGCAGTAGTAACACAAAAACAAAATTGTTACCATTACTGTTATGTTGTACACGTGTTTTCGTAGTGATATAATGTTGATACTCATGTGTGGTACTGATATTAATGTTTCTGTTTATCTTACGTATGTGGACCACCTGCTATTACATTCTACTGTGCTATTTTTTCCCATTACCCGATATATGCAACCCACTGCGTAGTACTGTCTTGCTGGCTGCCTATACTAACGGCGTTCGTATCCTTCCTGCGTGTTATTCCATCTTCGGCCATTGGCATAAATCTGCGTTTTTTAGCATATGGATGACGTATGCACCCAGAGCAAAAACACATATTTTCTGTTTTCGATTCTTCTTTCTTCCTGCTCATTTCCTTATCATCCTTTTCGCTCATTTCCGTAACACATTCTGACAGAGTTGTACACGTGATTGGTCCATTTCCGGGTGTTCTGTTATCTTCTCATGGGTGCGTTCTACCTCATTGAATTGCGTCGACTATGGGTAGTATTTCGTACATTTAAACTTTTCCGATATCTCTTCTCCTTCTCGCTATATTCCAATCTGATTTTGACCCCACTTTTATGCCCCTATTTGACCCTTTCAGTGCGCTTGTTGGCCGATATAAAGAAATACGTGTCGCTTCTTTTTCAGTGTTCTTTATGTCTGTGCAGTCTTATCACAATCGGTGTGTTACACCTGGGTACCCTGCCTTGTAAGATGTATCTTTATTGTTTACAGTGTTTTGCTCAATAAACATCGTATATCACTGACGTTATAATTAATTGTTTGTGAAATGTATTTGCTTATTACATATTGCATGCAAGAAGAAATTAAACACTGGTCGTACATGAATTATAAACTTCAGCCGGAAGTAGGCTCAAATTTTGCTACAACACTTGTTTGCAAAGGGATATGTATATTACAGATGTTGGCATGCAGGAATGACAAGGAGATTCATGCTCATATATGAATGATGCGCTGTCTAGAGAGCGCAGGTTCATCTAGTGTATACATTAAAATGCTAGATTTATATGTTTGTCTCCAATGCTTTCGACAATGAGATCTCCAAAACCACAAGTGCTAGAAACGTGCCGTTTTCACTAGTCAATTTCAAATTTTGTGTAGATTGTGCAGTTCTAATTGACTTTTTTTTAAAAAAAAAATAACATGACCGTTATTTCTTTATTACATATTTTAGGGATACACTGGAAATGCTTATTAAAAATAAAGCAGCATGTCGTATGAGGTATACATTCCAGCAGCACATAGTTGTGCACAGGGGTTGTATATCTATCAGGCATTTGTGTCATGGCCAAATGATAATGGAAAACGAAAGATAACCATTTCTCCAATCTAAGATGAATCTTTATTGTTTGGAGTGTTTTGCCCAGTGAACACCATATATCTCTGACATAATTAATTGTGTGTGTAATGTATTTGCTTATTACACACTGCATGCAAGAAGAAATAACACTGATCATACATGAATTAGAAACTCCACTCGGAAGTAGGCTCAAATCTTACAAACGGTGCGAGATATTACAAAAATAATCAGAAAATCTCCCTTTTATGGCACCCCTTGCCAATTTTTATCTAGTCCTCTTTCACTTGTGTCTGTAAAGGTACATACAGATGTTGTTAGGAATAACAAGGCGATTCATCATCATGTGTGCATGATGCACTGTGTAGAGAGCGCAGGTTCAACTAGTAAATATAATGAAAGAGAGAATTGCAATTTTTGTTTAAGATTATGAAAGAGAGAACTTTAAAGAGTAAATAGATCAAAGATAAATAAGAGAGGGAAACGTATATACATGAAAATAAATGGAAAAATAACCCAAAATGTGAGTTTTAGATCCTTGCACTTAGGTTGAGAGTGGAAGTGACAAAATCACTTAACTGGTCCATATAGTTTCTTTGGGTGTGGGAGGCTTGTTAAGCTTTATCGCAAAATTCCTTTGGATGTTTGCCAGTGATCTACCTATGCGATCCCATGAGCTTCGGTTCTCTTTACAATTCTATTCTAAACGGTATGCGGTGACTCATCGGCCATCACTATCTGGTAGAAACACTAAATACAAACCATACAATACAGCTTGCAGTAAAAGGTGAAACAGATTAGATCACTACAAAGAAACAACTACAGGATGAGCGCTTATATGTCACATAGGTAGGAGATAGGTCTAATGAAACTTCGGCTCACCCTGTACCTTATATTTAAATTGAGAGTTTCTGTAGGATCATTTACATAATAAATTATGTTCCTTTCTTCTGTAGAACGATCCAGTTTAAAACGTTTCTACGTGGCTCTCCAAGTTATTTTAAAAGATTCGTCCAGATTAGAAATACAATTTTTCTATATCAGAGTACAACTATGGTATTAAATGAGATCACTGCCGTAAATGCAGACTATAATCATGATAACTATAATGAATAAATTTCATTTTTTTGGGGGGGGGGAACGCCGGTGAGTTTTAGGACTTTTTTTTTTTAGTTCGAAGTTGATGTTACATGTCTTAATTAGTTTACACACCAAATTTTAATATGCTCAAATTTTAAGGGGTTACGAGTAGAGTGAAAAATTGAACAAATCAAAAGACCTAAAACTTATCACCGACCTTTTCTTCTTGAAGAACTGGTGAATAATACGCATTACCTGAATAATGCACGCTGACTTCACTTGATTCACATTCTACTTCTAATTCAAATACTGTATTTCCAGAATTACCTTGTCATGCTGGATCAATGCCTATGATGCTATTCGAATCGAACCTGGGAACTAGCGCACCATACATAGCAGAACAATTCTTTGGTGCACCGTCGTAAGTGCTTAAGTCATGTTTGGGACTTTTTTTAGTTAGTGTATAGAGAAGGAAAACATTTGATTGATACTACAGGTTTATTACTTGGGTGCAGTAAAGTTACAATAAAATAAAGTGATCAATGTGCCTTATTTTTAACATTTGGTCGGTATAATGTGTTGTATCGACATAGCCTATTTCCCTAACATTATCAGTTTTTGGCTTAAGCCACGCACCAGAGATTTTATCTGAATGCAATTTTAAAAATTCCGTTTTTTCTTTGTTCTATTTCTCATAGGTAATAAATACAATCCACATTTTTTTCTTTTTGAATTAAAGAGACATAATGTAGAAGTTCTCGAGTTATACAGGAACTCTATTTGCGTCTTTGATTTCTTTTAATCTTTATCTTCCAACATAGCCCCTATTTATTTACACATTGGAATGCGGGAATACAATAAAAAAAGATACTGCACCATTCTTCCTTTTTTAAAGTAAGACAGTAGGACATCTTGAGTATATCACTGAAGAATAAGAGTATTTAAGTTTTAAGATTTATATACACAATTTTGTTTAACGTGAAAATTAACGTATTACAAAGAGTAGTATAAAGGCATCTATTATTACGAACTGTGTGTGTATTCGGTAATATACAGTATATTCATTTCCTTCGACTGTATTAATTACTTTGTACAGTTTTTATTTATCTGAATTTGTTTAACGTACTTCATAAATATAATAATTTAGCTTGGAATATAGGTCGTGCTTACGAATACATAATGTGAATATTGCGTGTACAACATAAAGCATTGAACACAAGAAAAAAAATATACTACGCTTAACTTTTATTATTTTCAGGAAAATTTTCCCATATAATAATCATTTAAAAGAAAATGTAAAGAAATCGACATATGATTAAAATATAGTGCAATGAACTGTATTTTTTTTAAAAAAAATACAATATAATTATTATTATTTTTCATTACTTTCAGTCATTAAAAAAGAAAGAAGAAAAAAGTCTAGGTCACAAAAACGGGACTTGCAGTACCGTCATAAATTTTTGCCCTAGGAAAGAAGGCACCTTTGGATGTCAAAATCGAAACCATACAACAAGAATACATTAGACAAATTCTTTTAATTTTAACAAAATTTGAAGCCACTTCATCCGGAATCCTTTAATTGGAATATATACATATACGTACAGTATATCTGCAATTCGTGTCAGGCAGCCGTTTGAACTTCCTCATTCTCTGAACGTAAACAAGTTGAGCCCAGGATGCATGGCTCTCAGTGTTCTGCTGACTGCCCAGGTTGTAGTGCCGCCGCGGTTTCGCTGTAGTCTATCGATTCAGCTCAGAATTTGCGCCCGCATTGGGTTGTCTTCTCCCTGCATTCTTTCCCCCCTGCTCTGCGCTCTTTCTTTCATTTGCTTTCTCTCTCTTTCTCTCGTACCAGACTTTACGCACACCAACACAGTAATGTTTACAGAAACAAAATATATATCTATATGTATATATATACCGAAGTCGCATGCCATAATTGGATACTTCATGAAATGTCTAGAGTCTATACTATTTGTGAACTTCTGCCACATGTGATTTTCACAATTACAACATAAGGCCCAATTTTTTTTCTTTTAAATTTTCTCGAAAATATTAATCGTCACCTGACAGATTCCGTAATATAACAAATGAGCGGCACCTCCCCCTTTGACCATATTTATTAAAGAATGCACTTTAAATGAATATTGAATTGCTTTTATGATGTCATACATCATTCAATGCCAACTGATTATGGCGAGAAATTACTTTGTAGTGAAGAACCCCGGTCACAGTGGTCCTTGCCGGTATTTGATTGTACTCTTTAGACACTATGTAGGCCTAGATGTGGAGACGATACATTTTACAGAATGTACTGTATATATATATCTTGGATTCATTTCTCATTCCACGTTATTCGATGCAGACTGATTGGTGATAACACAAACCCGCCTGTTTTATATACAGCATATATTTTTTATTTAACTTATACCTATAGTTCGACCATTATGCCCCATATGTAATGTATTACATAATGATGAAGTAAATTAGTGAGGTGATAGCTGATACACAAAACAAACGATGCACTATCTGAGATTTTGAAGTATGCTCTGATCAGGGCCGTAACTTGTGGGGGGCAGGGAGCAATTACCCCTCCAGGGAAGCTCTCTTCCGGTCGAGGGGGCCCATTTTAAGACAAAATTTTCTTACTTCATATACGATATGAACATGAAATTATAAATGAAGCAGAATACATTTTTCGAGAGGGAACTGCCCCTCCAATGGACATTTCTCTGAGTGTATGATTTATCGTTTTTGGAAAGTACAGAAATACAGGTATATATGTTGCATGGGAGATCACAGCTTTCGTAAGTGTAATTATTAAGAATGCGTTGTATTTTATAATCAATCCATTACTTTAATCTCTCTCTCTTATCTTTCTGCCTTTTTTCCTTCATTTTTTTAAAAAATTTAGAATATATCCTCAGTGTATTTACATTCGTGAACTAATTCAATATTGACTTACTATCATACGAACTTCTAACTTTATTATATATGTTAACTGATTGTCTTTTCCGTCTTACTCTTGTAAGTTCTCCTAGCAGAAATTTCATACGCACGTTTAGTTTGTGGTGCCTTTCCACATTTCATGTCCTATTACGTTTGCGATACTCTGAATTATGTAAAAATTAAGAATCAGTGACATCAGAGGGGAATAGAAGGATGAGCGTCCGTCCACGGTGACAACGCCTGCTCCCCGCAGGCAAACTGAATTATGATACAAGTGAAGTAATACAAAATTACACTTTTCGTATACAAAAATTTCCTGTCTGCCAGTTTTTTCTGTCCCTTCGCTTACCCCCACTCAATTTATCAAAACTGCCGTCGTCACTGTTAAGAATCTTCCAATTAGTTTCTGCATCAATTTCTTCCAAATTTAAAATTCTTTTTACTGAATATTTTTTTTTTTTAAGTTAAGAAATAGATACTGACTCAGTGAAGCAATCGATGCAATTTAATTCACTATTGTTGTCCACATATAGGTTTTGTATAAATGACCTTGAAGTGCGTATTTAATCGTAGTGTGAAATATTCTAATACGAAGGGTGCTTAATACATATCCTCACATATTAATGTCTAGACCCTATCAAATATGAATTGAAGTAGGGTAAACCATACAGTGATTGGCACCCAGACAGTAATTGGCACTTTTCCAGTTAATATTTAAATAATAAGAAAACAAATCAGTTTTTTTGGAAGTATTCACTAACGAATGACAGTACTAGTCTTTGCTTCTATATTCTGTAAAGTTTCTTTCCCACTATTTCAGTATTAGAGTGAAGTAATTTATGGAATAGGTGGATATGTTTTCCTAAAATTAAATATGGTCTTATTGCTTATGAATTTGTTAAGGATGTTTAAAGGATATTTACCATCGTTCCGACTTATTAAATGTTACTTACGTTTTGGTTTATTGGCATTGCAGATCAGGAAGTATCAAAATGTGTTTTCCCTTCAAGCAACCTTGTAACCCATCTCTCCATTGTTGAAAAAATGGGGGTGCCAATCACTGTATGAAGAAGTATGTGCCTAGATAGTAATTGGCATACCCCTGCCAATAACTATCAAATTAATATTTTGCATATGATTATGATATAAGGCTTTTAAAAGCTTTCAATTAGGGAAAATACAAATGTACTAAATTCTCGTGTTTCTACGTTAACTCTTTCTAGTTAATGGCACCCCTGCCAATTACTGTATATTGTGGTGCCAATCACTGTAATTAAAAAATAATCAAATTGAAAAAAGTTGATTACTTGAGCTCTTAGTTTCGACCGCGTGAATCAGAAGTCATGGCATATTAGTATAGTGTTATATAACACTAGACCAAGTGCCAGAATCTCCTTATGAGATAATTAAGTCTAAAGTTTTTAAAGTGAATCAGATATAAGTAAACTGATGCTTAGTCATTAAAATTATTTGTAGGCAAGCGCTGCTAAGAATTGGTAGTGATTTTTACTTGGATGACTTTCCAAATAGAGTATGACATAAAACAGAAATTCTAAGAAGTGGCGCTTTGCCTATTGATGCAAAACACTGCCCATTTTTATTGTTTTTTCAATTGAAAAAAATGAAATCTTTGAGTTTTACGTCCCACGGTTATGCCGGTTAGGCTAAAGGAGACGGTGATTATGAGAGATGAGTGAAATGGTGGAATGAAGAAAGTGGGAGGAAACGGGAGAACCCCGAGAAAACCCACGAGCACGGTGTTTGTCCACCACAAAGTTCACTTGGCGGGGGCTGGGATCGAACCCGGGACCCCAAGCACCAGAGGTGAACGCTCTACCACTGAGCCACCGCGCCCCCCTGTTTTTTCAATTGAATCATTGAGTTTAAAGACCTGTCATCCCTATCGAAACAAGTCTTTTTAGGACATGGCATGTTTTCAAATTAAATAAAAATTTCAATGCTCAACATTTTCTACAACCAGTGGAAGGAGATGATTTGTTTTCAGCCTAAGTGGTGTTCCCACATCAGTTGAGACGGAACGTGCAAGAATATCAATTTTGTCAAAAAGTGAAGATGACTGCTCTTCAAACTCATCGATTCCATTTATAGCGGGACGTTGTGGTAATGTTAACTTTTATATCTTGTACTGGAGTAGTTCCTCTTGGTTAGAGACCTAGCCCAATATTGCAATATGCCAAGAATTCGAACTCTCAAATATTATAAGCAAAGGCTTGAAGATGCTCTCCAATCAGTTTCAGAAGGCATGGGAATCATAACAGCCTCAAAGATGTACGGTGTACCAAGATCTACATCATAATTCCGTTAAAAGATCTTAGTTGCAGAGATGACTTCGGTCCTACTCTAATGTTGTAAAAAGAAGAACCTATATAAGTGAAAATGAAAGAGGGAGTGTTCTATCCGAAAAGAGTGCCAAAATGTGTACGAAGTTAATGCTAAAGATTCAATAACAGTATTGTTTACATTTAAGATCACTCCCTGTATCTTGCCAGTCGAGTCGCCAGTCGAGCTATGCTGTGAATTACGAATATACAGTAACTTATTGATTTGTATCCAAATGCAACTCGAATACTTCAAACAGCAAATGTTGCAGCATTTTGACCTATAAAGGAGGAGTGGAGAAAAGTGGTTCGGAATTGGAGGCACAACCATCCCGTTGAAATGTGAATAAGCGGAATTTTGATCCTCTTCTTAAAGAAGTTGTGGATAATTATATTTCCCCATCTACTATTAATAATGGCTTTGCCTCCTTTGACTTATTTTCCTTTGACCCAAATAGTATGGACTATAGTAAATGCATTGTGAACGCATCTACGTCCTCACCAATTGTTGCTCAACATTCTTGTGCGGAACAAACGAAACTATTATCTTAACAGCTGAGTAGTTCTCAGACATTGTAGGAGAAGATGTACTGCAATAATTGGAAAGCACTAAAGTGGAGGAGGACTCGGAAAAGAATCGTAGTGTGGAAATGTCAGCCTTATATTGTTTGTGGAGACATTTCAAAACATCTACACAAAGCAGTAACCTAGATTCATTAGGAAAAGGAATTAATGCAAATGTTCTTCAAAATTCTTTAGCAGAGGACCCGTCAGTCAATTAAACAGGAGAAACATCAGGCGCCGCTATATACGAACAAGAACCAAACGTAAATACTCGTGATTAAAATAACTCCAACAATGTTAGACCAACATTATTTTCTGGGAGTGCAAATGTAGAGACATTTGAGAATGAAGTCAGTGCACCGTATTCAGAAAGTGCTGATATGAGTAAAGGCTCAAGCAGATAGTTGAAAAATGACAATTTAAATTATGTGCCATTTGCTGATCATCTGCATTGACCAGAGACACCTAAGCGCAAGGGGAAATGCATTATAGAGCGCTTACCGTTTGTTGTCACTTCCGAGACATACTAAGAAATTATAAGAGAAAGGAAGCCCGGAAGAACCAAACTGAAGAAGAAAAAGCTAAGCGGAAAAGAAAGAGAGAGGAATCTAAGGCAGAAAATGGAAGGAAAATGCCAGCAAAATAGGATATAAAGATTGTACAGCCAGAAGTGAATCAAAAGATTGTATATACAACCAGAGAGGAACCAGAAATAGGTGAAAGTAGTGCCAGAATCAGAAGCATTTCTCCCCAGATTCAAAAGAGGAAAGCTGTAAAGAGAAATTTGTTGGGTGTCCAAACGGATGTCAGTAAGAACTCCAATAAATCAGGTCGAAAATGTGTTAAACGCTTACAACATGATAACGCGTTCTTTGTGTACGAATAGTTTTCATTTATGTTGCATTCCTAGAGATCACAAGATACATATTCCAGAAGACCTGCAAGATGATGATTTTGTGTGCCATATTTGCTATACGTTCTGGACGGTGAGAGTGAAGATATAGATATACCAGGCATGGATGCCCGAAGGAAAGGGCAAGGTGGGGCCCGAGCCCCCCTGGCTCACGAATATGTATTAAATTTCTTAACATTTTCTTAATACAAATAAACATTAAAAAAACATAACAACTAGGGATTTGAGCCCCCTAGAAATCTTTCCTTGGGCGCCCATGACACCAGGTTATAATGATAGTAAGATAATTCAGTCTCTGTAATGCAAATCGTGCAACTCTTGTTTCTCATTTCCTTCTTTCATATTCAAAGATTTATTAAGATAGACGTTTAAAAAACATTGGTCATTTTGCTGAATTTAAATGTTATTGTTTGTAGAACGTTATAAACAATTTTAAGTGATTTCTTCTAATTATTGGTCAAAGAGTAACCTGATAGTATTATATTTCGGCATATAATGTAAAACTATGTTGTCCTTTATAAATAAAAACCATTTGAGTTGCGGATTACTAACAGTGCCAATCACTATAGGAATAAGTGCCAATTACTGTATTTTCAGTGCCAATCACTATAGTTTTATACTTGTGTTCACTGTAAGCTCTATAAACATTTTCTGCCTTTGAAATACGTAGAAAATACACGTTTTCCGTTATCAATATGTATCAATGTATATTTAGAGAAAAAATCAAGAGAATATATTTAAAAAGATGAAAGATGTAGTAATCTATATTTTAAAAAATCCTTAAAGTGCCAATCACTGTATGGTTTACCCTAATTTGTGCTATTTCTCGACCCACAATTCTGAAACTACTTTTTTTCCCCCACTCAGCTATGACCTTCTTTACCCACAAGAAACACTTCCCAAGTGTAACACTCCGATTTTGATAAAAATTGGCAGGTAGATACTACACATGATATAAACAAACACGTGTTTTTTTTTTATTTCCTGCGGCAAAACGGTTTTAGAGAGAGCCAAAGCCCCCACCCAAAATTTTGAAAGTTGACGCCCGAAATGCATAAACAAGTGAACCGAAGTGAACGAAATTGTGCAAAGATATTGTAGACGTAAAATAAGGGAATACGTGTTTCGTATTTTCCTGGAAGAAACTGTTGGGTGGATCACGGACCCCTCCAAACCTTTGATCATGAAATATCAAAAGTGCTAATAACAGTATATCAGAAGTGCCTAAACGACATGAAGAATTGGAACAAAACGTTGTGTGGGGCAATACGCAAAAAATAAACGAATAAGGTTTTTTTTTTTTTTCATTTTCAGCGGCAAAAGGGTTTTAGAGATGGCAAAAGCCCCCACACAAAATTTTGAAATTTGACGCTCGAAAGACAAGAAGAAGTAGTAGACCGAAGTGAATGAAATTGTACATATATATTGTAGACGTAAAATGAGGTAATAAGGAGTTTCGTATTTTCATAGGAAAAAAATGGTTGAGTGGAACACGGACCTTCTAAACCGTTGATTACGAAATATCAAAAGTGTAAATAAGTATACATAAGGAAGATCCTAAACAATATGGAGAATTGCAACGAAACTTCGTATATGGACAATTTGCAAAACAATAAACGAAAAGTGTTTTAATTTGTACGGAAAAACAATGTTGGGGCCTAGGCCCGCTCCGAATAAAAGTAAATATAACCGTAATAGCACAAGAAGGAGTGGACCGAAGCAAATAAAATTGTGTGTAGTATTGTATATGTAAAATAAGGCCTTTCGTGTTTCTCAAGTGTCCCTATCCGATTTGCTTCAAATTTAGCACGATTTTGTTGCCAATATTGATTGAAATATCTGGTTAAAATGCTACTAGAGGAATTCCCTTTTTAGTGCAGAAATTCCCTCCTTGCATCCCACCACCATTTTAGGCGAGATGGGATTGGGCAAGATGGGACTTCCCATCTCGCCTAAAATGGCGGACATTCTTGTCTTGGAGATATAAGTGGCTGATAAATCGTTAGATCATGAGGTAGGATTAGGCGAGATGGGATGGAATCGTCACTATGTAGGCTACCAGCGCCATTATTTGTAGGTTGGCAACAGTAAGTTAACGAAATAATTCTCAAATCATCTTACGATATTGGAATGCTACCCAAAATTCTTTGGACGTACCGAGAATCAATAGCGGGTGATTTATTTAACATTCCTCTCCAATGCTGAGGCTACGTGAGACAGGACCTGCAGTTTGAAATTGGATTTGTATCTAATTCGGGTTTATGTCCAAAGTGTATTCGGGTTTATGTCCAAAGTGTATTCGGGTTTATGTCCAAAGTGTACATTACTGGAAATCAACCCTAGCAGTACCGTGCCGTGAAAAATCATCGCCCGGGGCGAGAGTATACGACGGAGCCCCCGTACGTATGAGAGGTCGACAGAACAGACGCGAAGCGCCTCCATGTTTGGTGCGAAGAGTAAGAAAATTTTCAAAAATAAACCCTGCTTTTCGATGATTTTGAACACTTTTTATTATTTTTTCCTTCAATTTTATATAGGGATGCGCACGAGACAAGATTTGAGACTGCCTCGTCTCGAAAATGTGCTGTAAAAGTGATGTCTCGACTCGAAAAATATATATTTTTCTATTGGAAGAGCTGTATCTCGACTCGAATTTTGTCAGGAAAATTCTGTCTCGACTCGACTCGAACGCATCCCTAATTTTATATATCTTTTCTTTTTCCCTCCCGAATTTTGCGCCTCCTTACTTCGGCGCCCGGGGCCGTTGCCCTTTTCGCCCCCACCCGGCACGGCATTGAACCCCAAAACACATCATAAAGCATGAGTGTTACTACTGAATGCCATTATTATTATTATTATTATTATTATTATTATTATTATTATTATTATTATTATTATTATTATTATTATTATTATTATTATTGGAATGCAGTGTTAAATAAATAACTCGAAAACTATATCTACACATACATCAGATAACGTGAAATTTAAAATTCAGGATTATTCATGTTTAAGATAGCGGAACACATGCTTTGTATAAGTGCATGATGCATACTGTTGACTGTTCAGCATCCGGTGAAAACATTCTTCCTCGCTCTCTCGGCCGTTGCAGTACAATCTGAAATCTATAAATTACTCTCACAAAAGTGGACCACTTCCTATTTGTTCGGAAATTGCCTAGTAGCTATCTGCGTTTGGGTATTGATTACCACCATTTTAAATTAAAATGTCTCTTTAGTCGTACTTCTTCTAAATTTTTAAATCATTTTTACTAATTTAGAAAGTAGTAAGTAACAATATACATAGATGTATTGTTTGGTACACTTAATAATGTTGGAATTTGGTTAGAAGACGATGAATACAACTTTTGTGTTGAGACATGAGTGTTTGGTTCCATAGGAAGTAATCAAAGTTTACTACGAGACATGAGTGTTTGGTTCCATAGGAAGTAATCAAAGTTTACTACGAGACATGAGTGTTTGGTTCCATAGGAAGTAATCAAAGTTTACTACGAGACATGAGTGTTTGGTTCCATAGGAAGAAATCAAAGTTTACTACGATATATCAGTATTAGTTTTCTTTCTTTCTTTTTTTTCATAGCATAATCAGTTTTGGAATTAGCTGTCGTGTTGTTTCATATCCTGAGACGAATATTCGGACCCAAGAGGAACGGGAATGGGGAATGGCGGAAACTTCATAACGAGGAACTACATAATTTATATGGTTCACCCAACATTGTTAGGGTCGTCAAGTCTAGGAGGCTTAGGTGGGCGGGTCATGTAGCTAGAATGGAAGAAAGTAGAAACGCTTTCAAAGTCTTGACTGGAAGACCAATCGGAAAACGACCATTAGGAAGACCAAGGCGCAGATGGGAGGACAATATTAAGATGGATCTCGCAAAGATTGGAATACAAAGTAGAAACTGGATGCAGTTAGCTAAGGATAGAAGTCAGTGGAGAACTTTTGTGAACGCGGCATTGAACCTCCGGGTTCCGTAGGCCATAGAGTTAGTTAGTTAGTTGTTTCATATCCTGAATTCAGATGTTCAAACTCACAAGCCCAATTCGAGGGCTCAGTCGGTCTCGAGCCCATAGTAAACGCGTGCTACTAGTGTTGTCCATTGAGATTTGGAACTGACTTGCCTTGAAAAAAATATAATTCTTGTTGGTAGGGTTTTCTCTCGTGACCAACATCAGCGCGAGCCTATTGAGAATAGTGAACGCGAGCTACTGTTGCCCACGAGACTGAATTTGGGTCTGTCTCGTTTCGAAAACGCGTAAAAGAGTCAAAAAGTATATATATATTTCTATTCAAAGAACTATGTCTCGTCTCGTAGACATTTCCACGAGCCTAATGAGATTTTAATTCCGAGAGCTAACTTAATTAAGGATAGCGAACCCGAGCTCTTAGTGAGCGTGAAACTAGTGTAAGCACGAGCCGAGATGTGGAGCTTTCTTGTCTCGAAAATTATATATTTAATTTCTCGTTTCGTGAACAGCATTAGTGCGAAGCTAATGAGATTATTGAGCCCGAGACTAGTGAGTGCGAAGTCCATTAACACGTTCGCTGCTGAGGACGCCCATGGGCGTCCAGTACTGAATTTGGCATATGTGCCGGACGCCGCTCGGCGTTTGTCCTTGTAGCTGATCCCGCCAATACCTGCGTGTGCACACTAGCGCTGGCGGGAAAGTGAATTAGCTGAAGGGACAAGCGCCGAGCGGCGTCCGGCACATATGCCAAATTCAGTACTGGACGCCGATGGGCGTCCTCAGCAGCGAACGTGTTAAGGTTGGTGTAAAGGGACAAGTTTTGCCAATAGATAGATGTCACTACAGTCCTCATATCTCTCTCATGCATTTTTTTTTTTTTTTTACCTTTCACGAAAATTTACAATTTCTCTTACAAATTTTAACGTACAGACTTTAAATTTTTGGAGAAGAAACTTCATAACCTACTGAAGGCAACAATCCGTTCCGATTTCTTATTTAGAATTTTCTTCATTGTTGAAACAGTTATATCTCTTTCAACAAACAAGCCATTTCAACAATGAAGAAAATTCTAAATAAAAGAAATCGGCATGGATTGTTGCCTTCGATAGGTTATGAAATTCCTTCTCTAAAATTTTGAAATCTCTAGGTTGAAATTTGTAAGAGAAATCATGAATTTTCGTGAAAGGTAAAAAATACATGAGAGAGATACGAAGACTGTAGTGACATCTATCAGCAAAACTTGTCCGTTTAAACTAACCTTAAGGATAGAAAGCCCAAGCCTGGGAGACCTCCCGAATACCCATATCTGATCCAGAATACATTTAACGGATTCTGTAGCTTGAAATGTCGTGAATATATGCACATGACAGTAAATGTCTAGAGGGGGAGGGAACAGCTGCCCAAGAGATAGTTATGACTAAGAGTCCCAGAGAGGGAATGGTAGGTAGTAGAGTAAATGGTTGAAACATTTAAAGCAGTTAACTTTGTAACATGACAAAGAATTTGTATGAAAAACTGTATAGGGAACAAGTTTTAATTAAGATCGAATGGGTGGTGGGGGTATTATTGAAGCTTCGATAATCGAGAAGGTACGTGTTGCGTTTTTGTGTGGGTCGTAGACGTCAAAAGAACATAAGTGAACGTCATGAGTTACAGGATGTTATATATATAATACAGGTTGAGCACAAAGTCGCTTTCTCCAATATTTAAGAAATAAAAAGAAGATAGGTGACTTGACAATCATGAGTTACAAATACTGTACAAACTGCCTTCCAACATGTTCAATGCCAACATGGTCTTCAGCACTAATTTGATTTGTAAATATCATGACACAACCTAGGATTGGCATCCAGTCTCTTGAATAATTGTTCGATTATTTTTTTTTTAAGTGAAAGAAATTCTGCGGTTGCCCGGAAAACACCTCGTCTTGACAATACTTCACATGGAGAAGTTGCTTGGTGTAATATCACATGAACGGGGTCGCTAATCTGTTGTACCACGACGACGGATCTAGGGCGTTTCGGTGTATAAAATTTTTCTTGGTGGTTACTTTCGACGTACGTACATGATGTATGAATATTTATTCATAAAATTTGGTGGAAACTAGTTTTCGGGTACGAGAAAAAGATTTACGTATGTTTCATCTGTGGAAAAATTCATATACAAGAGTCTGCGTAATCAGGAACGTAGACAGGAATTTATTTTGGGAGGGGCCTAAAGCTTTTCGGGGGGTCAAAATACAATTTGAGGCTAAATTATATGAACATTTCTAAAATTGCCCCTGAAAGTAGACTACATTTACAAAGAGTCGGGATTTCCGGGGGTTCCGGACCCCCATGACCCACCCCCTGCATACGCCCCTGTGGGTAATATTTCTTTTTAGGAGGTAGGGGCTTTATTATAACTTAAAAATGACCGTGGAATTATCGTGATATGTGTATCTTCTCATTGCGTTTAAAAGCAAGTAATAATAATAATAATATAATGGTAGCAATATGAACATGATTAATTGTATGCTCGTAATGAATAGTCATGAAATTAAAAAGAAAGAAAAAAACTGAACTAGTTCACAAAATATATAAAATAAAACTTGAAATCTGTTTTTTTTTTTAAAAGTTGTTTTGATTTTGTGATCGGACATTCGAAATGCAGTCGTTCTGTTTACAGTGACATAATGTAAACTGTTTGTTAAATCTGTCGAGGCAATTGCAGAATGATAACATGATGCATTCATGCGCAAAGTATTCAGCCGTAACCAAGTAAACCTATTGCACAATTTCCTGAGACACACCATACAAACTGAATATCATTGGAAGCCTGTTTTAAAAAAAAATCCAAACATGTTCAGTTTCCATACAATCACCAAACTTAGAATTTAAAATTATATTAAGCTCCCTTTGAGAATGTAATCACACACTACCGTACTCGTATTATAAAATTTCTGTCTTCTATCGGTAGCAATGTAAAGATAACATTAATTGTGTACTTCTAATTAATATTTGTAAAATGAGCAAAAAAGAGAATTAGTTCAGGTAAAATTACATAATGCAGCATTTACTTTTTATTTTATTTATTAATTTATCTTCAATTTTCATGAATGTATTTCTTCCTATTGAATAACTTTCGTTAGGAAGAACGGGCGTTTCGGTGTAGAGATTGAAATTTTTACACCGAAATAGACATATCTTTACGACTATTCATTCATCGAAATGTTGATTAAAGAAATCTCTCACAACACCACCAAAGTGAGGCGGTGCTTCATCGTGTTGCCACATGAACTGAATGTTTTCGTAACGAGCGTTATTTTCAAGTTCTGGAATGACAACTTCCTGCAACACTTGAAGGTGTGTGTCGCTGGCAACATTTTCTTCAAAAAAGAATGTTCTCGTGTCATTACCACTCCAAACAGTGACACCAGGACGTTTTAACACTTTTGTCACAATTTCTTGCGGATTGATATCAGTTCAATAAACTCAACTGTGCGTGTTTACGCCACTGTTCATCTTGAATGAAGCCTCATCTGTCCATAAAATTCGTTTCCAGAAGTCTTTCAGCTTTGCTCCGAATAAAAGCCACTCACAGAACTCAACACGCCATTCCAGATCATATTCGTCATTCGCGCAATACGTGCAGAAGCTTTAGTCAGTAAGATTTCACCTTGGGATTCTTTAACAAGTACTTGCCATTTCCAGATCACGTGTGCGCCTTCCGATAGAATTCTTCGAGGTAGATACACAACTCTGAGTAATACTTTCAATGTTTCCTTCTTTTCGTACACTCATGGTCACCTTCTTCGCAGTACATCATACACAAACCGTGTAGCCTCGAATCATTGGTTCAGGTTTGACGTGATGGTGGTTCTACACAAGGAAATCATCATCTGAAGTCTGCTGTAATCACATTAGTGTTTTTGTTGTTGTTTCCACCAAGATTGTAGCACGAAAACACGTTGTTGCTTTGTTAACTTGCGATTCATATGAACATCTGGCGGCCTCTGGTTCCATCCCCGGCCAAGTAAGTTAGTGGTGAACAACATCGTGTCCATGTTTTTTGGGGAGTAGTCTGTTTTCTCCCACATTTTCATTCCAGAAATTCTTCCATCTTCATTCACTTGCCTAAATCATCGTCTCTCAGCCTGGCGAGCATAAATGTGGGAAGTTAAATGTTTCGTTTTCATTTCAACACCTGTACTACTCGACACAAATTCACTCAGTAAACAACTTCTTAAACAAAACACGGCTACTATTCCCAGCTACACTAAAAGGGTAGTATCAATTGTAGTAAGAAAGAAAAAGGTCGTTAACAATTTGCTTATTTCTTTTCTTTGCTTACTTCTTTTGCGGAAAGAGACTTTGTGCCTATATTGTATATAAATACAGTGTGTATAGCATTGCAGCTTTCCTTCAACGGAACTATTTTTATTAGGCAGAATGTTCTACAAACCACTAATTTCTTGTCCACATCATCGATAGCAAATTTAGCGTATACTTATACATATATCGTATACTTATATACTGTGTATATTGATGGTATACTTATATTTCTTTTTTAAAACAGTATTGACCACATTTTCATTAATTATATATATTAGTATTTCTAGAAGAAAATAATATTGTAAAAAAAAAAAAATAAATAACTGAAAGCTATCAGGAAAGTTTTATAACGACCAGTAATAGGAAAAACCATGGCCGCCGGACCAGATGCTACACGCGACAAAGTCTTTAATGTGCCGAATGAAAAAAAGAACAGGGTTACTCCAAAAGGATTGTATTAGAAAGGACTGATAGACGAGCATTTAACTTCACTTTCAAGAACCAGTCCATCACAGTTCGAATCAGCTTATGAAGAACTTCAATCATTAACAGCGTTTGGTATTACAAGAATTCGTGTAATATATATATATATATATATATATATATATATATATATATATATATATATATATATATATATATATATATATATATATATATATATATATATATATATTCAATTGCTGCTTAAAAAATATAATTTTGGACCGACTAAAGTTTTTATTTTCTCTTTGACCATCTTCTAAAAAGTTTGCCCATCACTGATATACCGTACACTATTAGAATTTGTATAATCTCTCTCTCTTTCGAGATTCTCGACTGCAGTATGCGATACTTGAATTTTTTTTTCTGTCCTTTATATATATAGTTTGAGAAACGCCAAGTTATTGTAATACTAAGGTATGTGTTAGGGGAGGGGGTGGAAGGGTACTTATGGATTTAATAGTATTTGAAGCTCTCGCGTTATCTGCTCTGCTCTTAAATTCACGCTAAAAGAAATAAGTAAATAAGAATTGTTATTACTAATTTGGAAACCAAAGTTGTTGGTGGAGTACTTTTTAACCTTGGGATTTCCTTGTTTCACATTATGCTAAAGTATACATATGTTTTATTTATTTATGGTGTTAACAAAGATCCAGCTAAAACTGGTTTGGGGGCATTTTACATAGGAACAACAATAGGAGGCGGGAAGGAATGTTCCCAAGGAAGTCAGTCATGGACTAAACATTAAAAAGTAGCATCTTGGAATCCGTCTGGTGGGAGAGAACAAAAACTAAGGAAAATGTCTGTAAAGAATGCTGTTTGCTGGGTTTGAACCCGCGACTTTCCAATTACGTATGGAGAATAACTGTATACGCGCATACTTGACATAAGTTATGACTGTGTACAGTAGTTCTTACCAGTAGACCTTCTGGACAAAAAAAAAAAAAAAAAAAAGTTGATTTTATTATATTTAGTTGTTTTCGATATAGTTTGTTTGTGTGTGATTTAACACAATGATTAGCGTTCTGTACGAGAAAAGGCTGACTTAATTCCCGGCGTGAGATCATAAGGTTAGAATTTCACGTTAAAGTATAGGTCAACATCTGAAGGTTCGGAGCCTACCTTGTCTGTAGAAAACAAGATGGCACTTTGTTTAGAAAAGCTGAAATAAGAGTCTTAAGACAGTATGCTTTCTGTGTTCCCCGTTACTTTTTTCGTTAATGTTAATGAATAATTTTAAAAACGTGAGTCAGATAATAGCTATGAACGGCAGGTTGTGGTGAACGGCATGTTAGAAACTGAAGAACTTCTTCCAGATCTAGAGCTCCTCCGTGGCTAAGCGGTTAGCGTACGCGTCTTTGGCGTGGGAGACCCGGTTCGATTCCCGGCGGGAGCTCATGTGGTTCGGATTCCACGTTAACCAGTAGGTCCACGTCTCATATAGCCTCGCTGCTGAAAGGGACGCTAAACTAAAAAAAACAAATCAAATTTTTACCAGATCTAGAAATCGAGTGCATAGTTTCGACGTCATAATTTTTGGTTGGGCGCCCGAATTTCTGCTTTTTTTATGTAAGACTTTAAAATTGAATGCTATGTTTTTTTTTTTTTTAAATAAAACCATCAAACCACTTGGCGTAACGGCCCGATTTTCGTCATGAGCCATTCCACGCCATCTCTTAGCGTTTGGTGGGACTACGTCGAGCCTAGCGACGAACGCGTGATCCTGTCGCGCTAGTCGGAGAGCTTTCTTAGACCTATTGGCCGTCACGTCTTTTATTCACGTGACTTCCCAGTTTGCCTCACGACGCTGGGTGGACGCAGCTCCGGGAAACACCGGCCGGGAATCGAACCCGGGACCACGTGGACATGAATTCATCGCTAGTTTATTTAACCCTTTGGGGATCTTATGGTACATTTTGTACCATACGCGTTTTTCATGGTACATTGCGTTATTTCTCTTCTATTTGAGCTTTTTCGTCCGTTTTTTTTTTTTGTTTGTTTTTCATGTCCAAAGACATTGTAGAAGACATTACGTATGGTTTCAGACCGTCCTGCGTCCAGACATGGGAGGTGATGACGTCATAATCTTAAAATATATTTTTTCCCTTTTTAAGCCTATGTTCATTATTTTTTGGCGGGCTTATTTTTGAACGTAGAAGATTGAAATTTTGCACAAACATTCAGTCCACCGAGTAGTATTTACCAGATTTTTTGTTCCGATGTCAGTGCTAAAACAGGGGGGGGGGGGACCAGAGGAGCAAAGGGGTAAAAAAAGGGATATTTTTACCCCAAAAATCCCGTTTGTCGTCATTTTCCCGCCTCACATACATGATAGGACCACGTGAGTCATACCGTCTGAAAGACCGTTCCATTCTGAAGAGAACGACGGTCGAATTATTATTCTAGGGTAATTAGGGCCGTCTCAGTGAATTTTTATCCAAATATACTTCTGTATAGGGTAAAAGTGGGGCATGGTAGGGAAATTTTTTCTGGTGGGCCTATTTTTTCACGTAGAAGATTGAAATTTTGCACAAACATTCAGTCCACCGAGTAGTATTTACCAGAAGTTTTTTTCCGATTTCTGCGTAAAAACAGGGGGGTCCAGAGGGGCAAAAGTTGAAAAAAGGGAAATTTTGCCCCAAAAATCCCTTTTTCCAGGAATTTCCCGCCTTAGATACATGATGGAGACATATGAATGGTACCGCCTGAAAGACAGTTCTATTCTGAAGAGAATGATGGCGGATTATAGTCCTAGGGTAATTAGGGATGTCTCAGGAATTTTTTTCCCTGAGATTATAGTGTTTTATGGTGATTTGGGGCATTGTGGGAATTTTTGATAAAAATTCTCCCGCCCTTGCTATTCAAGATAGAAACTTGAAATTTGGCACACACATTCAGTATACCAAGTACTATTTATCAGATTTTTTTTAGATGGCTACGATCACACAGGGGGGGCCAAAGTTCGAGAAAAAAAAATTTCCATCCGAAATTTTCACTTTGATAATTTTTTCCCGCTTCTGGTATATGGTATGAGCATGCAAGTGGTACCATTTGAAAGCCAGCTCTATTCTGAAGAGAATGAGGTATGAACCATGATCCTAGGATAAATAGTGACGATGCAGTGGCTGCCTGACTGAAAGTCTCAAAAATAGCCCGAAAAGCCAAGATCTCCAAAGGGTTAATGGCATTATTAAATGGTTCACCTTTTAAAAACCTTATGTTTGTTGTTGACTTAGTTATAAGAAATATCACATTGTACACCATGTGAAGAAAGTTGGTTTCGTTTTTAGTGAAACAAACTCTTTATCAAGTTAAATTTTACCAACCGTAGGCTTAAATATAGCATTTTTACCTCAACCTAAATGAAATAAACTTTAAGATTGATGAATATTTGAAAAGGCATTTATTTTCATTTGAGAGTTGTATCCCATGGATAGATTAGTAGTTTGTACCCCGAATTTTCTAAAAATCCGTTAATCTTCACAGCATTGCGGGTAGTCTATCAAACTAGGATGGTATCTTTAATTATTCTCATCGAAATACATGGGGACCCGAGTTTTGATTGTCCAGTAAAACTCTTGAAGTTGAGTAGACACTGCTTCTGTTTTTGTTGTTGTGGAACTTGGTTTGTCCAATTTCAATAGAGTAAAGCAATGAAATTAGATCAGAAACTTTATCATAAGCAGTGGCGGCGATTAGGTGGTCAAACCTTTTGCCTCTATACTATTACCAGATCACATGGCTCCCTTACTAATGACAATTATTCGTTTCTTCTTCCCCCCTCCCCTTCTAGTGTTCACATTCAATCACTGATACTGATCATAAGAATTGGATATGTTTAAATTTACTGGGGTTGAAGGATAGTTTCTATTCATACATAAAAGTCGGATAATAAGACCAACCGCTTATTACGACCAAAATTAATCGCTGGAACATTCCTGCCCATAAATCCAGTGTTGTTTTTTCGTGTGCTGTTCCTCATTCTCACTGCATAATATAATGCGACGCCATATTCTGTGGGAAGTTTTTCGCAACATAGCGGGAGTTATTGTTTTAAATGCAGCGGTAACAGGTGTCGTCAACTCATCAATGGAGTTAACCAGTTTTCTCTCCAAAGATAATATAGTTTTCCGTGTTGGCGGATCTTAATTGAATGTTTCGCGAAGTTTGGCAATGGTGCCACCCGTATTCTTGAGCTCATGTACTTAGTATTTGTCATAGTACTCTCTTCATGCGTAAATTGGCTTAAATCGGGCGTTATCTGGAGAAAACAAGAATAAAATTGAGTTACATAACACACACCATGTGCATTTTTTGGAGGTCTTTCTTCATTCATGCCCATCATCACAGTCTCCTTTAACCTACGCAGCATAACGTATGATGTAAAACTGAAGGATTTTTTTAAAGGGGGGGGGGGAAGGATGGGGAACCCTGTTATGGTAAAAAAAAAAATGACATACCAGTGGTGCATATTATATATGAATGGGTAGGAAATTCTCGGCCACCCTATATAAAACAAACTGCATTGAATATGACTCGGAAGGATTCCATGTTAACTGTACGCCATCAATCTTCGGTGCTAAAAAGGGACATTGTATTCCAACTACCCAATATAATATTAATGTTGTTACGTATATCATAGTCTCTCTTGTGTTTGCTGGGCATTTGCACATAACATTATTTTTCTTGGAACTATACTCAATGTTTTGATATTCTGTTCAGAGACCGAGCAAGACTCCGCAGCTGAGCAGCCAGGCATCAAGCTATCTATCACTGGCACAACCCGCATCAGGCCATTCGCTTGCGTTCTAGCAGCTGGCGCCATGCTGGATACTTCGCAAGCGTTATTTTTTTTTCTTCTGCAGATATTTCTGGGATTTTTACGATTATACCCGTTTCATATGGGTATGTTTTTTCGTAATTTTAACCTTGGCTATTTTTAGTACAGAGTTTTGTGTGATTGTAAATATATATATATATATATATATATATATATATATATATATATATATATATATATAATATCTTTTTAACTTAAAAAAATTCGTTCTTCATATAGCCCACCGTGCGTTTAAATATGCTGCCCTGCTTTTCAGTTTATTATTATTATTATTATTACTACTCAGGTAATATCAGTGATACCAAATTTAATTTCTTGGTGTACGACGCAGTCTCACATTAGTTTTATTAATAAAGTTTATATAGTAGTATATTTAAATGTTATCATTAATTTGCATATCAAAATGGAAATGGTTTTCTTTATTTTCAAATATTATTTATATTATTAATTAACTTAGAATCATATTTATTTTTATTTCCTAAGTATTGGTAATATTATAGTTTATATCGAGAATGTAACTATAGATATTGGATTTCGTATATAGAAAGATAGACTCTAGTGAGTTAGAGATTTTTTTTAAGGAAAACTTGTAGAAGACAACTAAGCTCCAAAAGGTCAGTCACCTATGCTTGATCAGCCTAGCCAACTATATTGTGAGTTGAAACTAAAAACTACTGTTTTATTTCTGTTAAGCAGCTATAAGAATACTGTATAGAACTAAAAAACCATAAAACCCTCTGAGTTGTAACACTACCGAAAAGGCGACAGAAAGTCGGATATTTGTCTATTGTCAAAATTTAACACATAGATATAAAAACAGAAGGACAATGATGTGTTAAAATCTTGGGTTGACCGCCGATTTCACAAGAATTCGAGCTGGCGTAGCGAATCTAGCAAAACAGGCTGTGAATTCGTTCCAGGTTTACCAGATGAAGCAGTTTGTAATATCAAATACTAATAATAATTAAAATATGTAGGAATTAGTGTGTTTAAGAGTCAATTATGTATTGGAAAGCTACGCGTACCCTTATTGTTTTGTTTTACCTTTTCCGTCCTTCCGTATATTGTATCATAAAACTTTCTTTCAGCCGTGAGAAAAAAAAATAACAAGTACTATCTGGTATTGGAGGGTGGAGTTTTGGCTTTCTGCTGGGGACAGACGGAACTGGGAATCCTTACCCTAAGAAATTGTTTTAAATAAAGTTAATAGAGGATGACAACTCCATACCACATATGTATATGGTAGCAAAGATATGTATATACTTGTAAGTAAAGTAGATGTATGTTTAATTTCATTCTATAATCAATAATTTGTAAAATTGTCACGCGGAAGCAGAAAACTCCGAACTATTATGGTTGTCCGTGACATTGTTAATTCTTTCCGCTAGAGGGCTCCAGTGACTAGACAAACATAAGACAATAACATGTCAGGTGGTGGAAAACATATTAACCGGCCTATTTTAAATGCAAAATTTTAAGGTTATATCAGAAGGGGCTATAACATATTTGGTATCTAATGAAAGGCCAAAGAATGCAGATTTTAGTGCTTGATTCGAAATTAGGTGACAGTCTATAAGAAGTGAATTATTTACGTATAAAGTCAATGTAAATAAAAATAAGCATACTTCCTTGCAAAGTTCCGTTAGCAGGTAGATAGACAATAGAAAAGGTTATCTCTATTGAAAAGCCAGTAGCTTTGATGCGAAGCACGACTCTTGGGCGTCAAACCTCTTTTTACAAAACCAAAAATCTGGAGAAGAACGAGGCAGTTGGCGTTTAGATCGAGTCGGTGAAGTTGTTGCTCGTGTGAAAATAGTTATTTTCCTGAACACTATATATTCAACGGTGTTAGTTGCAATGGAAGATAGGTGCATATATTTATTTTACAAGTGAACTTAATTAAGTGCGATAAGTTGCACCATTGGTGTTCAAAATAAGTTAACTAAACTGTGTCAGTTTTCTAGACTATATGCATTTTTAGATCCCATCGGACAACACTGGAAACGAATACATATATCTTACGTATGTAGCAACAAACCATTAAAATATATAGATAGAGAGAGATAGAAGTGCAACTATAACCAAGTTTGAAGTGGTTACACAGTGGTGGACTCAGTTATAATCAGGTACCAAGGACTTAATCTACCTTAGGATGCTACGGAAACCGTTTTAAAAGAATACTATCAACATGAAAGAATAGACACTAAAATTGTGATTAATGCTTTGAAGTAACGGACACACCTACCTGGAAATTAAAGAAGATGAACTGTGCAATAGATACAAATACATATTATTAACTATGAACTAGTGATAAAAAAAAATCATAAGAGTTTGTTTTTTTTTTTTAATTATTTTAGTTCAACTGTGAGCATATCTTATATCGATATCAATTAAGTGTTGTGGTTTAAGTGATTAAGTGCTGTGTTTATAATAAAAGTGTTTATTAAACTACATGGAGTTATCAACTTCCCTAACGGAATTTCGGCTGGTATGGTAAGTACCAGAATAATTTGTTTGTTTCTTGCAGGTTTGCTGGATTCCATGCTCTTTAATATCAGATGTTCGAAACTAGTAAGGTAATCACACACCTATTCTTTGATAAACCAAGGTGGCAGATAACTCATGCGTAAGTCCACATATCAAAGAAAGTCCGAAAGGGGCTACAGGACTTTAAATAAGGAACTCACACTTACAGGAATGGCATTATAGAAATTATATATATATTAATTTTTTTAATCTTAGCTCTACCGACTTTTATCTAAATTTCAGTAATTTCTATTATTTTATTTGGCATATCTTTTGATTTTCTTTAAATTTGGATGATACAACATTCCTGTAAGTAAAGGGGTAGTAAGAGAGAGATTTACATATGCGTTTCATACAGAGATTTCTCTTTTCCTCCCCTGCACTCCACATTATTTTGGCTTCCCAGCGTAAGGGCAATTACTACGCTTGTGTGCATAGTTATTTTACACATTTGTTTGGCACCTAGCGTAGTAGCAATATTATATGCTAGGATTACAGGCAAAGGCGCAGTACAATCACATAATTTTGGCGTCCATGTGTGAGAGCTTAACCACGTTGATCATTTCTTTACTTAAATGTTTTAACACCCTACGTGTTTGGCAAGAAGTGTGCAGGTTACGCACTGTTGTTCACATCCTAGCGTATAACCGAGTGTGTGATTACTTAAAGATTAGTCAAATTATCGTGTAATGAATTTATTTTGTCCCAAATGCTTTCCAAAACATAATTGATATAAAAGTAAAATGTGTGTAGAAATGTGTTTATTTATAATACTTGAGAAGTTGTAAAGTTGAAGGGGGGAGATAAATTTATTGAGATAACGTTTTCATAAAATAGAGATTCTTTTCTTTTTATTAGTCAATTTATTAGATTAATTAGGATTAATGGTCTTGACTAGGTTGAAAAGCAGAAAGATGAACGAAGAAGTTAGAGATTTAAAACAAGCACAAAGTATGTCAGTTACAGAAGTAGGAGATCAGGGAGATGAAATTCAAATGAGAGACGAAAACATAGAAGTAGGTAATGAGACAGATGGGATAGGAGACACAACTAGGAGTTCATCAGACCCAGTGTTGCAATTCTTGGTGCGAATGCAGCAAGAATTGCATAACAAAATTGATAAATCGCAACAAGAGTTACAGCGTGAACTGAAAACCGAGATTAGGAAAGAGGTTCAAGAGTTAGGCTCTAAACTAGCACAAACTCACCAGGAGTTAGATAGTAAAATTAGTGCATTGTCTAGTAAGCTAGAAGATACAAATGAAGAGCTGAGAAATACAAGAAGGGATTTAGAACATTCACAGAAAGAGCTTGAATCTAGGCTGAGTAGGTCACTACAAAATACAGAGCAACAACTACATAACGATATAGAGAACACCGTACAACAATTAAATGTAACAGTAAATCAAGTTTCTGAAAATGTAGACCAGACAGCTAGAAATTTAGAAGAAGTTAGAAATGATCTAGGAAATAAGATAGGATCTTTAGAAGAGCAAGGTGATAATATTATTGGTCATGTTGAAAGAAATCGGGCAGAAGTAGAGACAAAATTAAGTGACATAATTTCTGTACACGCGAATGTAACGGATGAATTAAGAAACACTATTGAGAGTGTAGATTCGAGAATAACTGGAAAAGTAGAGGCCATAGAAGAAATGATTTCTGCCAGATTAAATATCATTGAGTCAAATCGCGTAGAAGTCTCCTCACACACTAGCATTCCACCAGAACAGGCTATGCCCTCATGTTCACGTACTATTCCTAATGAATCAATTTTGCCGAGTATAGCACTACCTGCATCCTCTGTTTCACCACTCGATAATCAGACAGCACAGTTGTCGACAGTCATCAACCCTTTTATTCATCGTGATCTAAGTCTACCAAATTATCAAGGTACAGAGGACGAACCCCAAACATATAACTTTTTGCTAGACTTAGACAATTACTTCGCATTAACAGGTGTACCGAATGAAGCACGTTTGTCATTCATTAGTAGAACGTTAAAAGGGCCAGCACTTTCGTGGTTCAAAGTCATGCGTCAGAAAATTGTTACGTATGAAGAGTTTGTGATTAAATTTAGAGAAACGTACTTAAGTCAGGAACGATTGGCTACACTAAGAGCTAATTTGTTAACAGTTCAATTCGACAATAAGGTTCATAAAAATCCTTCTGATTTTCTGTTGAACATCCTACATCAAAATTCAATATTGGATCCTCCTGTAGACGAATCTTGCTTATTGAAACTCTTACCGAGAAAACTTCCAGTATATATATTTAGGACCTTAGTGGCTTCGAAACCACAATCTCTTACAGATTTACTCGCGATTGTGAACGAAGTACAGGCAACTCATTACGACCGAGATAGATTTCCTCCTCGTAGAAATATGAATATGTTGCAAGTGTCCTCTGAGAGGGTAGACACACATCCTCGTAGGAATAATAGAAGGAATGTCCCTTACACACGAGGACAGCAACGGAGAGACAATAGAGGCAATAGTAATGAGAGCCCAAATTCAGGTCATAACGGGAGAAGGGAAGGAGGTCAATCACCCCGTAATGAGCGCTACCCTTCACCTGAAAATAGACAAAACAACAGGGGACAGCGAAGTTCGAGAAGGGGAAATAACAACAGTACACGGAATGGAAGTAGAAATCAAAACTACATTCCGGAGCAACAAATACAACTGCTAGAAACCTATCATAATAGCGAAGGACAAGGTTACCAAACTAACCAAAATGCACCCAGTGTGACAGGGGGTCCTCATTATAATAACTGATGCTTTCCAGCACATACAGCGGGAAAGTTGGATGTAGTACTTGTGAATAGAACATCTGATATCCAACAGACGAATAAAGCCCTGTGTGTGCTCGCAAACAATAGTTCTGACTTGGCAGACGATAATGAAACATATGTTAAAAGTATTGAAGAGAATGAAAATAAATGTGTAAAATGCGAAGAAATAAATAGTACTCAAAATTTTGAAAGTAATACTAAAGACACTATTTCATTGTTATTGAAAGATGGTAGAAAGGTAGAATTAGAGAGGGAAATATTTAATGAGGCAAATGGAATTTTTGATAATCTGTTAGATACAAAAGACGACCCAGTTGTGAGAAACAATATAGTAGTTTTACCAGAGATAAATGTAAATATTTATGCTCAATCTGTAAATGCATTGTTAGATTCTGGAGCAAGTATATCCGCAATAAATAACAACTTATTTGAAACGATACTAGGTAGCCAAACACAACCACCATTTTTAAAAGCAAATAACATAAAAGTTACTTCAGCGTTCGGTAAGAAGATAGCCACGGTCAAAGGTCAAACTCTTCTTGAGGTTATTGTACAGGGGAAAACTTATTATACAGTTGGCATTATTGTAGAAGGATTAAATAAAGATGTGATATTAGGATCTCAATTTTTCGTAGAATCCGCCGCTATTCTAGATTATTCAAGAGCGCTGTTGATATTACAAAGACCCCACTATGTTGAAGTTAACTTTAGAGATCAAGAAATATCGAGTGATGATTTAGTTCTTAGACAATTAGAGGAATCATTGCACAGTGGCATTATTAGTGAGTTAAGTGAGAAAAGTGACATAGGAGATAATGTAGAAAGTATACAGTTTCCTAAGGTAGGATTGGGGAATTCAAAGGCGAGGCTATTTGATAGTGACCCCACACTGCAGTTGGGTAAAAGAGTATTCCCAACTCCCACAGAACTGAAAGAAAGAGTGTTGTCTCCCGAAGAATGGGAGAAAATCAACACAAAGGCCACTGAGAAAGATATTTATGAACATGTAAATAACTATAAAGATCTCACTGATGAACAAAGGGGTAAATTAGCGTCCGTGTTAATAAAACACATAGACATTTTTGACGAAAAGCCAGGAACAATTAAAAATTATGAACATAAGATAGAACTTACAGATCCTACACCAATAAAATCAAAAATGTATCATTTTCCTCTTAAGTACAAAAATCAGATACAAAATGAAATTCATCGGTGGTTAGCTTTTAATATTATCAAGAAAGCACCTAGTGAGTATAATCATCCGTTGGTGGTCGTTGAGAAAACGAATGGGTCTATTCGTTTATGTTTGGATGGCCGTAAGTTATCAAAAGTGATAAAAAGCGAATTAGATAAACCTCTTCCAGCACTTGAAATATTACAATCACTAAGTGATAAATCTTTCTTTACTAAGCTAGATATAGTTGAGTTTTTCTTGAATGTAAAAGTTAGAGAAGAAGACCAAACACTCCTTGGCTTTGTGTATGAAGGCCTCTCATACTGTTTTATGAAATTACCTTTTGGAACTAAGACTAGTCTAGCCTCTTGCATTAGAGCATTAGATCAAATTTTGGGACAAGAAGTAAGGCCCTATTGTAATAATTACGTAGATGATACAATTATTGCTTCTACAAGCTTTGAAGAACACTTATTACATATAGATAGAGTATTAACTTTGCTAAAAGAAGGTGGTGTAACTTTACGCCTAAAGAAATGCGAGTTTGCTAAGCCGAAAATAAAAATTTTGGGTTTTGAATTATCACATGAAGGGATTGGGAAAGATCCACAGAAAATTGAACATGTAATGCAGTTTCGAGCACCACGCAACGTAAAAGAGTTGAGAAAGTTGATTGGATACTTAGGGTTCTATAGATGTTTTAGCCACCAATATTCAGAAGTACTACACCCACTCTTTAACTTGCTTAAAAAGAATACTAAATTCAAATGGACCAAAGAACATCAAGATGCTCTTGAGAAAATTAAATTGATTTTTCAAGAAGATATAGTACTCAAGAAGCCTCTTCCTAATAAGGAGATGATTTTAGAGGTAGATGCCAGTAATGTAGCTTGTTCTAGTCATCTCTATCAAATTGATGACAATAATGACAAACGAATAATAGGCATGTCATCAAAAGTGTTCAATGCAGCACAGAGAAATTATAATACAACGGAAAAAGAATTAGCGGCACTAATAGAGGGTGTTTCAAAATTCAAGCATTATTTGATAGGAAGAAAATTTAAAATAAGGTCCGATCACTTGGCTTTGAAGTTTATTTTGTATTGCAGGTTAACGAACCAACGTTTAGTTAGGTGGTCTTTATCTTTGGCAAATTTAGATTTTATTTTTGAACATGTTCGGTCCACGGATAACTTGGCAGATTTCCATTCAAGATATCCTCCTGATGGAAATTTTACTTCTGAGATAGATGCTAAGCCTGTAATAAAAGAATCTCTAATGGGCATCATAGAGGAACTGCCAGGTGAACTGAGAAACTTCATAGCAATGTTGTCAGAGTTACAGACCTCTGACACATTCTATGGAAACATAAAACGAAAAGTCGAATCAAACGACACATCTAAATGCATCAAGGGGAAACATCACTCATACGAGTTAATAAATGGAAAACTTTGTAAACGTGATACAATAGGAGTACGTATTTGTATCCCTGAAGTAATGGTGTATCCCTTACTCCATTATTATCACGATCAGAATGGCCATCTGTCAGCAAGTAAATTGTTGCCACAGCTAAGTGAAAACTTTGTATGGCCAAAAATGAGGCACAGTATACGAAAATATTGCGGTTCATGTGATTTATGCCAAAAGGCCAATCCACCAACATGCTATTATACAGGAAAATTACACTCTGGAGTTACAGATAGACCTGGGAAGCTGATCTGTATCGATTTTTGTGGGCCTCTTGTAAAAGGCAGTGGTGGATTCCAATATATTCTAGTATTTTTAGATGCATTTTCGAAATTAGTTGGACTTTATCCCTGCAAGCGTGCTACTACACACGTTGTCATTCAGAAGTTAACAGACTTTCTGAAATTATGCCCAAATGCAGAGTTCATTTTAAGTGACAGAGGATCACAGTTCCATTCGAAACAATGGAAAAATCACCTCCAGAGTTTAGGAATAAAACACATTATGAGTAGCGTGTATTATCCTCAAGGAGAGATGGCTGAAACTGCTGTCAAAGCCACTATTCGCATGTTAAAGAAGTACACGAATAGTAATCATAAGAATTGGCCAAAATACTTAAACAAAGTGGAAAAGTGTCTAAACTCAGCAAAGCACCTCAGCTCGGGTCTAGCCCCGTACGAAGTCCATTTAGGATTGTCACAATCTAGTGATATCGCTAAATTATTTGACATCCCAGACGTGGATAAACGAAAAGATATGAAGTACTACATTGAAGTAGCACATAGAAATCTGAAGAAAAAGGCTGAATCCCGTAAAGCTTATTTTGACAAGCATCATAAGACAATCGAGTACAATTTAGGTGATTTGGTACTCATCAGACTATTCCCTAAATCCGATGCTTTAGGGGGAATATCTAAAAAGTTGATGTTAATCTATGGAGGACCGTTCCGTATCGTAGATAAAACAGATAAAAATGTCTACACACTTTGTGATGTAGCCACAGGAAAAGAGAGAATAAAAAGAAATACATTTCTCTTAAAGAAATACCATCTGAGAGAAGACAAAGAAAAGGAAGATAACACATCCGAGCAACAGACATGAGATAGTCTTGCCTCATATAAAAAAAAGAAAAAAAAGAAAAAGAGAGAGAAATAACAATGTCTATGTACATATCTTAAAACGATCATATGTAGCAAGAATTCTGTATCGTCAGTATGCTATATATATATATGTATTGTCAATGTTATTATTGAAAATAAGTTAAGAATATTAATTTGTCAAGTAGTCATTACATAGTTATTATAGTTCTTAAGTATTGTATCTGTGAGTAATATATTAATTGTCCTTTCCATTAATATATAACTCAAAGGGGGGACATGTACGACGCAGTCTCACATTAGTTTTATTAATAAAGTTTATATAGTAGTATATTTAAATGTTATCATTAATTTGCATATCAAAATGGAAATGGTTTTCTTTATTTTCAAATATTATTTATATTATTAATTAACTTAGAATCATATTTATTTTTATTTCCTAAGTATTGGTAATATTATAGTTTATATCGAGAATGTAACTATAGATATTGGATTTCGTATATAGAAAGATAGACTCTAGTGAGTTAGAGATTTTTTTTAAGGAAAACTTGTAGAAGACAACTAAGCTCCAAAAGGTCAGTCACCTATGCTTGATCAGCCTAGCCAACTATATTGTGAGTTGAAACTAAAAACTACTGTTTTATTTCTGTTAAGCAGCTATAAGAATACTGTATAGAACTAAAAAACCATAAAACCCTCTGAGTTGTAACACTACCGAAAAGGCGACAGAAAGTCGGATATTTGTCTATTGTCAAAATTTAACACATAGATATAAAAACAGAAGGACAATGATGTGTTAAAATCTTGGGTTGACCGCCGATTTCACAAGAATTCGAGCTGGCGTAGCGAATCTAGCAAAACAGGCTGTGAATTCGTTCCAGGTTTACCAGATGAAGCAGTTTGTAATATCAAATACTAATAATAATTAAAATATGTAGGAATTAGTGTGTTTAAGAGTCAATTATGTATTGGAAAGCTACGCGTACCCTTATTGTTTTGTTTTACCTTTTCCGTCCTTCCGTATATTGTATCATAAAACTTTCTTTCAGCCGTGAGAAAAAAAAATAACAAGTACTATCTGGTATTGGAGGGTGGAGTTTTGGCTTTCTGCTGGGGACAGACGGAACTGGGAATCCTTACCCTAAGAAATTGTTTTAAATAAAGTTAATAGAGGATGACAACTCCATACCACATATGTATATGGTAGCAAAGATATGTATATACTTGTAAGTAAAGTAGATGTATGTTTAATTTCATTCTATAATCAATAATTTGTAAAATTGTCACGCGGAAGCAGAAAACTCCGAACTATTATGGTTGTCCGTGACATTGTTAATTCTTTCCGCTAGAGGGCTCCAGTGACTAGACAAACATAAGACAATAACATGTCAGGTGGTGGAAAACATATTAACCGGCCTATTTTAAATGCAAAATTTTAAGGTTATATCAGAAGGGGCTATAACATATTTGGTATCTAATGAAAGGCCAAAGAATGCAGATTTTAGTGCTTGATTCGAAATTAGGTGACAGTCTATAAGAAGTGAATTATTTACGTATAAAGTCAATGTAAATAAAAATAAGCATACTTCCTTGCAAAGTTCCGTTAGCAGGTAGATAGACAATAGAAAAGGTTATCTCTATTGAAAAGCCAGTAGCTTTGATGCGAAGCACGACTCTTGGGCGTCAAACCTCTTTTTACAAAACCAAAAATCTGGAGAAGAACGAGGCAGTTGGCGTTTAGATCGAGTCGGTGAAGTTGTTGCTCGTGTGAAAATAGTTATTTTCCTGAACACTATATATTCAACGGTGTTAGTTGCAATGGAAGATAGGTGCATATATTTATTTTACAAGTGAACTTAATTAAGTGCGATAAGTTGCACCATTGGTGTTCAAAATAAGTTAACTAAACTGTGTCAGTTTTCTAGACTATATGCATTTTTAGATCCCATCGGACAACACTGGAAACGAATACATATATCTTACGTATGTAGCAACAAACCATTAAAATATATAGATAGAGAGAGATAGAAGTGCAACTATAACCAAGTTTGAAGTGGTTACACAGTGGTGGACTCAGTTATAATCAGGTACCAAGGACTTAATCTACCTTAGGATGCTACGGAAACCGTTTTAAAAGAATACTATCAACATGAAAGAATAGACACTAAAATTGTGATTAATGCTTTGAAGTAACGGACACACCTACCTGGAAATTAAAGAAGATGAACTGTGCAATAGATACAAATACATATTATTAACTATGAACTAGTGATAAAAAAAAATCATAAGAGTTTGTTTTTTTTTTTTAATTATTTTAGTTCAACTGTGAGCATATCTTATATCGATATCAATTAAGTGTTGTGGTTTAAGTGATTAAGTGCTGTGTTTATAATAAAAGTGTTTATTAAACTACATGGAGTTATCAACTTCCCTAACGGAATTTCGGCTGGTATGGTAAGTACCAGAATAATTTGTTTGTTTCTTGCAGGTTTGCTGGATTCCATGCTCTTTAATATCAGATGTTCGAAACTAGTAAGGTAATCACACACCTATTCTTTGATAAACCAAGGTGGCAGATAACTCATGCGTAAGTCCACATATCAAAGAAAGTCCGAAAGGGGCTACAGGACTTTAAATAAGGAACTCACACTTACAGGAATGGCATTATAGAAATTATATATATATTAATTTTTTTAATCTTAGCTCTACCGACTTTTATCTAAATTTCAGTAATTTCTATTATTTTATTTGGCATATCTTTTGATTTTCTTTAAATTTGGATGATACAACATTCCTGTAAGTAAAGGGGTAGTAAGAGAGAGATTTACATATGCGTTTCATACAGAGATTTCTCTTTTCCTCCCCTGCACTCCACATTGGACAGGGGTAGAGATATTTGTGGGGGTAGCTACCTTCTGTACCGAAAATACTAGTTTTATTTATATTAAATGAACTAAACTATACTACACTACAATACATGTTTGGCTGGAACGTGTGCGTGGGTTTTTTCGGGGTTCTTCCATTTCCTTTCACTTTATTAATTTTACTAGGCCTATATCATTTATTCTCATCACTGTCTCTTTTAGTCTACAGGTGTTGGTTGTAAAATAATTCATTTCATTTTTACATATTGGGAGCCGTCGAGGCCACTGGGAGAACATCCACCCTCTTTGCTTCCCCCTCTAGAGTCATCACTGGTCTATTATTCAGTTATCTGTCGCAAGTTAAATTATTTACATCACAATTTTATTATTAACACGCTCGTGTAGTATTCATTGGATTTGTATTATTTTCCTCTCATGTAGGAGAAACTAAATTGTAATTTCATTTTGAATAAAGTTGCTGATGTTAATTGTTTTATATTTCAAAGCAGTATGTGCATACTGGTAGGAGTTCTTGTGACATCATTAGAAAACCAGTGGTGGATCTTGAAGATAAAAAAACTTATGGGGGCAGCCAAAATCCAGACTATGGTTGAGATATCGTGTCGTGAGTTTCCTATAACCTTTCAAAAATACATAAATAATAGCTTAAATTATTTCACTAAAAAAAAAGGGGGGCCTAGGACTCCCTGACTCCGGGATGATCCGCCACTGTAAGAAGACAAACAAAAATAGAATCCGCTAATCAACAGTGTTCTTCCATTTGCGTATATAGTTACTAAGTAACTAGTGATGCTGTCTGTCGAACTGCACTATCCTCCCTTTTCTCTCTTTTAAATTTTCAACCTCGAATTGCATGAGTAAGTCTAATGTCAAGCAAAACACAGCATTATGTTTTACAAAAGAATCTGAGTGTTGTTACGAAATTCTGACAGAAATACTTCATTCACAAACAGAAGATGGGGAGGAAGGGAATTTACTCTCATATTATTGATTCATTTCAGTCCATCAGTAAAGACAATATGGAATCCTCAGAAGAACTTACGTCTTATTCCACCAAAATCTAATTACCTTATTTCACGAAAGCTATTGTAGAAAAAAATCACTAGCTGAATCTGCGCTTTCTACACAGTGCATCATTCACATATGAGCATTAATCTCCTTGTCATTAACACAACACCTGTACATGTCCGTTTACAAACACAAGTGAAAGACATCTTGATAAAAATCGGCAAGGGGTATCATAAAGGGGAGATTTTTACGAATATTTTTTTTTTAATATCTCGCACTGTTTGCAAGATTGAGTCTACTTCCGATTGGAGTTTTTAATTCGTGTATGATCAATGTTTTCTTTCTTCTTGCATGCAATATGTAATAAGCAAATACAGTACATACACACTCAATTGTAAGGTCAGTGATATATGTTCAATGAGCAAAACACACTAAACAATAAAGATTCATCTTACCCTGGGGAAATAGTTGTCCTTTGTTTTTAATTATCATTTGGGAATGACACAAACGCCTGAGAGATATACAACCCCTGTATACAAACATGCAGTGTTTGAATGTATAACTCGTAGGAATCCTTCCTTTTCATTATTATTTGGCTATGAAACAAACCCCTGGGACATATGCAACCCCTATATACAACCTTGTGGTGTTGGAATGTATAATGCGTAGGATATGATGCTTTAGTTTTTTTCAACGCTTCCAGTGTACTCTTAAAAATGTAATAAAGAAATAATGAACATACTTTTTAAATATTCAATTAGAACTGGATAATCTACGGAAAATTTCCAATCGATCAGTGAAAACATCATCTTTTTAGAGCCTGTAGTCTCAGAGATCTCATTGTCGAAAGGATTGACCACAAACATATGAACGTCCACAACATATAGTTTAAAAGAACTCGAAAGATGGAAGCACAATTCACTTGCATTGATTTTAGAGAAGGCTTATTAAAATACAAAATCTTTGAACAATAATTTTTAAACACAAACTTTATGAAAGAGATCTATTTAAATAACTTATTTAAAGTACACATACTCAAAATGTTTGTCTCTATTATTAAACGTGAAATCACACACAACCGTAAATGAAAGATTTGAAAGCCAAAGTTACAGGTTGGAGCTCAGTCGCTTTTAATTGGTATTGTAGCATTTTAATAGATAGATAGTTTTGTGTATATATATATATATATTGCGTTAGGGTTGACTACTCATTTTTGGCTGACTTCAAGCATTGAGGGTTTTGTGAGAGCCTCAGTAAGCATACATGTCATATTGTATGAAAATGGAATAACTATTATGTAGGAAATTGTGGAACATAGTTTTTACATGGGGAGAAAGTTCACTCTTCCGTTATCGATTGTTTTAAAATGCAAGTAGGGATCATGACATGACTGTAAATTCTAAAATTATAGATATGCGTCATATTGCATCAAAATTATTTTATTTTATTTTTTACAATATCTCTTGTGAAACATTTTTATTTAATCGAAGTAAGGGTATTCACCCTATGTCGAGGGTAAATTCACCGTTCAATCATGACAGATTTTAACCCCAGGTACTGAGATTTGTGGGAAAGCCTCAAAATAATATTCACATATTCAAAGAAAATCGATTATTATTATTTTTTTTTACGAAATTTTTTAAATGCGAACGGTCGATTCCGGCTTCGATTCCCACAGTGAGGACACTTGGTCGAAAAAGTGTAACAGCTTTTTCAGAGCAGTCATTCAGAGAGAGAGAGGTTCCTGGGTTTTACTCATGCACCCCAGACAAATGCCGGTGTGGTACTAGCATAGTTTCCAAGCCGCTTCCTTCATTCCCCAATTCCCCGGGCAATGTGATCGCCGAAGGACGTCATCTCTCATGCGTGACGGGCTAACATGGCCGTAAATGCCGAAAACCCAGAAATCTGATTACTAATCCTAACTTTTTATGAAAGTTACCGTGAAATATTTCCTTTACAAATCAGGAGGAGGGGATAATCTCTTTGCCCTTCCGTGATTAAGTCCATCCAAGGCAGATGATTCGGAAACAGAAAATATTCGGCATATTGCATGTTGTAATATATATATATATATATATATATATATATATATATATATATATATATATATATATATATATATATATATATATATATATATTATAAAGAATATAATGCTCGTGGAACATTTTTCTTTAACTTTGGGGTGAGGGGTATTCATACTTTTCTTATTGACAGATTGTAACTTCAAAATGTGGGGTAATTGGAATCTCCTAACAAACTACAATACGTTTTGTCGAAATCGAATAATCAAAAGGCTACTGTACAATTATTAACTTATCATAGAATGTATATTTGAACTGCCAAGATTTGTATCTTTGCATTCTGGGGCTTTAGTGGTAATTGATAAAATAGTTAGATGTTTACTGTCAACTTCTAGAAATGACTTTACTTGTTTCTGCCAAAGCCTTTGTAAGACTATTTACCATCGAACTTAAGGAAATTTTATATTTAATTGTACGAGTGTTTTTATTTTTCTAAATTTTCTTTCTCTTCCATTAACTTAAAAAATATCCTCTCAACAATTTTGTATAGTTTTCAGAAGTGTTAACATATTCTTTTATTAACTAAACCAAGAAACCTATAAAATTTTCTGAATGCCGACTGAAGAGAAGTTACTTGACACATGCCTGGTGCTTATTATCCTTAAAGAGAGAGAATAAGAATGGATACAACTATAGATATGAATTACGAGCTTTTATTTAATGACTATTAATATAATACATTACTATACAACTTTTAATATGCCTAGGATGCTTGACCAGCCCGCACTTGGTGAAATTCTGGTCACGCTACTGACAAGTAGTATGTTTGCCCACTCATAGGAGAAATCAAACTGCTACCTAAAAGTGTATTTTTTTAAAAAAAATATGTAGTACTTAAAATAAACGAAAACTTTCGAGTAGAATTAAAATGATCAACTACGTCAGATTTGACAACGAACTAGGGGTAGAAGTGAATCTGAAAAGTAGGGAAACGCATCACGTCACGTCGTCCCTCGTGCATATCTTTACCCATTGTAATTTTTAGGAGGTGGGGGACACCATAGATGTTTTTTTTGAAGTTTCCCGCGTTCCCCGTCACTTTTACCCCGTTTGCGTGTTACTTGCCACGGTGTTACTTGCCACTATTGGAATTTCGTGTTACTTGCCACGGTTACCTTATCGCATATTTATTGTCTATGACAGCGTGTCTGTTGCCACGCACCTGCATCTAGATTTGACCTTGAGGGGGTGGGAGTAATTTCCCAAGCAATTTTCGAAACAAGGCAATCACCTGAAACACAAGAAACAAATTTCTGATTTAAGAAATAGGAACCTTGTTACATTTATGCGTGTCACAAAACTCACAAAACTCGCACGAAATACAAGAAACAAAACAAGATTCTGATGAAAGGAGTATTCTTGCAAATCTACACAAACAATTGAAGTTCTTCAGTAACTCGAAAGCATGTAATTCGAAACATCTATTTTTTTTCTCTCTCTCTCTCTGTTTGGATGTACCTCGGCAACTTTTCTGTCGCCGTCGCCGCAGTGAGCGGACTCCCATAAGACTCAATGCATTTTTAGATGTTGCCCAACTGTTTCGTCGCCAAGCTGTTGCCTTAGGCCTACCGCTCACTGGCAACATTTTGTCGGGCAACTATCTTGTTGCTCTGGCTAAACGCATTGAGTCTTATGAGAGTTCGTTCACTGAGACGACGGCGACAGAAAAGTTGCCGAGGTGTTGCTAAGCAGGGTGACAGCAGGGCAACAGCTCGGAATCGGAATAGTTGCGCAACATCTAAAAATGCATTGAATCTTATGGGAGTCCGCTCACTGAGGCAACGGCAACAGAAAAGTTGCCGAGATATCTCCAAGTAGAAAGGTAAAAAATAAATGTTTTCTACAAGTTTTTTCACGTAACAGTTCGTTCTGTGTGTAGTGCGTGAAAAGAAGTGCTCGCAATGGAAACTAATGCATTCTTTGATTAGTGAGTAGCATGTCTTTAATTAGTGATAAAGACTATGAGAAATTAATTGAGGGAATAGAGAAACGCCTCATTAAAGAAGAAATATATATAAAGAAGAAATTATGGAAGGATGTGTGTTTAACTGTTATAAGAAACCAGAATGAGCTTTCCAGCCAAGATAAAACAACACAGGGAAATTACTCCCACCCCCTCAAGGTCAAATCTAGATGCAGGTGCGTGGCAAGTAACACGAAATTCCAATAGTGGCAAGTAACACCGTGGCAAGTAACACGCAACGTTTACCCCTGTAACGAATGACATACTTATTAACGCCTTAAAAAGCAGTTTTTCTCGAAAACTACGCATGATAATTTACTATCAAGCGTGTCATTTTGTTCAGCTCCATGTGATCTATCAATTGGTACTTATCTTCTCTTTGGACATCATTATAATTAAACAAAACTTGTATCGCCTTATGCAGAATCGTTTTGGTGTTTGATTAGCGTCATACTAAAGGTCTGACTACTACAGGAAACATATCTTAGTCAACCTCTTTAGTATGGCACTAATCAAGCGTCAAAACGACTCTGCATAAGACCCTTTAAGAGTAAATAATCGTTTTGGTCTGCATCACATTAACCATACTGTATCCTGTAATCTTACTAGTGTAACAGTGAACATCTTAATTAGTTTATACTTCAGTATCAGCTTCATCTTAATAAATACAGTGGATATCGTACAGGATTCCGGACTTCTAGATTTACAAAATATTAATTTTTCTCAATTTCTACGCATGTGGATTTACCCATATAACAAGTGTTCGTAGTTTGAGGGAAATTTCCCTAATTCAAGGAAATTTCGTTCGGAATTTAGCAGAAAGGAAAAAAAAAGGATTTTCGATAAAACTTTGAAGTCTGGGTAAATTCTCGCATTGACTGACCGACTAATATAAATCCTTAAAATTCTTTGTTCTTCAGAAATAAATCCATACAATAGCACTAGTGTGTCTCAACGGCGCCGACTTTCCAAAATTTATGTGGGTGCGAATGCGGTATGTGTTATAAGTTTTCAGGGGAGTCTCCATATTTTCTTTATTGATTTCCTATTAGTTAAAATCTTTTATGAACATTGTCATAAAAGACGGTGTCTGATTTTATTCACAATATAGTTCAATTTTTCATTGTGGGCTCTGCCTTTGGCTAGGCCAGAAACAGGCAAAAAGTTGGGAGTGTGTTACTTGGTTGTCTTTGCACAAACTCATTTGAAACAAACTATTATGTTTTAGAGGTTAGAAATTTTAACTTCCATCTCAATGTTTTAATTGCTTATTAATTTTTGATAATGGCAAGTCAGAAATATATATTTTTTAAAAATTTTTATTTCTATCAAACTAAAAATCTTGTTCGTGCGCCGCACCCACAAGATTATTTGTGTGGGTGCTTGTGCCCCGGAGGACCCACGTAGTCGGCATGCACGCAGGGCCCGATTTAGCATTTTGGCGCCCCGAGACCCGATAATTTTTTCCGCCCCTAGTCTGGTTAAAGTTACTTTCCTAAAACCCTTTAATAAAAAATTATATCAGGCCTATATGTTAATTGCTTAAACACCACTCCATGATGCAATTTTATCATTGCAAGTTTTTTTTTTTTTTTTTTTTTTTTTTTTTTTTTTTTTTTTTAGGAATTTAGTTGGTTCTGGGCTTAACAAAATACCGTTAATGAATTAACAAAAAAATGGTGAATAACTTTGGTTTTGTTCAATTTAGCCATTTGGGCAAATAAATAAATAAAAAAAACTCTGTAATACATTATAAAATAGTTTTAATCTCAGAAACATAGCTTACATGAAGTACCGGTATTTTCATAACGTGACACAAAAACTGTTTTAAAGTAAAAGCTGTGTTTTAGAGATTTTGTATGTACAAATAGTAAATTGTACTATTATAAAAATGACATTTTTGAGATCAATGTTGTAACGAAGTTGATGCATAATGTTGAAAAATAGTTTAACTTTACCAACAATTATTTGTTCCAATGAACTTCAAAATCAGAATGCTTTATTAGCCTGATTTTTTAAAATCAATTCAAAAAATATGTTAAGTTATGGCTATTTATTTTTATTTCTAGATATTTTTTAAATTTTTTCTCTCGGCCCTGCGCCCCCTGGGAGCTTGCGCCCATAGGCCCGGGCCTATTGGAAAATCCGACCCTGCATGCATGGTGTGTGTGTGTGTGTCTGACTGACTCTTCAAACTAGCATAATTTGCACTCATTGTTGACTGGGTATATTTGTGTGGGGGTGAAAAAAGTAACAAAAATACAAGCAAACAACAAATGTGTTGGCGATTCCTTTAATATAGTTAAATTAGTCTTATAGAGATTGGACACTCAACAAACTAGGGAAATGTTGATAAGAAAAGGGAAAATTCTATCAGTGAAGGGATTTTTTAAAAGAAAACCTATGAACTAGTCATACAATTGTATTCAGCTCAGTTAGGTCTATTGATTAGTATATTTATGATCTTTGCACATTAATATTATTATTATTATTATTATTATTATTATTATTATTATTATTATTATTATTATTATTATTATTATTGAAAGGACAAAGATTTCATTCAAACAGTTAACAGTGCTACACACAATGGTTTCTAGTAGTGTTGATAGAAAGTAATAAAAATGAGTTCTTCAGATTCCTTACATAATACCGCTCATAGTCATAAATTGTAATAGCTACAAAAGGTTGTGCATAAACAATGAAACATTTTAGTTCTGAATCAAAAAGCTTCGCCATTCAAGAAACGGTTCGATTACAAATACTCGTAAGCATTTCTCTTGTTGTTTTGTAAATTTTTGTCACATGCTTGATTGTAATATGAAAATTACACAATAGGTATATATATATATATATATATATATATATATATATATATATATATATATATATATATATATATATATATATATATATATATATATATATATATATAATAGTGATGATTTTTGAAACCGTGTTTCAGATTGTTATGCATTTTTCTTCCCTGTCTTTTGTATTTCGTCTGTGTTAATTCGCTAATAAGTTCTTAAGACTGCTCGTTAATTTTACATCATATTTTCACTTTAAAAAATGAAATAATATGAGTCTTAAAAAATTTTACATCTAAATTTATAGTCCAAACAAGCCAGTACTTTAAGAATATGAGAAAGAGTTTGTTTACATTTTTTTACCATTGTGGTGAAAATACTCGATATAACGAAATTCATGTACAGAGGTTTCGCGAAAATAGCTTTTCATGTGAATTATGTACATATCTATCTATTATTATTATGATTATTATTATTATTATTATTATTATTATTATTATTATTATTAGTAGTAGTAGTAGTAGTAGTTGTTGTTTACCATTCCACGATTATCCACCGAAGCCGAGGGAGACTGATGATAAGATGGATGAGATGATAATGGTGGAATTAAGAAAGTAGAAGGAAACGGGAGAACCCCAAGAAAACCCCCGCACACGATGTTTGTCCACCACGCAGTTTACTTGTCGCGGACTTGGATTGAACCAGGTGCACCATGCACCACAGATGAGCTCTCTACCACTGAGCACTGTGGCCCAATAATAGTATATTAACACGGTATAATGTGTTAGTGAGTAATCAATTCCTTATTTGGAACACGTGTGTAATGTTTGAATTTCATGTATTTTATATGGGAAAAAAGTAATATACTTTTCTTTCAATCTGATTTTGGCCGAATTATATCCGACTACGTGGCGCAAGTTCAGATTAGGTAAGTGTATCGATTCCTAGAACTATTTCTCGCTTTTAGATTGAGTTCTTACTCCTTTCGGTTCTGATCACCTCACAATGCTTGATCGATATCGAAACTCGTGCTTTCAACTGAAATTAAGGCCGAGGCTACAAGCACCAAAGATGGTGTACTGTGGGTACACTTAAGCACTCTTACCTGTTCACATATGTTCTAAAATATGTGATGGCAGCGAAATAAAACTACAGATAATGCAGTTAATTGGTTTTGAGAAATGTCCGTGCTGTGCAAAACCGCTTTGTTCTAGGTCTATTCAGTTGTAAATGGTGACACTAATTCCTTATGTTTTAGAATGTTATGATTGTGTTTTGTAGGCTAAATGAGATGATTGACTAATGAAAGTAAGTAGTGCCGGCCACGAAACGAGACAGAACTTTCATGACTAAATACAAGACGAGACAGTTTTTTGCGACACATTCGAGATGAGATTGCCCCAAATTGCGTTTTGTGAGCAGTTCTAAATAAAAGTGAATGATTGCAATTAGATTCGGTTGAATTAATTTTAGCGTCCCTTTCAGTAGCAAAGCTATATAAGACATGGGCCTACAGCTTAACGTGAGATCCGAACAAGGGCGCCGATTTATCTGTAACTTTGGGGGGGGGGGGCATTCAGATGTGTGTTTGATTGCAGACAAGGATCTAAGAAGGCATATATGAGAATTTTAAGACAAACTGAATTCAAATTATGCCAAATATTGTATATTAACAAAAAATACATATAAAATACATTGGGGCCCATATGAGCATTGGTCGCTCCGGGCTCCCGGCCCCCAGGATCGATGCCCTTGGACCCGAATCACATGAGCCCCCGCCTGAAATCAAACTCAGCTCTTCCATGCCAAAGGCCCGTACGCTACCCACATAGCCACGAGGACCTCAGGTATTTATGATATGAAAATGTGAGAAAACCCACGAACATGTTGTTATCCACTACAGATTCACATGGCTCGGGATCGAACTAGAGACCAGGAAGGAGAGTGCTCTGCTACTGAACCACCGTGCACTCACTCTGTAATTTTAGTCAATATCGTCATATCACAAGCCATTAACCAACTCTATTCCTTTGTTTGCTTTATTTATGCTTTTATTTGTCATTATACAGTATTAAAAATGTAATTTGATAGACTATTGCCAATTCATAAATATATGTAATAAAATCACATTAAACAAAGCATTCCTGCATATTTACTGGTCAGAGAAGGAAGAGAGAGAAAGAGAGAGACGTGTTTGAAAGGCTAGATATAACTCCATGTGTGTAATATTCCGTAGACTATAGTACTGTTTACGTTCAACAGCAAACGTTTTCTCTACTAAAAATGTTTTTCTTGATTATTCCTGAAAGAATAGTACCCGTTAATCGGCGAACTAGTAAAAACTTAGAATAAACTATTAACACTGCAATAACTAAGACTAATCTTAACATTTATCGTTCCGTTCGAGACAGGTAAAAAAAAAAAAAAAAAAAAAAAGATACAAATATTTTAGAAGTAAGAATAAAAACATGAAACAAAGTGAGACAAAGAATAGAGAGCACAAAACGAAAGGAAGATCGATAGAGAAAGGAATAAACTGTTGACGCTTTTGGATCAATTTTTCAGGCAGAATGTCAGTGACATTTATTCAAATAACGTCTAAAATGGATGACTACAAAAAATTGACGAGAACAAAGTCATAATTGAAGCTGGATATACTCACAGACTTTCGACATTATTTTGCTTTATTTAACTCATTCCTTTTTTAAAATATTGTTTTGTTCTTATTTTATAATTGATCATGTCGTTTGCTTTTTCAAATTAATTAGTTGGAAATATGTTTATATTGGCCATATACAATATATGAATCATACGTAATATTATATCTAAATGCCAATTTAATTTATTTTACTAAGTAAGCCCATCTCAATCTAGTAATTCCTTTTACCTAGTTACCTCAAATACTATTGAGAAAATAATATTTTATACACTAAAAATAACTTACACATGTTGGTAGATTAAAATAAAGGAAACATTACAAGTTTTTTTGTGGCAGGAAAGAGATGGAGAGGTCGTAGTAGGCTGTAGTTGATAGGAATCAAAATAGAAAAATCGTTCGGAAAGACAAAGAGGTTAGCTGAAGACCGTGGAGCATGGAAGCTTCTCAATTATGGCAGGTGACCTGTCAGTAATGGCAGAATAGGCCTACCTATAATGATGATGATAGCAAGTTTCATATAGTAATTAATACCCAAGTTCTGTGTAGTGTCATCTGAAATATGCACGTGTAGGCCTATGTATAAGTATTCTGTTGAAGGGCAAGATTAAATCTATTTATTATAGCAGAGCAAGACGGAACCATTAGATCAATACAACAAGAGTAGGTTGCCCAGTTTCTTTGCCTTAAGATCGTAAAAGAAGAAAAATAAAGACTGGAGTTCGGCGTCATTGTCTGCATCGAGAGAAACCTAATACTGGAAGTGGGATCCAAACTTAGTACTTGTGTCTGATGCAAATAACCCCACTAAAACCACTCAGATGGAAAGGATATTTTAGCCTCGAAGATACAGTTTGAAACGTAACGTGTATAATTGAGTAATAATTTTTACATTACGAAGGTATTCCACTCCATACATGCATTGTTTAAGACTCAAAAAAACACTCGATATTTTATGGTTGAGATCAGAAATAATTATCCAATATAATATACGTATTAAGATACCTGTTGCCGCATTTTAAAGAGTACCACATTGCAGTTTGAGTAGAACTATTTGAAACATGTAAAAACGTTTTGAGAAAAGCAATTGTGGAATTGTGCAAAAGGATACGCTAGCCTACATTTGTTTTAAATTTCTGGCGATAAGTGTAATACAGTATATTCTGGGTTAATTGTAATATTTCGGTTATAGAAAAAAAATATTGTCACTTGGGAAACATGTAATCCTCATAAATACACATGTATAAATTGAAAAGTATTTGATTTATTTAAAAGAACAAAAACGCAGAGTGCCTGCTGTAGCAAACGATCCTCTTGAATGAGTTCTTCTATGCGTCTGCCCAGGCAACTTAGCCAAGTCATCTGACCTGCACGCGTGTGCAGAAACAGGAATGGAGAAAACAAGCGAAGGAAACTCTACTAGCGCCACTAACGGTGAACTGATCAACTTCTGTGTTCGTTGTAAGTACTACGATGCTGATTATGTAAATTATTTGCTGCGAGATCGTTTAATTTCACAAAAATTCTGACTGTTAATGTGGAATTTATTATCTTGGAATATTCAGCTTTAATAATATCGAACATAACTTTATGATACTCTAAAATATAACTAGAATAAATGAATGGTTAATAATTGAAATATTTAATACCCAGTGTTCTCTTACTTGAGAGTCTTGATTTTTGATGTCCATTAATACACCTATAAATAATGTAGACTCGAAATTCAGGGTGCGATATTTTAAAACATTTTAGTTAAGGTTGGTGAAACTGGTTCGTAAAATTATATACAATACAAATCCTTAGATAGTGCTAAAAGTTTGATGGGTTAGAGGGGGGAGGTTCAATATCGATTCCACATTCCAATGGCCATCCACAGGGTGGACAAAAGATTGCAATTGCACCCCTCCTGTGGTGTACCTATGTAGGGGTCCACCGGGTCCGGACCACTCACCCCCAAATTACTTCGTAATAGATGGCAGATATCGTTGAACGTAAAGTAAATAAATTAAGCTCAGAAATAAAGTGTTTCTGCGGAATTGTACTCTGCTCTTTGTGCTAGACATAATATGACTAGAACCTAGGTTCGCAGACTTTGCTGAATGCTGTTAAAAGCATTCATTATACTCTCTTATAACTCGAATTCTCATTATGATTTACTTCAGAATCTTAATACTCACAAACAGTGATGATTTCAGGGAGTATATCCCCTCGAGCCATAAATATAGAAACATGAACCCACAATCTATTGACGGTGTGGTAGGTCATCGATGTGGTTCGAGTTGCTTGAGCCATGACATTGTGATCGGATTAATCTTAGAGTGTTGATTATATTAGTATCAATATTACTATGAAAATACGTGGCGTTAGGAATGAAGTCACTGTATTACATACATACGAGTCTCCTGAAGTCTGAGATATATTCCACATCATGTTATGCAATATGAAACAACACCATTGAAAAATACACCACATCTGTTTCAACCAGCGAAAAGTTGGGTGACTAATCCATTTTTTACACTTAAAAGCTGGCCACTATTCATTTTATCTTGGCTTAAAAACTCTTTTTCTGAAAGTCGTTGATGGAGTAATTTCAATGCTTAATGTTATATAACAGGAATGTCATTCCAGAACCACCAAGATGTTCAGCATTTGTTACAGTAACACTTTGATAAACAGATGTATTTAATAGTGGAGTATAAAAACTTGGAGTTTTTAATCATTTTTGGCATAAATGTAATGACCATAGGTAAAAGCACTTGTTATATTCGGAAAATAGGCTTTTCCAGGATGTTTTGACAAATCCCCGAGATATACTTAAAAATTGACATGCTAATAATTTACGCTTGTCGTGTCTAGCTCGGGCTTCGGTTTAATGTGCTAAACATTTAAAAGAAGCAAGATATAATTTTCTATTTTTGGATATAATTCAGGGGTACAGAAGCAAAACCTGCTAAATCCATTTTTCAATTTTGTCAGAGAACGAAGGAAAATTAACGCCATTATGTTTAAGAATTTTTGAACTTTTTTTTTTTTTGTTTGTTTGTTTAGTTGTCACTACTTAATGAAGATAAGTGAAATCTAACACTAAACAATAAAGTTGTTCAAAAATTCTGAAACATAAGAGCGTTACTTTTCCTTCGTTTCCTGACAAAATTGGAAAATGGCTTTAGCAGGTTTAGCTTCTAAACACCTGAATTGTATCAAGTGTATATTAGAGGTTTTCATATCTGAATCTATGATTTGAGTACAGACAAAGCCATCGATCATTCAGGTATAATGCAGGGGCGTCATTTGGGGCTGCATGGGAGAAAATGCCCCCAATTGGAGACATACATACACTTTAACCAATTGTATAGTAAAAAAAAAAAAAAAAAAATTGAAAATACTTGTATCGAATTGTGTTGCCCCCTCCCCCTCCTAAATCGAAATCTGAAATGACATTACTAGTGAAATATAAATTACAAAGATCCTAGTTGTATCATCTGAACTAGAATCATTTGTCAGTAGTATTTACTCTCAACAGATCTACCTCTGAGAAAGTGAACTTTTTACAAGGTTCAAACAAAAGCTTTCATCACATGTGTCAAAGTTATTTTAGAGAAGATATTGCAAGACACTGAGTAAGGGGTAATACACACGAAAATTAATAGCATTCTCTTAAATTCATGTTAAGGGATCGAAATATTCTAAGTGCTTAAATATATAGTTTTATTATATAGAGTATTCATAAAATTTATCTTGGTGGTTAAGAGGTGATTCCTCACCAAAATGAGAAGAAAAATTATTATTATTATTATTATTATTATTATTATTATTATTATTATTATTATTATTATTATTATTATTATTATTGCAAATGAGCTGTGCAGTGGTGGTTCATATCAAACTAAGGGAAGTCACTTATACGGCATCCAAAAATGCATGTTTCAGCAATGTGCAATAGTGTGCAAGGGATTCCTTCACAAGACAGAATTCAAAGATATGCTCGGACTTACAGGCGAGATCTAAAGTAGACAAAAGTCTCGACAGCAAGTTCCACGATTCTTGGTATTTGGAATAACGCGCGCTACAGTGTATTTTCTTTTCACTCTTTGGATGGCCCTAGCTTATATACAATGCACTTTTCACCACATGTGCACATGATTTTGTTTTCCTTTATTTGATCTGAAGAATCACCTCTTAAAAGCTATCGGTATATTTAATTAAAAACCTGTGTTTATATCTTTGGCCACATCCAGTAAGAATTTCTCAAGACATTATCGTTGAGAAAGAGCGTACACGATCTCAAGAGAACATACGCCTATCCTTGGCTTTGTCCTTCAGAATGACACATCGTGTCTTAACAATTCTCACAAATTGTGAAAAAAAAAAAAAAAGGGAGAAAGAAATGGATTTGAGAAACCAACTAACCATGTTCTGTTAGTTCTTTTTTGTTTGTTTCCAAGAAGAAATGTAGAATAACCTTTCCACAAACAAAGCAACAGAATATAACAGGAGATTAAACATCCAAGATAATGGAATATTTACATTGTTCAGAAAATTCTAAACATTCTGCAGTTTTATAGAATAGAAACAGTCTAGCCAGCCATAACCGTTTCTGAACTGTAGCTCTAAAATGACATTTAGTTCTGTAGTAGTGACGAGCCAGTATCGTCAGAAGAGTCAAATATTCCAGCAGCAATACATTTGTGAATGACAAATTACAAATTGTTCAAATTAAAAATTCTTGGGTTTACAAGTAAAATCCCATTCACTGTTACATCAGTAGTGTTCGTGTTTAAAAGCCTGACATACCAAATATAATAGGTATTCAAAATTAACCATTTTCCTTTTGCTTGTTTCTCATAAGTGAAAGGAGATAATGAAACCTTACCATAATCATAGGTAATGTTATTATACAATAGAAAATATGAACCTGAAGAATTTTCATTGTTGCCAGGATAACATTTCTCCCAAAATCTAAGTTTAGGCAGCGACTAGAGGAATGAACTTAACTACATTTGATTACCTGTCATGTTGGGGGAATCCTGTGAACTACTTTTTAATTAATAGTTATATTTTGTTTGTAATAAACAAAATAGTTTTTAACATACAGCTATTAAAATTAAATAATAGTGTTATTTAAAATGTAGTTCACAGGATACCAAAACAACATGATACATAGTCAAATGCAGTTGAGTTTGTTCCTATAGTTGCTGCCTTAACTTATATTTTGGGGGAAATGTTTTTCTGCCAACACTGTAATTTCTATGGATGGCAACACAGAAAATTCTTCAGGTTCATATTTTCTGTTGTAGAATAAAATTATTTATGATTGTGGTAAGTTGCATTTCATTATCTCCTTTCACTTATGAATAAACAACAAAAGAAAAATAGTAAATTTTGTATTTTTAGTATATCAGGCTTTAACTATAAAATGTCCAAAGATGGGACGGAAATGAATATAATGGCAGGGATAGGTGTAAATCATCATGCTTAATTGCGAAACTATTCATTGGTAAACTTCCAAATTAGTGCGGTACGATTACCACACACCACTTAATCCGTAAGTACTTGCGCCATTTATTGTGACACCAGTACTCGCACTGGGGTCCAATAGACCCCCAAATTGATATTATTTTTTTACAATAAATATTTTTTTAAAAAGAATTAAGACAATGTAGCATAACTCGAGACATGTTTTTAAAAGTATTTGCTGCAATTAGATATTTTGCACTCGCTTTGAGACAATTTTTAAATATATATATTCATCAGGACTTCTGGCCAGCAACACAAAAGTTACTTGTTTGGGGATCTGTGAATACCCCGCGCGAGTACTTACGAGTTAATAAGATGAAACTGATGCTGAAGCATACAGTATTCAAGCTTTTTCATCATGACACTAGCGACATGCGAATAAAGAACGTAGTTAACAAGATATAATCCAATCTTACAACTTTGTCTTAAATGTTAATTTTTGTTTACGTATAGTATTGCCCAAACATAAGACAAATATGAATCTATAGATCTTACCGAGCTGAACAAAGTGAGATGTTTGAGGGTAAATTCTTATGCGTAATTTTCGAGAAATTGGAGAAAAAGTAATTTTTTAAGTAATGGAAAGCGTGTCGTTCGGTGCCAATAATAACTGTGTGGTGGGCTAAAGTGAACGTGTAGGGCATAGCCAGAATTTGAAACTAAAATACTTAAATATTTGCACCACAATGATGGAGTGCCCTGAATGGACAGTCCCAAGAAGTATTTAAATTAAGTAATTAACAGAAGTTATGTAAATGAATTATATGAATTACTTGTGATTAGTTAAAATATTAAAGATATAAAAGAAATATTCGGTAGAGCTTTAAAAAAAATTTAAGTGATTTGAAATATACAAAATACTCTTTAACTCAGGTAATCAGTGGCTTTACTTCAACTCAGATGCTTCATTGAAATGGTCAGATTACAACCATACACCCTTCTCTGTACATGTTCTTGCCATGCTGTAAAAGAAAAACATATGCGAAATTATGCACATACCTTAATTGATGTCTGGAATCCGAACAAGAAAGACTTCCGTGTTATTATGTTGAAATTTTAATGGTGATAAAGTAAACACTCCACTCCTCCACAGAAATCATACAGATTTTAAACACTGATATTCACACACACATATAAAAAAAATATTTTATATTCACACGCATATTAAATCGAAGTGACCGGTCGATTAAAAAAAAATATTTTTTTATGAAAATTTGGCCATTATATATTTCTGTTCATAGTTCGTGCACGTATTGTTTTGACGCGTTCTTCATTGTCTTCTTCCTTCAGTCCTTTCTCTTCTCACTGAAGTTCGCTCGGCATCCTGGAACCTCCTAGAAGGTATAAATTGCTGCTACTGGGCGCTGCTCTGGTTGTTTCTCTGCTACACTGGTGTCTCTCTCTTAGTATCTCTGGATCCATTTGAAGACATCTGGTTTATGCAGTGTTACTGGATAATTATCATCTGAATTGCATCAAAGTCTCTGAAAATGTTCTGGTTCTACGATCCAGTTCCAAAGTTCTCACTATATCGGCCACATATGACGCACTTAAAACTTTACTTTTCGAATTGTATACATATATCACACGGCAAACTACATACGAGAGTTATATGCTACTATTCATTGTCCTAGCTGCAGATTCAAAACTCAGTCTCTGCATCTATAAAAAAAAATATTATAACTCTCCTTTTTTTTAAAAAAAAAAAAAAAAACATCTCGTCTCGCTACATGTGTTTCCCGTAAAGCACAGTTAAGTTCTGAGATGACGTTAAATTCTGAGAAAGACTTACTAGAGTTGATATTTCAGATCGAGACGAAAGAAAGAAAAAAAAAAACTCAATCTCGAGTAACGTCGCAATTCGGCTATTTAAAATGTGCCTATCTCACAAAACAGACCATTGTCACGATGAGTCTTGCACTAACTGTCACAGAGGATGACCTCTGTATATCGCGTCTTAACACCAACTAACTCGCTCCTTCCCTGTCAAACAGTTTTCTTTCAGAGAAAAGAACATGATTTTGCAAGGCTCGCTCCTGACCTACCCAAAATTCAATGTATAGACCCTTTTCGCGGACCCTAATGGTTTTGTCGCCAAAATGTCTGGGTAGTACACTTTCATGTAATCTTTCATTTATTCTTAGATTATTATTGCTTGTCATCTATACTGAGTTTGACCACTGGATAGAGGAAATACTAAGCTTTAAAACGGTGTATCATACACTTTGTTATTCAAATGTTAAATACTTGTTTTCGTATTGTTTTCCCCGGCGTCACTGTACATTTTCTTTGTAAACAATCTTCCTTGCCGAACCAGTCCATGTGCGTTTGTTTACATCGCCAGAGTACTCTAGCGGTGATCTCTCGCAACCTCCACATACACATTTGTTCTTGGTTTTTCGTTTTTTTTTACATTAATTATCATGAATCAACAATATATTGTATATTACATTGTACCTAATATTCCTCTGATTATATTTACATAGGATTCCAGCAGTGACATTCAATTTAGAATTAATAATCAATAAATATACACATATCGACTGCTATGACATTCACGGTACTGCGTATCGCTGTCGTCTCAATTACAGCAATGTCAACACCAAGCACAGTAAAGTAATAAGCTTTTGTTTTAAAGTTGAGGTAACAACGAAAAATCTTTTCTGACCAAAATTACATCTTATCTTATATTTCTACAATTCTAAATATGTAATAATGCTAAGGTATGACTGCATTCATAATTTTCAATGGGGGGAAAGCCCACTCGCAGGAAGAGCAGAAGCTCTTCCTTGTCGAAACCGCGCTTTGAAGAAAAAAAAAATATAGGCAAGTTTTCTGGCGGGATCCAACCCAAGCTATCGAAGTTTCTAGTGTCAAAAATGGTCACTTTAAGAAAAAGTAACACCTTATTGTTCCCAAGAATTCAAACCCACTTGCTAAAATATCTGAGCAAAAATTCACATAGGTAATGGGATAGGATCCATGTCGCCAGGGCACTATCTGCACCAACATTAGCAACTCTGCTCACTTCTACCTAACTAAGTTAGAAGTATGATTTAAATATATGACCTAGATAAAATTTCTCTCATACCACAATTCTTCTTCAACTTTAGATAGCAACCCTGGGTGCACGTACACAGCTTTTAACTGCTACGGAACATTTTCTTCTTTCTTTCTTTTTTTTTTAAACTCAGTGGAGCTTTTCCAAGTTAAGTTTTCTTTCCTACATATATTTTATATTCCAAATAAAAATGTTTAATTCACCAATTTTATATACTAATTAACCTAACATTACATATATATATATATTCTTAATTAACCTATAGATATGTAAATTATTCTAATATTATGCAAAAATTTCGGGTGAAATTAACATAAACATTTTAAATAGAAAATAGCTATATGTGTGCCTCTTATAACATCCCCCTTTGAAATTTTTAATGTATTCCTAAGTACATTTAAAATTTCAACACCTCTACATATTAAATAACCTGATATATCTACATACATACACAAGTAATTATTGCTACAAACAAATCTAACCTCTAAATAGTAAAATGTATACTAACAGAGCTATCTGAGTCTGAACGTGAATACATTTTTCTTCTTTTCTTTTCTTTTCTTTTTCTCGAGAGTACCTCAAGTTCGTATTGTTAACCGCACTACCTGTCTCAGACTTCCTGCGGTGTCCTTGCCTTGTATCGTTTGATCAGGTAGGCGTTTCTCCTACATTTCTCTTCTTTTGTCACAGGATCACCCAAAACATAAACATTGTGTTCTGTCTTCTTCAGGATAGAAAATGGCCCTGAATATAAGAGCAACATTTTTTTTGTAATTCCTGAAAATGCATCAGATTTTGGGAATACCCTAGTTAAAACAAGTTCTCCTACCTCGTATTGCACTGTTGCATGCCGTTTATTAAATTCCCTCTTTCTCTTTTCTGCACTTTTCTTTAGATTTCGGGATGCTATCTCCACATAATACTCTATGTCCTTTCTATCTTCTATCTCTGGAATTTCAAATAATCGTGCGATGTCTTTTGACATTGTTTGTCCAAAATGTACCTCATATGGACTAAGGTTTGTTGACAAGTGTTTGGCCGAATTCAAACACTTCTCCACCTTCGTTAAAAATTTTGGCCATTGAGTCTGTCTGTCGTGACAGTACTTTCTCAGCATTCGCACTGTGGATTTGACACTCACTTCTGCCATATTTCCCTGGGGATAATAAGGCGTACTAGTAATGTGTTTTAGCCCTAATTCTCTCATCTCGTTTTTCCATCTCTGAGATTTAAATTGAGTCCCATTATCAGTTAACACATAATCCACATTTGGACATAGTTTTAGAAACTCTCTAAGCTTTCTAATGGCCGAACATGACGTAGCTGTCTTGCATGCATATAGGCCGATCAATTTCGAAAAAGCATCCATGCAGACTAATACATATTTTACATTACCAACCCCTCTTGGAAGTGGCCCTAACCAATCTAAACAAATCAATTGATTTGATCTCTCTACTAGCACTGGATTCAGTGGTCCAGGTTGGTAACACTGAGGCGGTGATGCCTTTTGACATATGTCACATGATGTTGTATATTTTCTGATGATGTTCCTCATCTTAGGCCAAACGAAATATTCAGAAAGAAGCGGAAAAAGCTTGCTTGCAGATAAGTGACCTCTCTCGTCATGGTAGT